>NC_134687.1:433683764-434041264 GCF_050947455.1 Rhinoderma darwinii
CTCAGTTTTCTGTATTTCTTCTACTGTTTTACAAATGGTTGAATATTGTTTGTATATACTGACCTTATATAGGATACCATACTCTCATGACAGATCTGCTTTCACAGTGTTCCTTTTTCAAAACATAATGCTAAGCATGGTGTCTATTGTTTTTCATTTATTCAGTAAATAGTGCTAGTTAGATTTGTATCCCATCTGGACAGTGGCTGCTGGTAAATCTTTTTCAGGATCATTAATGCATTGACACTTAAAGGGATAACCCAGTAATCAGTTTAGATTTAAGACATCATGACAGGTTAGCACGTACATTCTATCAAAAAAAATATTCTGTGCTGATATATACCTATGACTGTATTGTTATAGTGCCCCCTAGCATTGAGTCTTCAAACTCTTTAGCGCAACAACCTTTTGTACTCTGTATTGGTGAACACGCATGCAGTCTATTCCCCTCTTTACTGTACTCTCAGTAGCAGCGGAGGAATTCTTACTGGTGAGCAAGTTATACAATTATAATTAGCTTTTTTCTGTTTGTCAGAGTAGAATATGAGCATGTACATTGTCATCCTCAGCTTCTCTGACAAGCAGAGAAGAACTGGCACCTGCGATCGGGGGTGGATTATAATGAGGGCAATCTGGGCAAATGCCCGGGGCCCGAGGATGGAAGGTCCCTGTTCGCCCCGGTTATCCTGTATTGGCCGTTAAAATTACAGCCGGTTCAGAGAACCGGGGTGAAGCGGGACCTCTCACCCAATTGTATCCCCGTCCTTGGGATGCAGATGCAATTGCTTACTTTAGCGCTGGCGAGACAGGGAACTATCCATTCCCCTCCTCCCATTCGGCACTTTACTAATGACACAGTCGGTGCGATGACATCATCACACCGACTGCGCTGTTATGCTGGATAATGGCGTCTGGTCTCTGACCTGTCCTGCGTCGCTGGAGGATGGCACGGAAATGGGGACAGGTGAGAATGTTTTTTTTTCTGGGCAGCATTGGGGGCAATATCTAAAAGGGGCATTATCTACAGAGTCCATTGTAACTGGCGCTATCTAGAGGGGGCATTATCTAAAGAGAGCATTGTAACTGGCACTATCTACAGGGGGCATTGTGACTGGCGCTATCTACATGGGGCATTGTGACTGGGGCCATCTTCAAGGTGCATTATCTACGGAGGGCATTGTAACTGGCACTATCTACAGGGGGCATTGCGACTGGCGGCATCTACCTATCTATCTGGCATTGTTAGTGTGTGGTGTTTTACTTTACAATGTTTGACACAATTTAATTCATAGGCACAGTGTATACTACTATTATATTCTGGGGCACAGTGTATAGTACTATTATATTCAGGGATGCAGTGTATAGTACTATTATATTCAGGAGCGCAGTGTATATTACTATTATATTAGAAGGCACAGTGTATAATACTATTATATTCAGAGGAACAGTGTATAGTACTATTATATTCAGGGGCACAGTGTATAGTACAATTATATTCAGCGGCACAGTGTATAGTACTATTATATCCAGGGGCGCAGTGTACAGTACTATTATATTCAGGGGCTCAGTGTATAGTACTATTATATTCGGGGCACAGTGTATGATACTATTATATTCAGAGGCACAGTGTATAGTACTATTATATTCAGGGACACGGTGTATAGTACTATTATATTCATGGGCACAGTGTATGATACTATTATATTTAGAAGTATAGAGTGTGCCATCATGAGAATTTTATCTTCGCTTATAGGTGCGGAAATGTTGGAAAAGTGAGGAGCTGAAGACATCTTAGCTGCAGAAATGGACCGTGCCTGGGAGAAGTCATAATAAAGGTCTGGATCAGATGGAGAAGAAAAGAGAAAAAGAACGAGAAAGAATCTGAGACGTCACCTGTGAGTCACTCAATGTAAATGTTTATTCTCCCTTTGACTGATCAGTACTGTAGTCACTGTATGATCTGCAGCGAGATGACGGATTGTAGCATTCTTTTTTGTTAAACAGCAATTCCCAGCATAGCCTAATAATTGTTCAGGCTATACTGGGAGCTGTTGTTTTATGTCGCACAAGCTTATACGGCAGGAGTTAAACTGAATTTGCTAATGATCTCTGTACTGAACTGTATTTGTTCTGGTGCTGATATATGTACTGAGCTTTGTTCTGGGCTGTATATATGGACTGAGCTTGGTTCTGGTGTTGTATATATGTACTGAGCCTGGTTCTGGGGCTGTATATATGTACTGTGCTTGCTTCTGGTGTTGTATATATTTACTGAGCTTGGTTCTGGGACTGTATATATGTACTGAGCTTTGTTCTGGTGCTGTATTTATGCACTGAGCTTGGTTCTGGCACTGTATTTATGTACTGAGCTTGGTTCTGATGCTGTATATATGTACTGAGCTTCGTTCTGGTGCTGTATATAAGTACTGAGCTTTTTTCTGGCGCTGTATTTATGTATTAAGCTTGGTTTTGCTGCTGTATTTATTTAATGAGCTTGGTTCTGGAGTTATATATATGTACTGAGCTTGGTTCTGGTGCTGTATGTAACGGTTCTCACCGGTTTGTTTGTGGATCCTATGTGTCGTCTGGGAGATGATGCTTGGAACCCAGGGCAACGCTTGGCACAGCGGGTAGAGGCGGTTGGATGGTAAGCCAGAAGTCAGGACAGGCAGCAGACGTCGTAACGGGTATGGAAGCAATGGGTCAAGGCAGGCAGCGGGCGTCGTAACGGGTATGGATAGCAAGTTCAGGCAGAGAACAACAACGGGAAATTCAGACAAGGCCGAAGGGAAAGAAACAGAGAACCAGGGTACAGGGAAACTCACTGGGAACTTGGTTGAACAAGCATGGAAGAGAGGAAGGAGGATCCTTAAATAGGAAGTCTTTTGAATTAAGGCGCGTGCCCTTTAAGAAAGGACGAGTCAGCGCGCGTGCCCTCTAGTGGCTGCAGCCGCACATTGAGGATGACAGCCACGGCGGGAGGTAAGGGATGCACTTACCTGATGCCGCCCAGGGCCAGCAGAGTGTCTGGATCGTGTAAGTGGGGCACGGGATGAGCATGCAATAATGGAGGGCAGAGGAACCGGAGCAGAGGCCGTGGGGAAGGCGGGGAACGGTGCGGCAGCCGTTACAGTACCCCCCCTTTACGCCCCCTCTTTTTTGGCTTGCTTGGGAACCTTCGTTCAAAGCCCTTGATGAGAGCTGGGGTGTTGACATTCTCCACAGGCTCCCATGATCTCGCCTGAGGACCATAATCTTTCCAGTCCACTAGGTACCATAATCTTCCCCGTGTTCGTTTGACATCCAGGATCTCTTTAATCTCGAATTCGGCATCTGCCGCAGGAGCAGGATGGACAGGAATTTTTTTTTAAAAATGGGTTGAGTATAGTGGGTTTCAGCAGAGAAATGTGGAAGGAATTAGAGATTTTCAGAGACTGAGGAAGGCGAAGTCTGAAAGTTACTGGATTGATTTGTTTTGTTATCTCATAAGGACCCAGAAACCGAGGAGCTAGCTTGTAACAAGGGGTCTTCAAACGTATGTACCGGGTGGACAGCCAGACTTTATCCACAGGAAAGAGCTGCGGCGTATTTTATCCGTGTCTCTCTTAAAAATGGCTACGGCTTTGTGGATGTAGTCCTTGGCCTTCTGCCATATCCGTACAAAGTCACGGTGGACCGTGTTAGCAGCTGGAACCTCAGAAGGCACAGAGACTGGTAGGGGAATTCCTGGGTGCTGGCCATACACCAAGAAGAAAGTAGAAGAGCGGGTAAATTCCCCCGTATGGTTGTTGTAGGCAAATTCGGCCCATGGAAGTAGACTTGCCCAGTTGTCTTGTTGTGGAGACACGAAATTCCTGAGGAAACTTTAAAGTATTTTGTTTATCCGCTCTACTTGACCATTTGATTGAGGATGGTAAGCGGAAGAGAAGTCTAGTTTGACCTCCAGCAGTTTGCACAAGGCTCTCTATAACTTGAAAGTGAACTGTACTCCTCTGTCAGAAACAATATGCTTAAGAAGACCATGAAGGAAAAAGATGTGTTTGATAAACAGTGTTGCCAGTTGGGAAGATGACGGAAGGCCTGAGAGGGGTACAAAATGCGCCATCTTGGAAAAGTGATCCACTACTACCCAGATCACGGTACACCCAGCAGAACTAGGCAGATCGGTGATGAAGTCCATGGCAATGTGCGACCAGGGAGAGTCAGGCACAGGTAGAGGATGCAAAAGGCCAGCAGGTCTTAAATGGGAGACTTTATTCTGAGAGCAGGTGGAGCAGGCTGAAACAAAGTCTTTAGTCTCTTGGGACATGGAAGGCCACCAGTACTGACGGCCAATCAAATTGAGAGTCTTTTTGATGCCAGGGTGCCCAGAAACCCTGGAGCCATGACCCCAGCGAAGAACACAATCCCTTTGTTTAGGGGGTACGTAGGTCCTTCCTCAGGGAATGTGTACCACTTCAGCTGGAGCAGTGATCATAATACGTTTAGGATCTATAATAAACTGAGGACTGGGCTCTTGGTCTGTGGGGTCAAAACAGCGAGATAAGCGTTAGCCTTGGTATTCTTTCCAGCGGGTCTGTAGTGAAGCTGAAAATCATATCTGGAGAAGAATAATGGCCACCGTGCTAGCCGAGAATTTAGGCGTTGAGCAGTCTGCAAGTATAGGAGGTTCTTATTATCTGTGTAGATGATGATAGGATGCCGTGCACCCTCAAGCAAATGTCTCCATTCCTCCAAGGCAAATTTAATAGCCAAAAGTTCTTTATCTCCAATACCATTATTTTTCTCAGTGGATGTGAATGATTTGGAGAAAAAAACCATAGGCCACCAGTCTCCCTCTAGAAGTCTTTTGTGAAAGAATAGCTCCGACTCCCACAGATGAAGCATCGACCTCTAGAACAAAGGGTTTGGTGGAATCCAGTCTATGTAGGACTGAAGCAGAAGAGAAGGCAATTTTAAGGGCTTGAAATGCGCCTTCAGCCTCCGTGGTCCAGTCTTTGGCATTAACCCCATTTTTGGTCAGTGCAGAAATATGAGCTGTCATAGAGGAGAAATGAGGAATAAACTGGCGGTAATAAGTTGCGAATCCCTGCAGGCGTTGGACCGCTTTGAGTCCTTGCGGACGAGGCCAGTTGAGAATTGAGGATAGCTTGGCTGGATCCAAATGACATACCCCAGGAAAGGCAGGCTGGTTTTCTCGAAGAGGCATTTCTCTAGTTTGGCAAACAGAGAGTTCTCTCGCAGATGCTGTATCACTTGGCGCACATGCACACGATGAGTTTGAATATTGGGAGAAAATATTAAAATGTTATCTAGGTATACCACCACACAGCTGTACAATAGATCCCGAAAAATGTAATTAACAAAAGCCTGGAAAACCGCAGGAGCATTACAAAGTCCAAAGGGCATGAAGAGGTATTCAAAATGCCCATCACGTGTGTTGAATGCGGTTTTCCATTCGTCTCCCTCGCGTATACGGATGAGGTTATAAGCTCCACGAAGGTCTAATTTGGTGTAAATTCTCGCCCCTGTAGGCGGTCAAAGAGTTCAGAGATCAATGGTAATGGGTACTTGTTCTTTAGAGTGATATTATTCAATCCACGATAATCAATACAAGGACGCAGGGAGCCGTCTTTTTTCCCCACAAATAAAAAGCCTGTGCCAGCAGGAGAGGAGGACATACGGATGAATCCTCTCTCTCTTTCTTGGATATAGCGAGACATGGCCTCCGTCTCAGGCACAGACAAAGGGTAGACTCTACCTCTGGGAGGGGTGGCGTTGGGGACCAGGTCTATGGCACAGTCGTTTGGCCTGTGAGGAGGCAGCGATTCAGCTTGTTGTTTACAGAAAACATCCTAGAAGCTTTTGTATGGAGTAGGAAGTCCTGCTTAGTTAGGTTCTGTAGGCTGAGGCATGGGTGGGCGAATAGATTGTAGACAATGTTGGTGACAGAAGTCACTCCAGCGGGTAATTTGACCTCCAGTCCAGTCAATAATGGGAGACCACGGTAGCAAAGGGTTCAGAGAGTTTTTTAAAACATAGAAGGAGATACGTTCCTAGTGCAGCGCCCCTGTTAACAAGAGAATGGGCTCGGTGATGCAATAGATAGTCTCCTGTAGAAGCCTCCCATCTACAGAAGCAATCGACAAAGGTTTGGTTAATCTTTGCACTGGGATTTGGTAGCGATTTACCAAGGACTGGCACAGAAAATTCCCAGTGGATCAGGAATCTAGGAAGGCTTTGGCACAGAAAGTGGTTCCTGCAAAGGACAGTTTTGCTGGTATGGTCATCTTTTGAGCGGAAGCAATTCCACCTAGGGTAGCCTCTCGTACTTGCCCTAGGCGTTGGAGTTTTCCGGCCTCACTGGACAGTCTTTGAGGAAGTGCATTTTTCCGCCACAATATAAACACAAGTTCAACTTGCGTCTATTCTGGCGCTCCTCAGGCGTGAGTCTTGTTCTCTCCACCTGCATGGGTATGTCCGACCGAGAGGAAGATGAGGCAAGAAGAGGCATTTGGAAGGTTGGTGCCAAACGTGATGTCCGATTGCCTCGAGCAGATTCTTGTTGTCTCTCACGGAAACATATATCAATCTGATTAGCAAGAGTAATCAAGTCATCCAAGGACGGTGGAAGGTCTCGGCCAGCAAGTTCATCCTTGATTTAGCCCACCAGACCCTCCCAGAAGGTAGATACCAAAGCCTCATTATTCCACTGGAGTTCTGTAGCCAGGGTGCGGAATTGAATGGCGTATTGGCCTACAGTGGAGGTTCCTTGCCGGAGCTTGAGAAGAGAGGAAGCTGCAGAAGAGGCTCGACCCGGTTCTTCAAACACCCTTTTAAAAGTGGAGAGAAAGTTCTGAATATTATACATGATGGGGTCGTTTCTCTCCCACAAGGGCGATGCCCAAGCCAGCAATTCACCAGACAGCAGGGACAGGATGTAGGCCACCTTAGCCCGGTCTGAGGAAAAATGATGCGCCATGACTTCGAAATGGATGTTGCATTGATTGACAAATCCCCTGCAGGTCTTGGGGTCTCCCTCATAGCGGGCAGGCGAAGGTAAAAGTAGTCTTGGACTGTAGACAGGAGCTTGCTGTGGTGGTGGTGGTGGTGGTATCGGAGGCGCTAGTTCGTCCAAACGAGTGGACACATTTTGCAGCAGCTGAAAAAGCTGATCTTGGCGGACTCGTTGTCTAGACAGCTCCTGAGCCATATCAGCCGTGTCAGGTAGGGCTGTGTCAAGGGGATTCATGGCTTGTTCAAACTGTAATGGTTCTCACCGGTTTGTTTGTGGATCCTCTGTGTCGTCTGGGAGATGGTGCTTGGAACCCAGGGCAACGCTTGGCACAGCGGGTAGAGGCGATCGGATGGTAAGGCAGAAGTCAGGACAGGCAGCAGACGTCGTAACGGGTATGGAAGCAATAGGTCAAGGCAGGCGGCAGGCGTCGTAACGGGTATGGATAGCAAGTTCAGGCTGAGGTCAACAATGGGAAATCCAGACAAGGCAGAAGGGAATGAAACAGAGAACCAGGGTACAGGGAAACTCACAGGGAACTTGGTTGAACAAGCATGGAAGAGAGGAAGGAGGATCCTTAAATAGGAAGTCTTTTGAATTAAGGCACGCGCTGGCCCTTTAAGAAAGGACGAGTCAGCGCGCGCACCCTCTAGTGGCTGCAGCCGCACATCGAGGATGATGGCCGCGAAGGGAGGTAAGGGATGCACTTACCTGAGGCCACCCAGGGCCAGCAGTGCGTCCGGATCGGGTAAGTGGAGCTCGGGATGAACATGCGGTAATGGAGGGCGCAGGAACCGGAGCAGAGGGGAAGGCGGGGAACGGTGCGGCAGCCGTTACACTGTATATATGTACTGAGCTTGGTTCTGCAGTTATATATATGTACTGAACTTAATTCTGGTGTCGTTTTTATGCACTGAGCTTAATTCTGGTGTTGTGTTTATGTGCTGAGCTTTGTTCTGGTGCTGTATATGTGTACTGAGCTTTGTTCTGGGGCTGTATTTATGTACTGAGCTTTGTTCTGGTGCTGTATATGTGTACTGAGCTTGGTTCTGGGGCTGTATATATGTACTGAGCTTTGTTCTGGTGTTGTATATATGTACTGAGCTTTGTTCTGGTGCTATATATCTGTACTGAGATTGGTTCTGTGGCTGTATATATGTACTGAGCTTGATTCTGGGTCTGTATATATTTACCTTATCTTACGGTAAAAGTAGATGTTAAATCTACTTTTACCTTAAGAGAAGGTAAACATATACAGTGAAAACTAAACCCAAAACACCATGGAGGAATCTCAGTTTTTCCCAATTCACCCATTATATGGTACTTTACATGGTGCCAATAAAAACTATAACTCCTCCCGCAAAAAAATAATCCTTCACACACCACTCCATTGACGTAAATATAAAAAAGTTATAAAGCTCCTGACTCTTTAGGGTCTCAAAATATTCTGCTTTTTCTCTTCTGCATGGCTCATTCTGCTTTTACAGCAAATTCAAAACCGTGCCAGGTCTGTGGCCGCCTAAACAGAAATCTGCAAATATATACGACACAGCATTCTCATAGTTCTGTCTTCAAGGTTCTCTGGGGGGGGGGGGGGGCCCAGACTTGAAAAAGTGCCCGGGGCCCATGGTACCCTTAATCCGCCCCTGCCTGCAATGTAATTGCCATCTTCTGTGCTTGTTATAGGAGTGTAGCGCACACTACTTTAGCCACAGAATAGTGGAGGAACACAGGACTGAACAGCTGCGGCAATGCTGCCTGTCCACAAGACCCTATTAGAGCCGTGGCACTGATGGACTGACAAGATAGAGGAACATTCAATGAAAAGTAAAGTTTTACCCAAAGACATGTATGAAACATTTATATCTAATATTGAGGTGGATGTGGGATTTTTTCCAACAAAATGGTATATCTCTTCAGGATCAGAAAGCGCTATGAGGCATACTTTGGTATTTGTCTTAGTAGAACTTTGGGAATAGATTAGATAAAGCTGAAGAATAAAAAATACAGCCCATTTATTTATAATTGTAGAAGATAATGTAATAACTTTGGTCCTCATACATTTTATATCTGCCATTCTCAGTGGGATTCACTGATGGTCTAATGTCAATAGAAACTCGCAAGCAAAATGAAAAGGCAATAATATATCTGTGCCTTTGTATTTGATTTTGTTCTCCAATTTGTAGTTTTTTTTTAGTGTTAGGCTCTTTATGGTCTGTAGTTATGTCAGATTTTGGACATAATTTGGTGTACCGTGCATACAGATGTAGCCAAGTTTATCTTGACTCTGATAACTTGTTGCAGCGTGATATCCCACAACAAAAGCCATTGAAAATTCATTGAAAATGTCAAGTTGAAGTTTCTTGCCACTGTGTATTCAATGCGTTAAGAGTCAATATAAAGATGGCTACATCTGTACATCTCTAAATTATAATGGATTATTAGTTGGATATTTATTTCTTGTGGATTTTTAAATTCATATGTTCATCTTTGATGTTCACATATAATATGGACTGTGTATTCTAATTGCTCATATGTGGATAAAAACTGCCTATCATTTTTGGATTACTATACAAGCTTCTATTGATTTTGGCAAACCTATTTGGCAAATCTTGCTAAAGATGATCCCTGGATCCCTGAATATACAGACATCACTGTCTTGCTTTGAATCTGTGTGTCTTTGCAGTAAATTTTCATTATTATGTGGAAATTACAATAAATGCAATATAACATTATTATATTGTTTAAATCCATTATAGAACTATATCTATTTTTCTTTTTATCATTCACAAATTCTTGCATTACCATAGGTGCTGCACAGTCCAACCACAATGCATTGGCTGTTGCATTGGCCCATTGATATTATAGTCAGTATAACAGAACTGTCTGTCTAAACACTGTGGGTACATGATTTGTAGAACAGTAGCACAGCTGCCACTAGGTCTATAATTCACTTGCATGGGAATTTACAACATGAATGCTCATAGCATAATTAGTTTGGTGTGATCATATGGCTTGTATAACAGACAGACCCCATTTCTTTACAGGTATTATATAATATGGAGACCTGTTTAGGTCAGTTCACTGTTAGCTTAGTGTTAATTGCACAATCAATATCCTGTTGGCTAAGTAATCAGATAGATCGGAATCAGTGCAGTGCTGAACCCTTTTGTTTGGTCATCAGGGGACATTTAGTGACATTTATTCAAATTAAACAGTCTTACAGGACAGCTGGTGACATTAGTCTATCACTCAAGTGCAATGCAATGTTCATGTTGGGAATTAGTTGGCGCATCATGGTTTGTAATGATTGCCAAGCGCTATGAATGGTAATTTATTCTTGGCACTGTGGCTATATTATACACTCTATGGTGGTAATTCTTTATGAGAACTATGGCTGTTATTCTTTAATGAATGTTGTGGCTGGTATGGGCATTGTGGCAGGCCCCAACCTATACTGTGCAGCTTGGAGCTTGGATCTCAGTAAGTGATAGGAAATTTCCCAAACCGATGATCCCATCTATGTTGGCAATGCAAACTAATAATGCATTATTACTAGAGGATAACAGTTACATTGCCCAAAATGTGATTCATCAGACCAGGCCACCTCCTTCCATTGCTTTATGGTCCAGTTCTGATGCTCACGTGCCCATTGTAGGCACTTTCAGCAGTGGATAGGGTCAGCAAGGGCACTTGTGTTCTGACACGTTGCTATCATAGTCGGCATTAACTTTTTCAGCAATTTGTGCTACAGTAACTCTTCTGGGGGATCGGACCAGACTGGCTAGCCTTCACGCATTGGGTCTCCATGATCTTGTTGCCGGTTCCCTAGTTGTCCTATTGTGGACCACTTTTGGTAGGTACTAGTCACTACACACCAGGAACACCCCACAAGACCTGTTGTTTTGGAGATGCTCTGACAAGTCATCTATCCATCACAACTTTGCCCTTATCAAGGTCACTCAGATCCTTTTGCTTTCTCATTTTTCCTGTTTCCAACACATCAACTTCAAGAACTAACTGTTCACTTGCTGCCTAAGGCTGGAAACTCACATGGCAGTTGAAGTGAATTTTTTTTGCAGTGATTCTCAGCAAACCCGCACTATTTCGCCTCTATTTTTCTAAAATGGTGGCAAAATGGTGCCGTTTTACAGCAATTTGTGGTGAAAATGCTTTTAAACATGAGTTTCCAGGCTAATATATCCCATCCTTTGACAGGTGCTTTTTTAACAAGATCATACTGTATATGTTATTTACTTCACCTGTCAGTGGTTTGTTTTAACCCCTACCCTCACCATGATGTAATAGCATGTCATGGTGCGGGGTGTGATGGTTGGAGCAGGCTCACCCACTGAGTCTGCTCTGTAAGCAGTGAGTGTCAGCTTTGTGTTACATCTAACACCCAGGACTAACAGCCAGGAACAGTGATCGCGCTGTTTCTGGCCGTTTAACATCTTAGATGCTGTGATCAATCTCAATTGCAGCATCTAAGAGATTAGAAAGAGGGGCGCCCCCCACTGACAGTTCATCGGCATCCCCACAATGCTATCGGGGGGTGCCTATGGCTGTGATAGCAGCCCAGGGGTCTAATGAAGGCCCCCAGGACTGCCTTTCTTCATATCCTGTTAAAACCTGCCTCTGGTCTGACAATATACTGAAATACATTAGTATTGCAGTGTATTGTACCAGCGATCTAATGATGGTTGTCATGGCAGCCCAGAGGCCTAATGAGGGCCCCCAGGTCTGCCTTCACTCTGCCTCTGTAAGCTTTGCCTCTGGCAGGGTGTTAGGAAACGTCCATCACTTTTAGGTTGTCATGACTACTAGCCAAGCTTCTGGGTGGCCCTGGTTTGAAATGCAGAGCCAATCTGTTTTCTCTGTCTGCAGCATATCAGGGCCAAGGGTGTAGCATTTGAGTCTGTTCAGTTTCTTGTTTGTTGCTTGTGGTTTTCCTGCTAATACGTGTTACTGATCAAGCTCCTGGTTACACCCTGAATTACTTTGTCTACTTTAACTCTTTGAACTGGACTTCAGCTTTGTCTTTGGATTTACCCTCTGCTCACTTATTTGGATATTCTGCTCACAGCTGGTTTCGACCTCTGCAACTCCTGGTAAACTTCTGTTTTGTGATTTGGACTTTTAATCTCTCCTGGTTTGAACTATGCTAGTTTATTACCCCTCTGGTTGTCTGGTTATCAGTTCTGGTATTGCCTGTAAGTGCACCTCCTGTCTAACACCTTATTCTGTTAAAGCAACCTGGGTTATATGCAGCCAAAACCAACTTGCCTTGCGGCAGGCTTTGGTGAAGACCATAGAGTAGCCTTAAACTCTATTGACCAGAGTGGTGACGGACTTGAGGTAGCGGATTTATTTTTACGCTTGACACAGACAGTAGCTGCCTTTGGGGAATTGCTTGTATAGCAATTTCATAAACTTTCACTCTGGGAAATTGCTCAAGTAGTGATTCCTTGGAACAGGGCTTAACAGGAGCCTGTAAAAATGACAATATACTGCAATACATTAGTATTGCAGTTTATTGTACCAGCGATCTGATGATTGCTGGTTCAAGTCCCCTAGGGGGCCTAATAGAATGTGTAAAAAAAAGTTTAATAAAATTTTTAGTAGTGTAAAAATAAATATTCAAGGTTTAAAAAAAAACAATTTGCCTCTGAAGTAATGTAAAAAATAAAGAAAAATATACAAAATGGGTATCGCTGCATCCGTAATAGTCCAAAATATTACAACATAGCATTATTTACCGCGCAGGGTGAACGCCGTAAAAAGAAAAAACATAAAACCAGGGTTGCTGTTTTTTGGTCACTTCACATCCCACAAAAAATGAAATAAAAAGTGATTAAAACGTCTCATGTAGCCCAAAATGGTACCAATAGAAACTTTAGCATCCCCCCTCATACCACTCAATCGACAGAAAAATTAAAAAAGTTACGGCTCTCAGAAAGTGGCGACAAAACACAAATTTTATTTTAGCAATTAGTTTTTTCCTTGTAAAAGTAGTAAAACGATATAATCTTGGTATTGACCCACAGAATAAAAGTTAGGGTGTGTTCAAATCAGTGTCCGTTTCCACTGAAGATTTCCGTCTGAGGTTTTCGTTGGGTTAACCCCTCAGCGGAAAGGCAAACGGAAACAGCTTCTGTTCCCCTCACTATTGAACTCAATGGTGACGGAAACCTAGCTAATGGTATCCGCCTGTCACCATTGTGACAGGGTTATGTTGTTTCGGACAGAATCAATAGCGCAGTCGACTGCACTATTTTCTTTTTCATAAACAATAGATTTTTATTGAAATGTCAAAGTTTTTTTTTGGGATAAACAATAACGAGACCAAACGATGAGCTCTAAACAGTTTGAGATCATCAAAGACAAAACAAAACAAAATTGTGAATACACTGTGCCAAATTCAAAGACCAGTCGACTGCACTATTGATTCCGTCTAGACGACGGAACGCTGTCACAACGGTGACAGACGAATACCATTAGCTAGGTTTCCGTCACCATTGAGTTCAATGGTTAGGGAAACGGAAGCTGAGGTTTCTGTTTGCCTTTCTGTTGAGGGGTTAAACAACGGAACCTCAAACTGAACCCCTCAACGGAAGGGCAACAGTGATGTGAACAGGCCCTTAACATGCCATTGTTAACTTACTGTATTTTTCCAGTTTCCCAATACATTATATGGTACAAATAAATGGTGCCTTGAAAAACAACAACTCGTGCCGCAAAAAACAAGCCTCATATGGCTTTATCTACAGAGAAATAGTTATGGCTGTTGGAAGGTGCAAAGGAAAAACTGAAAGCGAAAATCCCAAAAATGGCTGTGACAGGAAAGGGTTAATTTTATAGTTGATCGCTGTATATTACACTTAGGAGATAATGAGTTCAAGGATATGTTACAAATGTAGTTATTGTACTTGTGGTGTTTATTTTTTTTCAAAAAACGATGTTCGAAAGAATTTCTGCACAACTTCACCACATTATTTTGGATTTAGACAGCGTACAAGGAAAGAATGATTCCTTCATTAGGTATATGGCGTTTATATATTTGGTGGTGATCCAGCAATTTATCACTGTAATATATCAGGTCATTAGGGTGCATTATCTAAGGTACAACATAAAGTGACTGGATGACAAATTGCTGCTTTTATGTATGCTGTATAGTCATGCCCACACTGCCTCCTGACATACCACTCTGCAGTTTGATTATATTAGATTTCTAATACTTTTACTTTAAGCCAAATGAAAGTAAAGGAAATGTTGATAAGGGAAAATACATTAAATATTGCTCTGTCTCACCGAAAAAAGTAAATTAGCTGCACTTCAATGGATAGAATAGTTTGTGGTACAAGTAATTTCATTTCCCATAATGACATTCTCTGTTCCATGGAATGAGTGTCTTAAAAGTGCTAATTAAATCTGTTAAAGCTGGACATTTCTACATTGGTTCCAGTAAGAAAATATATTTTACTTCTTAAAAAAGTATATTTTTACATAAGTGAAAGAAATGATGATAGATAGATAGATAGATAGATATGAGATAGATAGATAGATACTGTAACACCCATGGCCACGGGCCGTCGTGATTTCTCACCTCCCGACGGCCGCAGCCATGGATCTGTGATTGCTGGCCCGCATCTCCTCCTCCTCCTATCTATCTCTCCAGTATCTATCTATCGCTCTATCTATCAATCTACCTTCTATCTATCTATCTATCTATCTATCTATCTATCTATCTATCTATCTATCTATCTATCTATCTATCTATCTATCTATCTATCTATCTATCTATCTATATAGATAGATAGATAGATAGATAGATAGATAGATAGATAGATAGATAGATAGATAGATAGATAGATAGATAGATGATAGATGCAAATAGATATAAGAAAGAAATAGGTAGATTACTGGATATGCCGTAGATATTAAATCGATAGATATGAAAAGGATAGATGTTATTAATGTATAACAGTATTTGGCTCGAAAGATGGTACAGTAGTTCTGAACATGTTTTTCAATGGGATGAGCCAGATGTATATCTTAATTGCATGTTTTGTGAACCAGATGGTACTGAAAACCAGAAGAATTTAAACCTGATTGAGATAAATACGAGTTTATTCTGAGAATAAACCAACAGCACATTGAATGGGCAGATGGTCTAACACATTACATACAAATATAGAGCCAGGTACTATGCATGCATGATTTATACCTGTAATTGATGACTTCTATATCTTATAGCAAGCTCCTAATTCATAGGATAAATTATTTATCATCAATACAAGCAAATCTGAACCACAACTTCAGATCAGAGTTCAGATTTGTTATCATTGTCTTTACAAATCCAAACCAGAAACAAAGGCAAAATGTGTCTAATCCTCTGAGCTTTCTGATGCTTGCCATTAAAAATTACTGCTTCCCCACACCGACCAAATCTAAAATCTCTACTACCCCCTTCACTACGGCCTACGGCTACCTGCTGACTACCATTACAATAAAAAGCATCAAAATAGGAAGAGTGGAACAATTTCTGCAGGATCGCTCCTTAGTGAGACTTTTTGACATGCAATATGTGTGGAAATTGCTTCATTATCTTCTTTCTCTTACTAGTGTTTTTGTTGGATATAGTTTATAATTATTCTCTCTCTTAGTACGTAACCAATATCAACTGTCAAAGGTGCACTAAAAAACCTCAGGATTTAACAAGCCTGACAAGAATAGATGTCCGACTACCTAATATGCCTTCCAGAAACTTCAATAGATATTCTTGGTGATACAGTGCACTTGACCAGTGGCCCATTGCCCATCCTTGGCAACCAAATGGTTATGATTTGTCTCCATCCATCAGCAATGTCAGGTCTACCAATACCCCATCCTAGACTTTTTCAGGCTGATTATGTGAAGCTTTTTCTGTCAGTGAAAACCTGTCTTAGCGATTGTGAATGAAAGTCGATAACAACGTTTGACCACAACATAGTGAACACAACCCTTAGAGACCAAGGATCATACATTCTGGGAATTGGGTTATCATTAACTATATACAGTCAACCACTATTGTCTTCATTTATTAACTAACTTCTTTATGTTTCCTTCAATCTGACTTTGTAAAAGGAAATAACCAGCCAACAGCAAATACTTTTCCTCCTAACATAAGCCTCTATGTCTTGTTTATTACATAAGAAAAAAAACACTTTTTTCCTTACCTCTATACAAGACACAAGCATTCATATTCTGAATAATACACACATACACACACTTATACAAAGTCTATCCCTAATCCAATAGTCTTTTCCAAGTTTCCCCACTGCATTGTTCCTGTTTATCTCCCCCTTCCTGAAAGCCTCCGAGCTAAATAGAAATCCCATCCCAGTAATGTGAGTGTTGTGATATGACTAATAGGAGTCTTTTTTCCGAGCACCCTGTAAATGTGTAATGTGTTGTAAACAGCAGAATGAATAAATTAGCTTCTAAAGTCTAAATCTGGATCTCACCGCCTTCAGAAAATGTAATTGTTTATTTAACTGTATTAAAAAGCGTACTTTTCTATTTCAAGTTTGAATGTTAAACAAACCGTAATATTGTCAAAGCTTTTAAATAAAAGTTGTGGGTTTATTTATTTTTTTACGTTAATTATATATATGAATATGAAACACTTTCATCCAGCTGCTACCTTGGAGAACTTCAATTTATAATAATTTATTATGGATCTTTCCAAAGCCATTTATTTCTTAAAGAGGCTCTGTCACCAGATTTTGCAACCCCTATCTGCTATTGCAGCAGATAGGCGCTGCAATGTAGATTACAGTAACGTTTTTATTTTTAAAAAACGAGCATTTTTGGCCAAGTTATGACCATTTTTGTAGTTATGCAAATGAGGCTTGCAAAAGTCCAAGTGGGTGTGTTTAAAAGTAAAAGTCCAAGTGGGTGTGTATTATGTGCGTACATCGGGGCGTTTTTAATACTTTCACTAGCTGGGCGCTGTGAAGAGAAGTAACATCCTCTTCTCTTCAGAACGCCCAGCTTCTGACAGTGCAGATCTGTGACGTCACTCACAGGTCCTGCATCGTGACGGCCACATCGGCACCAGAGGCTATAGTTGATTCTGCAGCAGCATCAGCGTTTGCAGGTAAGTCGATCTTACCTGCAAACGCTGATGCTGCTGCAGAATCAACTGTAGCCTCTGGTGCCGATGTGGCCGACACGATGCAGGACCTGTGAGTGACGTCACAGATCTGCACTGTCAGAAGCTGGGCGTTCTGAAGAGAAGAGGATGTTACTTCTCTTCACAGCGCCCAGCTAGTGAAAGTATTAAAAACGCCCCGATGTACGCACATAATACACGCCCACTTGGACTTTTACTTTTAAACACACCCACTTGGACTTTTGCAAGCCTCATTTGCATAACTACAAAAATGGTCATAACTTGGCCAAAAATGCTCGTTTTTTAAAAATAAAAACGTTACTGTAATCTACATTGCAGCGCCTATCTGCTGCAATAGCAGATAGGGGTTGCAAAATCTGGTGACAGAGCCTCTTTAAGTATTTGTCTTTCAGTTCAAACCCTGTTAAATACAGTTAGGTGACAACAAGGCTCTAAACACAGAAGGACCTCTGCTCACTGTGCCAACTATAACAGAGTTTAACAACCTTCTGTACCTTGTGAGCGACAGTCAACTCTGAGTGATGGTCGGGGCCCGACTTAATTTGGAATAGAAGAGAAATATCTGAAATGTGAAATTTGGCAATAGCACTTCTGCAAGCCCATGGAGCGTCCGATTTTAAGTCGTCATCTCTCATAGATTTTGCTCAAGTGAAGTAAGTGGTACAAGTTGTACCGTATGTTTTAAGTGTTACATACAGTGGGATATAGGTATGATACCATTCAAATTGATATTGTTTGGAGGTTAGAATATGTCTGCAATATTAATAACTATGGAAAACATACATGACTTAAATCTGTCCCAGATAATCTGGTACTGCAGGTCACAGACTATAATGCAAGTCTATGGCTCATATTCACTTCTTAACCATATCTTTATTATTCTAGCCATCGGCAGGGATCACTGCACATGGAGCCCCCCACTGATGAGAACTACTAACATGTTTCTTTAATATGTAAGAGGCTTTATATAACTGAAGGTTCACTTTAAAATAGATCGGTAGGGATTTCAGTCCCCGGACATGGGCAAGTTGCGAATGAGACATGTATTACAACATGTATTACAAGAGCAGAGTTCACAGCAGCACAGAGTATTTCAGGAGATGAGCGTGTGGATCTTGTGCGGGGTGGTGACTTGCCAATCATGTGAAGGTGTTATTGAGGACAGGAGTGGAGGAGAGGTAACAGACTGAGCTACGTAATGGTAAGAGCAGAGTTCACAGCAGCACAGAGTATTTCAGGAGAGGAGCGTGCAGATTCTGTGCTGCTGTGAACTCTGCTCTTACCATTACGTAGCTCTCAGTCTGTTACCTCTCCTCCACTCCTGTCCTCAATAACACCTTCACATGATTGGCAAGTCACCACCCCGCACAAGATCCGCACGCTCATCTCCTGAAATACTCTGTGCTGCTGTGAACTCTGCTCTTACCATTACGTGGTGACTTGCTAATCATGTGAAGGTGTTATTGAGGAGAGGAGTGGAGGAGAGGTAACAGACTAAGAGCTACGTAATGGTAAGAGCAGAGTTCACAGCAGCACTGAATCTGCACGCTCATCTCCTGAAATACTCTGTGCTGCCTTAAACTCTGTGGACAGGTCAGGATCCTGTTTCTTTTAAATGCTGCACTGTAGCGCAGCCTTATATAGTGGATCGAGCGGGTTCCCCAGCAGCATTTAAAAGAAATAGGATCCTGACCTGTGCACAGAGTTTAAGGCAGCACAGAGTATTTCAGGAGATGAGCACGGCCGGCCACGGGCAGCCGGTTGTTTTTCCGAGTCGTGCTCCCATTATAAAGTATATAAAGTGAGAAAACGGCAAGGTACCCGTGGCTTAACAGAAGTTTATGGGGCCGCTATTTCGGGTCATAATTACGACCCGTAATAACGGGTGTTTTTACGGTCGTGTGCATGAGGCCCCGTAATGACGGGTGGCTACATGTGTGCACCCGTCATTACGGCAGCGTTGCTAGGCGACGTCAGTAAATAGTCACTGTCCAGGGTGCTGAAAGAGTTAACTGATCGGCAGTAACTGTTTCAGCACCCTGGACAGTGAATTCCGATCACAATATAGAGTAACCTGTAAAAAAAAAAAAAGACGTTCATACTTACCGAGAACTTTCTGCTTCCTCCAGTCCGGTCTCCTGGCCGTTGCCATGGTGACGCGTCCCTCTCGACATCCGGCCCGACATTCCTGGATGACGTTACAGCCCATGTGACCGCTGCAGCCAATCATAGGCTACAGAGGCCTCTGCAGCCAATCACAGGCTGCAGAGGCCTCTGCAGCCAATCACAGGCTGCCGCGTCAGAAAAGAAGGTCGGACTGGAGGAAGAAGAGGGACTCGTCACCAAGACAACGACCTGGTACGTATGAAATGCTTTTTATTTTATTTTTAATCAGCAGCCTATTTTCTCTATCAGTGATTGATAGAGACAAGTGGCTGCCGATTTGTAGAATATTTTTGACCGGGTTCGGTCAAAACGGATACGGCCGAACCCGGTGAAGTTCGGATTCGCTGCGAACCGAACTTTTCCTGATGTTCGGACCAAAACCGGGTTCGGTTGTCCCGGTTTGCTCATCTCTATTTACTACTATTCTCAAAAACTATGACACAACCAAATCATTATAGAAACAGCCGCTGAGTTAAAAATTAATATAAATTTAATGTTAGCGATTACCTCAAGGCTGCTCGAGTCTGCCGGGAGAGAGCGTGCACTTAAACCACAACCCTAAATCCGCAACCACTCTGATCGACAGCGTCTAAGGCTACTCTGAGGTGTTCGCCAGAGCCGAACGCAAGGTGGTATAGATTTCGCTGCTCAGAACACAGGTGTTCTTAGCAGAGTGCAGTCTGGGACGAGGGGTGCAATGCAGGCAAACTTGAGCTGGAAACCATACAGCCAGTGGGTAACTGAAAGTTCAAAACTGAAGGCAAGCGGATAACAGGAATAGCAAAAGGTCAAAACCAGCCGGGAGCGGATAATCAAAATTGGTAAGCCGAGAGTAAACGGGATACAAGCCGAAGTCAGTGTACACGAGGTCCAGAATCCGAAGTGCAGGTGATCAGAAGCCAAAGGAGGAAATTCACAAGCAAAGGACAGGTGGAAAAGACAGGCATAAATACAACCCCACAGCTGATTGGCAGACGGACAGGGAAAAGCGGTAGGCTCAAGGCAAAGGAAGAACCGCCCAGAAGCTGGAGAAGTCGTCATAGCGACCTTAAGAGAGCAAGTGTTTTCCTAACAATAAATACATGTGTGTGGTGACAATGTGTATATATAGAGGGTGAACTAATCATGAGCCATTTTCCTCATCAAAATAATGTCAAAACAGCTCTGTAAACTACGTTATAGAAAAGTAACCGTCAGACGATGCATACAAGAAACTGTCCAAGTCACTAAATATCCATTAGAGACCGATAAATACTAACTGTAGGCTGTAATTTTGCCCAAAAGCTCTTCTACTAAATATTGATTTAAGGAGGATAAATAGTAATGCATTCAACTGTTTAGCTAAAAAACAGAAATGAAACCGCGGCACTCACCAGGTAATTTTTCACAGTGCTTTATTCTACTCAGACAAGCATCAAAACAGCAGGCTCGAAAAAGTGCAAAAAGGCATGTTACACTTATTCTAACCCGCTGTTTTAATCACATGGTGAATGCCCTGGTTTAATTTTTTTCTTTTTACCTTTTGAAATTGTACTTGGTCCTTACACTGAGCATCTCCAGTGAACTTGTGGTTCCCATCATCGGCTATAGACTATACTTGTAGAGCAGTGCTGACTGAGTTCTATATTTTTTACTTAAGGGTATGTTCACACGGCCTATTTACGGACGTAATTCGGGCGTTTTTGCCCCGAATTACGTCTGAAAATAGCGCCTCAATAGCGCTGACAAACATCTGCCCATTGAAAGCAATGGGCAGACGTTTGTCTGTTCACACGAGGCGTATATTTACGCGCCGCTGTCAAATGACGGCGCGTAAATAGACGCCCGCGTAGAAGAAGTGACCTGTCACTTCTTTGGCCATAATTGGAGCCGCTATTCATTGACTCCAATGAATAGCAGCGCTAATTACGGCCGTAATTGACGCGGCGTTCAAGCGCCTGCACATGCCGGTACGGCTGAAATTACGGGGATGTTTTCAGGCTGAAACATCCCCGTAATTTCAGCCATTACGGACCCCCGCCGTGTGAACATACCCTAACTGTTTCGTGTTTAATAATCCCAATGAATATACAGAAGATAACATTGTAGAGATTCTTTTTCACTTAGAAATTAGAAAAACGATCGAGGCATCTTAGTGGTTTGTAAACGATTGGCATTGCGGGAGTATCGATAATTGCTATGGCAACCAGAGGCCTAACAATGACCTCCTGGTCTGCCACGTACGAAAGCCCATTAGGCCAGCCCGGAGGTAGTGAACAACTGACAGCACTAATGTATTGCACTACGTGGTTAGTGCAATGTATTAGAATAAAAATCAGAGATGCAGGCCTTCAAGTCCCCTAGTGGGACAAAGAAAAGTGAAAAAAAGTTAAGACAAATGTTGTACAAACGTGTGAAAATAAAAGTTTCAAGTTAAAAAAAAACAAAAACTGCCTTTTTTCCTATAATAAGACTTTTATTATAGGAAAAAAATGAAACCGTTAAAAAAAGTTCACATATTTGGTATCAACACGTTCATGATGACCGAAACGATAAAATTATAATGTTATTTTTCCCACACGGTGAACACCAAAAAAAATAAAAAACAATGCCAGAATCGCTATTTTTTGGTCACCACCCCTCCAAAACATAGAATAAAAAGTGATCAAAAAATCGCATGTACCCCAAAATGTTGCCAATAAAAACTACAACCCGTCCCACAAAAAACAAACCATTACACAGCTTTGGTGACACAAAAAAATGTATTATTTTTAAAAAAAAAGGGATTTTATTGTGCATATATACATATGGAATCGTTGTAATCCTATCAACCCACAGAATAAAGTAAAAATTTAATTTCTAGCCCATGGTGAACACTGTAAAAAAAACGAAAAAAAAAAAAACATTGTCAGAATTGCTGGTTTTTGGTCACCTTGCTCGCTAAAAAATGGAATAAAAAGTGATCAAAAATCGCATGTACACCAAAATGGTACCAATGAAAACCACAGATTGTCCCACAACAAATAAGCCCCAACGCTTGGAGAAAAAATAAAAAAGTTCTGGCTCTCAGAATATGGCGACGCAAAATGTGCAGAGTGTGTTCCAAAAGCGGATAATATTGGGCACCATTTATCAGTGCGACTCTGGCCACATATCGATGAATTATTATTTATTTACCGCATAATTATACCCTCTTATTATGCCCTAATGTACTCCGCACAGATTACATATGCCCCCACATTATAAACTGAAATACCAGTAAAATCCCAAACAGAACTATTACCAAGCAAGATCTGCACCTCAAAAGCCAAATGGTGCTCCATCCCATCTGTACCCTACATTGTGCCTAAACAGCAGTTTATGTCCACATATATGGCATCACCATACCCGGGAGAACCCGCTTAACAGTTTATAAGATATTTGTCTTCAGTGGCACAAACTGGGAACAACATATTGACGAAAATTGCAATTTTCACTTTGCACCATCCACTGCGCATTCATTTCTAATAAAAAAACACCTGTGGGGTAAAAATGCTCACTACACCCTTTAAAATACCCTAAGTGGTGTAGTATTCCAAAATAGGGGTCACTACTTGGGGGTTTGTTTTACTATTTGACCTCAGAGCCCTGCAATTGTGAGCCAATGCTGTGAAAATTACCAAAATAGACTTCAAAGGCGCATGATGCTCTTCACTTCTGAGCCCTGTCATATGTCTAGGCCAATGATAAGTCCCTTGAGGGGGTGTAGTTTCTAAAATGGGGTCACTTCTTGGGGGCTTCTACTGTACTCTAGTACCTCTAGGGTTTTGCAAATGGAATGGTGTCCAAACAACCAATCAGCAAATCTGCATGCCAAATAGTGCTCCTGCCTTTCTGAGCCCTGCCATGTGTCCAAACAGCAGTTTATGACCACATGTTGCATATTGCCGTACTCGGGAGAAATTGCTTTACAAATGTTGGGGTGTTTTTTCTCCTTTATTCCTTGTAAAAATGAAAAAATTCAACATTTTAGTGGAAACATTTTTGATATTCATTTTCACGGCCTAATTCCAATTAATTCTGCAAAAGACCTGTGGGGTCTAAATGTGCACTATATACATGACACCCGATAACCATTCCAGCTAAATTTGAGTTCCAAAAGCCAAATGGCAAATTCCAAAGTTATTACCACATAAAATGACACGTCAGATTTGAAAGAAAATGGCCTGGTCCATTAGGCTGGATTCACACGAGCAAGTTTCGGTCCGTAAAAGACGGAACGTATTTCGGCCGCAAGTCCCGGAAAGAACACACTGCAGGGAGCCGGGCTCCTAGCATCATAGTTATGTACGACGCTAGGAGTCCCTGCCTCTCCGTGGAACTACTGTCCTGTACTGAAAACATGATTACAGCAGCGAGGCAGGGACTCCTACCTTTATGGACCGAACATGCTTGTGTGAATCCAGCCTTAGGCAAAAACAGGCTGTGTCCTTAACCCCTTCAGGACCCAGGCTGTTTTGGCCTTCAGGTCACAGCTGATTTTTTCAAATCTGACATGTGTTACTTTATGTGGTAATAACCTTGGAATGCTTTTACCTATCCAAGCGATTCTGAGAATGTTTTCTCATGACAAATTGTACTTTATAACAAAAGAAACAAGGATATCCTATTTTTATAACCCAAATATGCAATTATTATTGCACGGTGCCGTTCAATATAACAATATAGTAAAACATTTTTGCTATATTGAACTTTATGTTAGTGAAAAAATTTGGTTGCTAAATTCAGTATTTTTTTCTCAAAAACACCAAAATTTGGAGAAAATGTGCAAAAATGTGCATTTTTCTAAATTTAAACGTATCTGCTTGTAAAACAGATAGTAATACCACACAAAATAGTTACTACTTAACATTTCCCATATGTCTACTTTAGATTGACATCGTTTTTTGAACGTTCTTTTATATTTCTAGGACGTTACAAGGCTTAGAACTTTAGCTGCAATAGCTCATATTTTAAAGAAAATTTCAAAAGGCTATTTTTTCAGGGACCAGTTCAGTTCTGAAGTGGCTTTGAAGGTCTTATATATTAGAAAGTCCCCATAAATTACCCCTCAAAGTATTAGAATCAGCATTCATAAAGTGTTTTAACCATTTTGGCGTTTCACAGGAATTAAAGCAACGTAGAGGTGAAATTTACAAATTATTTTTTTTTGGGCGAAATTCATTTGTAATGCTTTTTTTTGTACCACAGAAGGTTTTACCCTAGAAATGCAACTCAATGTTTTATTGTCCAGATTCTGCAGTTTTTAGAAATATCCCACATGTGGCTCTAGTCTGGTAATGAACTGAAGCAACGGAGCACCTAGTGGATTTTGGGCCTTCTTTATTTTTAGAATATATTTTAGACACCTTGTCAGATTTGAAGAGGTCTTGTGGTGCCAAAAGTTACCCCATTTTGGAAACTACACCTCTCAAGGAACTTATCTAGGGGTATAGTTAGCATTTTGACCACACAGGTTTTTCGCTAAATATATTGGAATTAGTCTGTAAAAATGAAAATGTACTTTTTTTTCTGAAAAAACATAGAAATGTTTAATATTTACAAGGAATAAAGAAGAAAATGCACCCCAACATTTGTAAAGCAATGTCTACCTATTACGCCAATACCCCATATGTGGTAATAAACTGCTGATTGGACCCACAGCAGGGCTCAGAAGGGAAGGAGCGCCATTTGGATTTTGGAGCACAGATTTTGCTGGAATGGTTTTCGGTGCCATGTCACGTTTGCAATGCACTGGAGGGAAAAAAAACAGTGGAAACACCCCCAAAAGTGACCCAATTTTAGAAACTACACTCCTCAAGGAATTTTTCTAGGGGTAAAATTATCATTTTGACCCCACAGGTCTTTTGCAGAATATATTAGAATTAGGCCGCAAAAATGAATATCAACATTTTTTCCACTAAAATGTTGAATTTTCTCATTTTCACAATGGATAATGGAGAAAAAACACCCCAACATTTGTAAAGCAATTTCCCCCGAGTATGAGAATACCCCACATGTGGTCATACATTTTTTTTTTCATTAGAAATGAATTAACCCTTTCAGGACTGATTCATTTTTTGTTTTCTTATTTTCGTTTTTCACTCCCCGCCGTCCAAGAGCCATAACTTATTTTTTCTTTTTCCATCAATAGAGTGTTGTGAGGGCTTATTTCTTGCGGGAGGAGTTGTAGTTTCTACTGACACCATTTAAAGTACCATAAAATGTACTGGGAAACTGAAATAAAATTCTTTGTGAGCTGAAATTGGAAAAAACTGTGATTCCTCCATTTTTTGAGGGTTTAGTTTTTACGGCTTTCGCCATGTGGTAAAAGCAAAAACATTACTTTATTCTGCGGCTCAATACAATTACAGTGATACCAAATTTATATAGTTTTTTGGTACATAACAAGTGAGCAAAAAGTTGTATTACATTTTTTTTTGGAGTGCTAAGGTGACAAATAAATTGATCTTGGCGGTTTCAATTATTTATTAAATTTTTTACGGTGTTTACCATGCGAGTTAAATAATGGTATATTGTAATAGTTCAGACTTTTATGACGTAGCCATACCAATTTTGTTTATTTTTTTATTTTTTTTCATTACTTTATTTGAAAAATGGGAAAAGGGGGGTTTTTGGAACTTTGAATATTTTTTTTTTCTCGCTACTAATAACGTTAATTCTATTACACATTTTATTAGTCACCTTAGGGGACTTGAACCAGCGATCATTGTATTGCTGGTACAACACACTGCAATACTAATGTATTGTAGTATATTGTTAATTTTACAGGCTTCTGTAACAGCACGATCGCTGGTTCTGTACATTAGTCCCAGGTGTCAGCTGTAATACACAGCTGACACCCAGAGCGTTTGGAGCAGGCTCAGCACGTGAGCCCACTCCATACATCAACCCCCGCACCATGATGTGCTGTTAAGTCATAGTGAGTAAAAGGGTTAATGCACAGCGGTTGGTTCAAAGTGAAAATTGCAATTTTCCACTGATATGCCATTTTAATGCATAATATGTTGTGCCCAGTTTGTGCCACTGAAGGCAAATACCTCATAAAATGTTAAGCAGGTTCTCCCGGGTATGGCGATGCCATATATGTGGGGGCAAACTGCTGTGTGGGCACACTGCAGGGCTCAAAAGGGAGGGAGCGTTTGGAGCACAGATTTTGCTTGGTAGTAGTTGTTTGGGGTTTTACTGGTATTTCAGTTTATAATGTGGGGCATATGTAATCTGTGCGGAGTACATACGGGCATAATAACAGGGTATCATAATGCAGTAAATAAATAATAATTCATAGATATGTGGCCAGTGTCGCACTGATAAATGGTGCTTAATCTTATCCGCTTTTGGAACACTCTGCACATTTTGCATCGCCATATTCTGAGAGCCAGAACTATATTACTTTTTCGTCACCGGAGCTGTGTGAGGGCTTATTATGTTTTTTGTTATTATGTTTTTTAGTTAATTTTTTTACAGCGATCACCGTGCGCTATAAATATCAATTTTACTTTATTCTGGGAGGGCGGTACGATTACGGCAATACCATATGTATGTCGTTTTTTTTATGTTTTGCAGCGTTTGCACAATAAAATCACTATTTTATAAAATTATTTATTTTCTGTGTCATCATATTCTGAGAGCCATAACTGTTTTATTTTTTAGTCAAAAAAGCTGTGTAAGGGCTTGTTTTTTTGCAGGACGGGTAGTGTAATGTATTCTAACTGTCATTGTGATGTGACTGTCATACTGACAGGAAGCCTAGGAGGAGGAGCCTCAGGCTGCTCCTCCTAGGCTTCCATACATGGCAACCCGGAGGCCATTGTCTGGCCTCGGGTTGCCATGAAAAGCATTGGCAGCCCCCACAATCACTTTGTGGGAGCTGCCGATACGCTTCTAACCTCTTAAATGCGGCGATCACAATCAATTGCCACATTTAAGGGGTTAATTGCCAAAATCAGTGGTGACGGCCCGCTGACCGGCAAGACTGGAGTGTCAGCTGTCGTTGACAGTCAGGACAGTGTGCGCCGGGAACCGGTCCGCAACTGTACGTCCTGGTGCGGGAAGCAACCCCTCTCTTGGATGTACAGTTGTGGCGTAGTGCGGGAAGAGGTTAAGGTGTTAAATAGTGCTGTTACATAATTTTTTATGGCACCCTCTGGTGTTTTTTTTATCTCAACCTAATGTAACTAGTTCTAGTGTGGCAATTCTTGGCTGGCCTGCCCAATTGTAGGAATCACTCTGCTACCCAAGAAGATGCGGGTGGTAGAACTGAGCTACTAGGTGTGTAACTCCAATGCAGATGTGAACAGGGCCTAAAAAATTGTCTGAAACAAAAAGTGCTTAACAGTTGCCCATAGTAACCAATCAGATCACTTATTTTATATTCAGACCCAGAAAAATGAAATATGTATTCTCATTGGTTGCTATATTTAGCTGGTATCAGATTTTATACATAAGGCATAAGTCCTTTAAACTATAGTGGTATAGACAGATTGATTCTTATTAGAAGGATCCAAGCTGATCGTAGAGTTCACCACTTCTAGGATCCCCAGTGATGAGATCTAACTGGTAGGAGAACCTGGAAGTCATTCATCAATTTTCCTGCAGCACCACCGCAGGTGAAATGAAACATTACACAGCTCTCATAGAAATCATGGGCTGTTCATGTAATGCACTGATGTGCCAGGTCCTCCAGACCCAGAAATGCTCTTTGTAGTTACTCTCTGCTCTCACTAATGTTGGGTGCCCCAAACAGGAGTTCATCCTCTCTTAACCCAGAATGCCCCAATAAGGCATTTTAAAAGGGGTTTCCTAAATTAGCCCTCCCTTTTAAGTTAGTAGTGACACTAACACATTCTTGATAATCTCTAGTTCTAGTGTTGCTGTTGTTAAAAATATTTTATTACTATTAGAGAAAGTCTTTAATGTCTGTGTCTACTTTTCACTTTTCTTTCGTCAGCATATACAGACCTAAAACAAATCCATGTTTCATGATAATCAAAACACACATTTAATATTTAATAATTGAGATTGCAGAAAAATGACACCATAAACAAAGACGTTTCCATATTTTCAAGACAATGCCCCATTTCTCAACATCCCTGCTTAAAAACGAACAATACATTTGTGTCTGTCATTTGCTATACACCATGAAATAATGAAGTCATCCATCAATGTTACAGTGTCCACATTCACAGAATGGAGAGAGCCGAGCATCATCATTTATGGCAGAATCAAGGGAGATAAAGCATGGGGCTGGGAAATAGGATGTCAACACTTCTCAATATTTAAAAATGGGCTGCCACTTCCTCACTGTATGACACTCTGTAGAGGAGAAAGCACTTATGGCACCAACTCACTTCTGCATTTTGAACACAACACATCTGATTGGTATTCGGACGTAGAGAAAGATAGACACAGAAGATACAGAAAGTGCAAATCGAACAGACTTGTCCTTTTCCCATGTTTATTAAATACTTGTTAAAACAAGCACCCATTATTGGGGCATCTTGTGTGAATCATTATGTAGGCATAAGGAAACTCAAAGTAGTTATTCAGTTACTGTAATAGCCATTATTAAATATAGATACACTTACTAAGCAATAATCCAAACTAAAATTGCTGAAATAAGTGTTGAATGTGAACCTGAGATATAAAACCATAGACATATAAAGTACAAACAAAGAAAATATCAGTCCACCGCCGCGTGGTAAATGCTTTGAGTTGCAAGTCAGGCTGCATGAACCACTGTGGACAATGTAAAATGCAAATGCAGAGGGAAGGTATCCAATGATTTTTTTTTTTCTTTATTAGGATAACCTAGTAAAATATATCATGACAGGCTAGAAAAGATGGGCTTGCTCAGCTTGGAAAAAAGATGCTTGCAAAGGGGTGAAATAACACTTTTTGAGTAGTGTATCCTGGGACAAGGGACACCTTTGACATGTTAAGCTGGTTGAAAGGAGGACTCTAAGGGCATGACCACACGTGGCGGATTTCCTCCGCAACTGTCCGCATCAATGCCGCACAGAATCTGCGTTGCAGATTCTGCTGCGGATCTGCACAAAATGTGCAGTAAATTGATGCGGACTACCTGCTGCGGACTGCGGGAAAAGTACTTCCCTTCTCCCTATCAGTGCAGGATAGAGAGAAGGGACAGCACTTTCCCTTGTGAAAGTCAAAGAAATTCATACTTACCGCCCGTTGTCTTGGTGACGCGTCCCTCCTTCGGCATCCAGCCCGATCTCCCTGGATGACGCGGCAGTCCATGTGACCGCTGCAGCCTGTTATTAGCCTGTGATTGGCTGCAGCCGTCACTTAGACTGAAACGTCATCCTGGGAGGCCGGACTGGAGACAGAAGCAGGGAGTTCTCGGTAAGTATGAACTTATATTTTTTTACAGGTTGCTGTATATTGTGATCGGTAGTCACTGTCCAGGGTGCAGAAACAGTTACTGCCGATCGCTTAACTCTTTCAGCACCCTGGACAGTGACTATTTACAGACGTCTCCTAGCAACGCTCCCGTCATTACGGGAGCCCCATTGACTTCCTCAGTCTGGCTGTAGACCTAGAAATACATAAGTCCAGCCAGAATGAAGAAATGTCAAGTTAAAAAAGCAAGACGGATCCGCAGCACACATAACATGTGCATGACAGCTGCGGACTTCATTGCGGAAATTAGAATCTCCATAGAAGTCAATGGAGAAATTCCGCCATGAGTCCGCCACTGCTCCGCAACAGACAGAGCATGCTGCGGACACCAAATTCCGCTCCGCAGCCTATGCTCCGCAGCGGAATTTTACGCCTCGTCTAAACGAACACTGCTAAATTAAAGTGTAAGTCAATGGACAAACGGCTCCGCTGCGGATTAACGCTGCGGAGTGTCCGCAGCGGAATTTAAGTGAAATTCCGCCACGTGTGAACCCAGCCTAATTCGGGGCTGGGTGCATTAACCTTTTTGTTTCAGGTGCCCATCAAGACATGGAGAAGAGTCTAGGGTACAAATATTGTTTTATTGTGTGTATGGAGTTTGTAATGGCAACAGGTTCCAGCGTAACTTGAGTACAGCAAGTTCCATTTGGGTAGTGGGGGCTATGCTTATAAAAAGAGAGTTCTGAGCGCGCAATAGAAGAAAGTAAGAGCGGGAATCGTGTAGTGTAGAGCTGAGGGAAGGTGTGCAGAGTGAACATAGTGACTGTCCAACAGTCGGGAGCAGTCACCCTGTAGTCAGAGAGGTTTGCCAGACAGGGCAAGAAAACTGTTATTTGCCAGACAGCACAAAACATGTCGGATGCCAGGCAGGGAGGAAACTGCCAGAAAATAGTTCCTCAGAGACTGTGAGTAGCTGTGCCGCGGGAACGTGGTCATAGAAGTACGGGTGACCACCTGCTAACATACAGCCGGAGATTGTCACATTGCAAAACTCTAAGGTTGCCATCACAGTGGCCCGACCCTTAGATAAACCAAGTTAAAGTTATACCTCTTTCTCTTAATTAAAACTGCTTCTACCTCCCAGTGAGAATCGCCAAGATTTGCTTTTTTCAACTGTAACCGGCATGATTCGTACCTTTTTTTGCGAACCCGCCAAGAATTACACTCGAATTGTAACCATTATGGTTTATACCTCTCATTAGTACAATTGTTTTTGATCAGATTTGCTTGTTTCCCCTCTGCGTTTGGAGAAAGGTGCTCACCCACCCTCCACTAGTGCTGTCTAACAGGCTTTAGAGGTAATCTTAATAACATGTATAAATATGTGTGGTCAATAGAAACAATTAGCACATGTTTTATTAATTCTAAGGCTTTTACAAAGGACCAGCCTTTGAACAAGCCTTAGAACAAGCATTCCCTAAAGGGGTTTTCTGACAATTGGCAATTATCACCTATTTACAGGATAGGTGCTAAAGACCCTCGCTTTTCCTCACTGCAAGATCGCAGTGAGCAGGAGCCTTAATTAAGCGGTGGTCAAGAATGTCTATGGGGCGGCCGGAAACAGCCGAGCACCTTACTCCGCTGTCTCCATCAGTCCCATAGACTTTCAATATACCTGCACTATCACTCAAATTGAAAGTTCTTCTTACTGCAGTCTTACAGTGAGGAGGAATGGAGGGCTCGGAGCCCCATTCTAGTGATCGGTCTAGGACCCCCAGCTATCAGGCATTTATCACATATCCTGTGGAAAGGTGATCATTGTCAAATGTAGGAAAACCCCTTAGGGTGCAGTCACATGTTGTGATTTGGGGAAACACGCTGGGGTAAACTGTACAATGGGAAAATTATTCTGACAGATTTCTTAATTTTTTCAGCTTCATTTACATCATTGTTGTCGCTGCGCGGGGTGATGACCCACTGGGCCGTATCACAGAGCGGGGTAGCAGCTGGCCAACAAGGTACAAAACAATGTCTATAGTTCAGAACAGGTACCTGAGGCAATGTAGACAGTAGCGGAAGCAGGACTTGATTTTCACAGCAGGTGACATCGTGGATGCAGCGGGAAGACATGACTTGACTTTCACAGCAGGTGACACCGCGGATGTAGCGGGAAGGCACGACTAGACTTTCACTTGTAGATACGATAGCACAGAATACAGGGTACAGGCAGCAGGAACGGGTAACACTGGGAACTGGAAAACACTGGGAGACCATTAGCAAGACAAACTAGGGTATGCAAAAATGCTCAGGCAAGGAACCAGTGGGCAGAGCCCCTTAAATAGTCCAGCAGCCATTTGGGCTGATAATTGATGTTTGACAGCTGGACGCGTACTGGCCCTTTAAGGCAGTGCACGCGCGCGCGCCCTGCAGGAAACAGTCCGAGGACCCGGAAGAGAGTGCCAGGGTCTCCCTGGAGGGAGCTGACGCCAAGAAGAGAGATGTCCATGGCCGGGATCATCAAGGGGTAAGTCTGAACGACGACCCCCGGCCATAGACGTAACAATTGTACTCTATGGGAACGAAAAAAATCCCATACAGTTTGAATCATTGTCAACAGCACATTCCCTGTTTACACGGGGAGATATGCTGCCGACAATGATGACTTTTATTGCCTCATAAAGGACATGATCAGCTGACAAACGAGCGTTTGTTAGTTTGTTGGCTGATCGCTGTGCCCTTTTACATGGGAAGATAATCGTGAACCAGCGTTCCATGCCCCCGATCATTAGTCCATGTAAAGGGCCTTTGGACCCTGCTTTGCTGATTTCATACTTTTTCTCCTCGTTTTTTTCCCCTTGTCAGTGCTCCTGTCTGTCTAGGTCATCTTTATCTAGGCCTATTAAGAGAACAAGAACTGTCATTCTGTTATTCTAATCTTCCATCAACTATTATAATGAGAATGTCTTGCAGCAAGTTGTAAATTAGAGATGAATCCTACCCTACCATTCAGGAGATTTAATTTTTTGGGTGCATTATACTGTGTGGGGGTAGCTATGGGGGCATTATACTGTGTGGAGGCAGCTATGGGGAGCATTATACTGTGTGTTGGTAGCTATGAGGGCATTATACTTTATGGGGGCAGCAAGTTATCAGAGTCAAGTTAAAGAGTCTTCCTCTTTCCTCAGGTTGTTTCTTTCTTTCTTAGTACTAAGAAAGAAAGAACTAAGAAAGAAAGAAACAACCTGAGAAAAGCGGAGATCTCGAGACATCCATATAATATGTAATCAGCCATACAGTGACAAGAGGAGGATCACAGCCTTTCCTCCTCTCCTGGTTTGCTGTTAGCATGCCCCCCCTCCTGCCCACCATCTCTCCCCCTCTGCAGAGGCTGAAGTTAGAGCTGCATATGCGGATGTAGCCATCTTTATCTTGACTCTTAACGCATTAAATACACAGTGGCAAGAAACTTTAACTTGACTTTTTCAATGACTTTTCAATGGCTTTTGTTCTGTGATATCACGCTGCAGCAAGTTATTTGGCTACATCTGTATATACAGCTCCCACTTCAAGCTGGCTTTCAGATTTTTAGCTTTCAAACAAGACCTGGATCACAGATCTAGCTGCAACACATCCTGAGTTAGAGCTGTTAGTAGCAGAAACGTATCAGATATGTCCTTGGCTACTGAAGTGCCTTTCTGACAGGACATATGAGATATGTCTTTGGCAGGTAAAGTGTTAAATGGTCTGAACTTGGACTGAATTTGCTTGAACACCCACTCCTAGAAAGATTGGCAATTGTCTGAAGGGCTCTCCATTTGTAAACAATCCTTTGTACTGTAGACTAGTGAATTTAACCCCTTAGTGACCACTAATACGCCTTTTTACGTGATTCACTAATGGGCTTTAGGCTAGGCTGACGCCTTTTCACGTCAGCCTAGTCTAAGTCCTGCACGGGTCTCCCGTGCAGGCAGGAGCCGGGGCTCTGCTGTCTGATGACAGCTGAGCTCCTGCTCCAACGCCCGCGATCGAAGTTTACTTAGATCGCGGCCGTTTAACCCGTTAAATGCCGCCGTCAATAGCGACCGCGGCATTTAACTTTGTTTACAGAGGGAGTGCGCTCCCTCTGTCACCCATCGGCGGCCCGCGAATGCAATCGCGGGTCTCCGATGGGGTGTCATGGCAGCCGGGGGACTGATAAAAGCCCCCAGGTCTGCCCTGGACATATGCCTGTTAGGACGTGCCGGAGGCACGTCCTAACAGATTGCCTGTCAGATTTACACTGACAGGCAATAATGCTCTGGTATACGAAGTATACCAGAGCATTATAGCAGCGATCGGAACATCGCACAGTAAAGTCCCCTAGTGGGACTAATAAAATAAGTCATCAAAGTGAAATAAAGATTATTAATAAAAAGTACAGTAAAAAAATAAATAAAACCATTTTTTTCCATAAAAAGTGGTTTTATTTAGTAAAAGTGTAAAAAAAAAAAAAAGTACACATATGTGGTATCGCCGCGACCGTAATGACTCCATTAATAAAGTTAATATGTAATTTAAACCGCAAAGTGAACACCGTAAAAAAAAACTAAAAAAACTATGGCGAAATTGCAATTTTTTGCCATTGCCCCCCAAAAAAGTCATAATAAAAATGAATCAATAAGTCCCATGTACCCCAAAACAGTACCATTCAAAACTACGTCTTGTCCCGCAGAAAACAAGCCCAAAAAATCTCTACATTGATGGAAAAATAAAAAAATTACGGCTCTTGGAAAGCGACGATGCAAAAACAAATAATTTTAGTTCAAAAGTGTTTTTATTGTGCAAAAGTCGTAAAACATAAAAAAAACTCCACATATGTGGTATCGCCATAATCATACCGACCCATAGAATAAAGGTAACATGTTATTTACGTCGCACAGTGAACGGCGTCAATTTAAAAACGCATAGAACAATGGCGGAATTTCAGTTTTTTTTTATAATCCCCCCCAAAAAGGTTAATAAAAGTTAATATAAAAATTATATGTACCCAAAAATGGTGCTATTAAAAAGCACAACTAATCCCGCAAAAAACAAGTCCTCATACAGCTATGTAGACGAAAAAATAAAAACGTTATAGCTCTTTGAATGCGACTATAGAAAAACGAATAAAACAGCTTGGTCATTAAGGCCTAAAATGGGCTGGTCACTAAGGGGTTAAGATTGTTTGGAGATGCCCTTACTATTTCCAGATTGATGAGCAGCAACAATTCTTTTTTTTCTGGGGTCATGGCTGATGTCCTTTCTGTTTCGCATGATGTAGATACACATCTGAGTCATACCTGCCAACCGTCCCAGATTCAACGGGAAAGTCCCAGATTCAGGGTGGTGTCCCGCTGTCCCAGGCGGCCAAGGGTATGTCCCGCTGTCAACTGTATCTGCACCCTCAGGACGCAGATACAGTTGAACCCAATTCTGAAGCAGGGAACCATCAGCACCCTGCCGCACGGGTCCCATAGAAGTCTACAGGGCCGTGTAAAGCACGGCTGCCCCTTGGATGTGATCCGAGTGACGGCCGTGCTTTCTGCCACTCGCTCTCCTCTCCTCCTCACAGTGCGAAGTGCATGTGAAAAGAGGGAGGAAATTTTTTTGCTCATATATGAACAGTAACGTCAGGGACTTTCTTCCAGAGTGGCAGAATCCCCAGTGCTGTAGCCAGAGATTCCGCTCCAGGAGAAGTCCCTGACTTCACTGTCCATATATGGACAGTGATGTTGGGGATTCCCCTCCAGGAGAAGTCCCTGATTCAAAGTCCATATATGGACAGTGACGTCAGGGACTTCTCCTGGGGTGGAATCACCGACGTCACTGTCCATATATGGACAGTGAAGTCAGGAACTTCTCCTGGAGCAGTCCCCCACAGTGGAGCTATCTACAGAAAAGGGGTCTGCCATCTAGGGGGTGGGGTGCCATCTACGGGGTGTAATGTACAAGGGAACTGTGTGGCACTACCTACAGGGGGCTGAATGGCACTACCTACAGAGGGGCTGTGTGTGGCACTAACTACAGAGGGAAGCATGTGGTACTACCTACAGAGGGCAGTGTGGCATTAGCTACAGAGGGCAGTGTGTGACATTATTTACAGAGGGCAGTGTGTGACATTATTTACAGAGGGCAGTGTGTGGCATTATTTACAGAGAGAAGTGTGTGGCAAAAAATGTACAAATTAAATTCATCCGTTTTTAAAACAGACAGGGAAAAAAACAGATGCAAAATGGGGCAAAATCGGCCGTTAAAAACTGAAAAACGTTCCGGAAAGGAAACGCAACAGATGCAAAACGGATGCAAAATAGCAGAGAAAAACAGACCAAAACGGCCGTGTCATGTGAATAGAGCCTAAGGCCTCATCTTCTGTTGCCCGTCGTATGGCCGCTAATGACGGATCCGTGAAACACAGACGGCACAAGAGTGTCTTCCGTCTGCATGAATGAAGAGGCTGAGGCTGTTCCGTCAAAAATGGACAGGAGTAGGACCTGTCATATTTTTGTTGGAACGGCCACACGGTTCCGTTAAAATAGAAGTGTGCATGGTCCCATTGAAATGAATGTGTCAGGGTGCTATCCGTTAAAAAAACGGATAGCACCCTAAAGAAAAAAAGTGAAGTGGGCATGAGGCCTAAGGGTATGTTCACATAGCATATTTTCAACAGTTTTTCGGGCAGAAAAACTGCCGGAGAATAGGAAGCGAACGCCTCCGAACATCTACCCATTGACTTCAATGGGAAAACGGCATTCTGTTTAATTCTGTCCCTAAGGGTATGTGCACACACAAAATAAAAAACGTCTCAAAATACGGAGCTGTTTACAAGGGAAATCAAAGTTGCGTTTTTCGTAAAAAACACCCCGCCGAAACAGAACGCCGTTTTTCCCATTAAAATTAATGGGCAGATGTTTGGAGGCATTCTGCTTCCGATTCTTCGGCCGTTTTCCAAAAAATGTGCAAAAACACTCTGTGTGAACATACCCTTAGGGCCAAAAACTGACAAAAACGGCCAAACATACCCTTAGGCCCAAAAACGGCCCCAAAAAATCGGACGCAGAACGCCTCCAAACATGACGTTTACGGCCTGAAAAACGGCCGAAAACACTCCGTGTGAACATACCCTTAGGGCCAAAAATGGACAAAAACTGCCAAACATACACTTAGGGACAAAAACGGCCAAAAAAAACATCGGAAGCAGAACGCCTCCAAACATGGCGCCACTAAGAGCGGTAAGCCGCCATTACAGATTCAGCGCCAGCCATATCGCTAAACCAGTCCCCAGTACGGCTCAGTGCCCGACGAAGGTCTCACCACGAAACGTTGCACATGTAGCCACTGCCATTACGAAAAAATTGAAAAAAAATAGAATATAACAAAAATAAATTTACGTTAACATTCCAAGAGTGTGCCGAATGCAATTTTTTCTATCTACAACTGGGTTGGGAACCTATTCCGAGCACCTGAGAAAAACTAGTGCTATCTGAACAATAGCACACGTACACCCTTAGGGTATGTTCACCCCTAGTGTTTTCGGCAATTTTTCGGGCTGTAAACGGCCCAAAAAACGGCCGAGGAATCAGAAGCAGAACGCCACTGTCATGAAGGGTCTGTGGACTTACTGGGCCGTACCGCCTTAGCGGTAAGGCAGCTGGCCAACAGGGAGCGGGTGAGCGTCTATAGTTCTATAGGTACCTGTGGCAGCTCAGACAGCAGGGCAGGCTCGGCTGGGACTAGATAGCAGGCGGGCGTCAGGCGAAGTGAAGCAGGTCAGACGTGGATGCAGCATGGCACGACTTTGGCACAGCTAAGTACTAGACCAGGAATGTATGGCTTGCTAGGAACGGGAACAGGAACTGGAAAAGGTATAGGTATAGGTATAGGGACTGGAACAGGTAATACACTAGGAGGCCATCACATAGACAAACTAGGGAACACAACAATGCTCAGGAATCGAATTAGGGGGCTGGACCCCTTTTATAGTCCAGGGTACTCACAGGCCAAAGGTCATCCGCAACGTCCGGTGCGTGCGCTGTCCCTTTAAGAGCGGGCATGAGCTACGGGATTCGGCTGAGGTAAGTGGACCCGAGCGCTGGCGTCTCCTGAGGAGGAGGCTGGGGCCAGCGCTTGCCGACTCGTGGCTGCGGCTGTCAGGAGGGGAACGGAGCAGACAACCCGCAGCCACGAACATTACAGCCTCCAAACATCTGCCCATTTATTTCAACGGTAAAAACGGTGTTCTGTTCCAACGGGGCCGTCTTTTTTACGCGGCCGTATTTAAAAATGGCTGCAAAAAAAAAACGCCCGCGAAAAAGAAGGGCATGTCACTCCTTCAGCCCTTTTTGGAGCTGTTTTTCATAGACTCTATAGAAAAACAGCTCCAAAAACGGGCGTTAAAAATGCAGCGAAAAACGCGACTTTAAATAAAAAACGTCTGAAAATCAGGAGCTGTTTTCCTTTGAAATCAGCTCCGTATTTTCAGACATTTTTTGTATTGTATGTGCACATACCCTAAGGGTATGTGCACACACAAAATGAAAAAACATCTAAAAATACGGAGCTGTTTTCAAGGGAAAACAGCTCCTGATTTTCAGACGTTTTTTAAGCCACTCGCGATTTTCGCTGCATTTTTTACGGTCGTTTTTGGGGCTGTTTTTCTATAGAGTCTATGAAAAATGGCTCCAAAAACGGCTGAAGAAGTGACATGCACTTCTTATTCACGGCCAATTTTTTACTTGGCAATCAATGGGCAGATGTTTGGAGGCGTTCTGCTTCCGATTATTCATACTCACGTTTTTCACTGCGTTTTTTACGGCAGTTTTTGGAGCTGTTTTTCTATAGAGTGTATGAAAAACTGCTCAAAAAACGGCTGAAGTGACATGCACTTCTTTTTTGCGGCCGTTTTTTTATGTGGGAGTTTTGAAAAACGGCCGCATTAAAAACGGTCCGTCGGAACAGAACGCTGTATTTCCCATTTAAATCATTGTTCCATGATAGATATTACACTGTATTATTCACAACTCCTTGCGTAGCTGTTGTGTCAAATCAACCTCACAATATAACAGATGAGAGGTTGTGTTTTGCTGCTCGTGAATTATAAAATAGTTTTGTTACTTATACATAATAAAAAATAAAAAAACAACTGCCTAGAATGCAATGATCCATAAGCAAACATACAACATGTAGGACTACAAATATGTTTGCCGGTTATTGAGTTTATTATAAATGAAGCTTCTACAGCATAGAACTAAACATTTAAAAACGCAGAGTATGTGCAGAATGACCTTTGTTAAAGTAATTCCTTGAAAAATCTTCAAGAATATGCTCTTACACTGAGATCTTCTCTTAAAGAGGTCTCAGTTATTGCTACATGTCAATCCCCCCTGTGCATGTACTACAATCATTGCAGAGACGCAGAATTGGCACCCTCTTCCTATTCCAGCCTTTGGGTACCTTTTTATAGAATATAACCACGTATATTTTTAAAATAGAACATCTGGTAAATGCCCTTATACAGCTATACTAATGTACAGGGGCATAGCTAAAGGCTCATGTGCCCAAAAGCAAAAGTTCTTCTTGGGCCCCCTCAACTTCTCTTCACGACTGCAGCCCATCTGTAACTTTCAGCTGCATCGCTGGGTCTCTTAAGTGACCCATTTTGCAGCACTAGCAGCCAGGGGCGTTTCTAGAGTCCTAATAGATCAGGGGCACAAAACCCAAGGCATATGTTTCACTCTCCCCATACATGACGTTATGTGCACTGGGCATACAATGTTCTTACGCTGAACAGCATTAGGACCCAGCCCTGCGCCACAAACTAAAGAGGACCCGATTTAGGAGAAAGGAGGGTAAGTATTTGGAGATATTACTGTAGTTAAAGGAGCCTGTGTAGTTTACTGCATGGCTTCAGTGCCCGGTCATATCAGCGAACACTGCGACTCCTACAGCTATGCTACTGCCCTAACCCAAAACCTAATTAAAGTTATGTGGCAGCTTGACAGGCAACAAAATTCTTGAATTGTCAGTAGGGAATACCTGTGCGCCTAGGTAAGCTTCCCTGGACTCACCAAGAGGCTGTAGTCCTGCCTGTTGTCGCCTAGAATAGATGATGATTTTATGTCCGGTCCCACTGTAGTAGAAGCAGAGACAGATTTTGACAACGAGCTCGTTCAGTAGTAGGTATCGTTAACCCGATTTGCATGGGATTCCCAGCAGCTTATTGCACCACCTGACATATCTTCCAACCTCGACAAGCATCTCATTGCGGGGGTGACTGGCAGGGAGAGAGAAGGCGCTGGACTACAGAGAGGTACCTTATTTTTCGGACTATAAGACGCACCTTACTATAAGACGCACCCAGGTGTTAGACAATAGAAAATAGGAAAAAAATTAATATGTTACTTTTTTTTACAAAGAAAAAACTATTGGTTAAAAAAAATAATTTGTTCAGTTTCACCACATTCTGAAAGCCATAAATTATATTTTTCCATTGTTTGAGCGGCGTCAGGGCTTATTTTTTGTGGGACGAGCTGTAGTTTTTATTAGCCCCATGTTTTTATATACATACAATTTTTTTATCACTTTTTATTTCATTCTTTTTAGCGCTATGGTGACCAAAAGACAACGATTCTGGGGTTTTAAATTATTATTTTTTTACACCGTTCACTGTGTGAGTCAAATAATGCTATATTTTAATAGTTTCAGACTTTTACAGATGCAGCAATACCAATTTTTCTGTTATTTTTTTATTTTTAAATTATGCTTGGGGAAAAATGGGAAATGTTTTTTTTTAAACTTTTAATTTTTTGTTATACACCTAAAAATGTATTTAACTTTTTTTTTACACACATTTTATTAGGGGACTTGAACCAGCGATCATTAGATCGCTGGTACAATACACTGCAATACATGGATGGGTTACAGAAACAGCGTAACTCGCTGAGCTACGCTATTTCCCTAACTCCCATAGTAGTGAATGGCAGTTACAAAAGCAGCGTAGCATGCTACGCTGTTTCTGTAACTACTACTCAGTTCTATGGGAGTTACGGAAACTGCGTAGCTCAGAGAGTTACGCTGTTTGTGTAACTCGACCATGTAACCAGGAAGTGAAGTGGCTGGAAGACAGCGGAGCCGGGTAAGAGAGAACGGGGCTTAGGGGGCCCTGTTCTAGAGATAGATGCAGGTCCCAGAGGTGGGACCTGCATCTACTGTATCTGACATTTATGACATATCCTGTGGATATGTGGTTATGACAATCTGTGCACTTCGTTACTGTTTTTGTGGTAGTTACAGCAGAGCAAAGCGTAATCTCGCTGTAACCTGTCATTTACAGCGTAATCTCGCGAGATTACGCTTCCTCTGCTGTAACTACCACAGACAGAGTAACAAAGTGCAGGGATTGTGAATAGACATCCCGTGGAATGTCTATTCACTGTCTAAACACTTCAGTATTGTTAATGTGTTAGTATAAGATATCTAATAGGATCCCTATGCGCTGCCTAAATGAATGGAGAGGAGTGCATGACGCTGATTGGTCAGCGTCATACACTCCTCTGTACAACGCCCACTTGGTCTAAAGTGAAAACACGCCCACTTGGGCATTAAGCAACTCATTAGCATAAATCTAAAATCGCTAATAAAGTGGTGAAAATAGATTGTTTTATTAAATAAAAAGCACTGCTGTCATCTACATTATAGCGCCAATCTCCTTATGTAGGCGATAGGGCACTTATAATGTGGTGACAGAGCCTCCTTAATGATGATTATCTCTACTTTAATCTCCTCATCCAACTATACCTCTTTTCCCATAAAGTCTCTAATTTATTGCAACACTACTCACGTAGTATATGTCATACTTTGTGATAAATGTAACATACAATACGTAGGTTGCACAATCAGACCTCTCAAGAAAAGAATAGCAGAACATCTGGCAGACATAAAAAATCTAAATAAAACCAATGTCTCAGGATTCCATCAAGGTAACATCAGCACCTTAAAAGTCTGCGGTTTAGAGAGAGTATACCGTCCGAAAAGAGGAGGAGATTGGAGAAAACTCATACTAAACAGAGAGGCATTATGGATCTTAAAATTAGACACCCGCTTCCCAGTAGGTATGAACTACAGAAACGATTTGATGTATATGTATTAATCAATTTTGGTATCTAATCTACACCAATTTAAAATATTTAATGGTTGTGTTTATGCATACAAATCTTGATAAAGGACATCAGGTAGAATTAAATATCTAAAATACATCTATTAATCCAATTTTGGATCTAGTCTATAGTAAATTAAAATACTCAGTTATTGTGTATATACATTCATACTTGGAATCACTGCATCAGGTAGAACAGAATATCAAACTAATATTATACATTTGATCATGTTCACATTCAAATTAAACATATACATCTTACCTTTCCTAGTGGCCGTGGAAGGAGTTTGCATTTGCTCGAGCTGTTCGCGCCGTTTCAGTTGAGCATTCGGAATTTATACCTGAAAAATAATACACTAATGAGAATTATATATAATCATATTATATACGGCAGAATAATTTTATGATGCATGATATAATAACCAAAATACATCTACTCAACTAATGTTTAATATTAGGCAATCTTATCATCTGTTAGTTTGTTATAATAACGCAAGTTTTGTTCAATGGGGAGCTGTTCTTCAGCACTAGACAATACTTTCTGCCTGTCATTTTTGAATGGAACTGTTCTTCAGCACCACAGATGTAATACACATCACTGATTTAAACGAATTATAATTCAAACTTTTATTTATATGGTAACAAATAGACAGAAAATTTAAATTCATTTCATATACTTTAAAACTGACCAGTAAATATGCAAATCTAATCACTTCTATCCAAATGAACTATCTTTTTCCAGAGAGACATGTGCGCAGCATATTAGTTGCCCCTCCCGAATCAAGTCTGAATATAAAACACACCTGAATATTAAGTAACTATTCCATATAGCTAGTTCTTTCTAGTAATCCAAATACTGTGGTCTAGAATAATTCAGAGTTGAAAACTATAATATCGATCTTATATAATTTCAGTGAAAATGACTTGTAATATGCTGTATTATAAATAAGACATGATGTTCACGTTATTTAACTGACTACATTTATGAAATGATTAATTTTCAAGGCCCACCCACAGGAAGTCACCTGACTCATGTTACTCACTATATATATGTGAATTCACTTGTAAAATAGCAAGCCATGATTAAGGACCTTATTGGTCTGAAACGCGTAAGCGTGGTCCCGGGATTTTTTTTGTTTTAATCTCTTTGTTTTAACATGACCTATTAACCCCTATAACTTTTATACAGAGTGCTGGATATACCTTCATTATACACCTCTATTATCCAACATACAGTACCATGTGAAAAACATCACTCCTCTCCCTTCAGCTGCCACCAATGTGCTAAACATCACTTACATCCGTTCAGCCCCTTTCAACATACAGTCCCATGTAAAAATCATAATTTCCATCCCTTCTGACCCCTCCAACATCAAGTCCCATCCTGCAATCCCTCTCCCCTCTCTATTCACCTGTATACAGGTGTGTCACGGCTATGGGGTATGTGGATCCACTAGGCCGCTCCGTGTAGCGGAGTAGCAGCTGTCCAAACAACATTCACTGATAGTCTCTAGGACAAGAGTACCTGGATAGAAGATTTGGCAGACACTTGGCGTAGCAGACACTTTGCACAGATGACACTTAGCACAGATGACACTTGGCACAGATGATACTTGGCACAGATGACACTTGGCACAGATGATACTTGGCACAGATGATACTTGGCACAGATGATGAACTTGACTCTGACACTAGACTTCGCACTGGAACAAACACAATTACTGGATACAGGATACGGGAACACAGAATACAGGATACAACTAAAGGACCATTTGCAATAACGAACATGGGCAGACACAACAACGCTCAGGCAAGGAGAAAGAGGTCAGAGTCCTTTTTATAATGAAAGGGTGTGTTGGGATTGTATAGGGAGCATTTTACAGGCGCGCGCTGGCCCTTTAAGGCCAGGAACGAGCGCATCCTAAGAAAACAATGGAGCAGTGCAGCCGCGTGTGCTGGCGTCTCTGAGGAGGGAGACGCCGGCTGGAGTTCATAGGTCTGCGATCATTATAGTAACCCCCTTTCACCTCCTCCTCTTAGGTACAGAGCGTGAGAGGAATCTCTTAATGAAAGCTGGAGCATCCACATTCTCTTCAGGCTCCCATGACCTCTCCTTGGGACCAAACCCTTTCCAGTCCACCAAGTAGAAGGTCCTCCCTCCTACCCTCTTGTAATCCAGAATCTCTTTTACTTCAAAGATGTCAGAAGAACCACAGGGAGCAACTACAGAACCAGGGGATTTGCTGAATGGGTTCAGGACCACAGGCTTTAGGAGGGACACAGGGAAAAAGCTGGAGATTTTAAGGGTAGGAGGTAGCTGAAGCTTACAGGACACAGGGTTTATTTGTTGCAACATTTTGAAGAGGCCAAGGAATTGGGAGCAAATTTGTGGGAAGGGATCTTCAGACAAATGTTTTTGGAAAACAACCAGACTTTGACTCAAGGAGAAAACTCAGGAGGAATTGTTCTTTTCCTATCTGCATATCTCTTCATGCGATTAACTGCCTGAAGGATTGCAGACTTAATTTTCTGCCAGATGTGAAGGAAATCTCAGAAGGAAGAATTGGATGCAGGCACTTGAGACATAGCTGGCACAGAAAGAGGAACATGTAGATGTTGACTGTACACAATGAAGAACGGAGAAGAAGCAGTAGATTCACTAATATGACTGTTGTAGGAAAATTCGGCCCATAGCAGAAGCTGTACCCAATTGTTGTGTTGAACTGAATCAAAGTGACAAAGATAATTCTCAAGTACCTGGTTGATCCTTTCAACTGGTCCAAGAGACTGCAGGTGATAAGCAGAAGAAAAGTCCAATTTTACATCCAAAAGTCTACACAGGGCTCTCCAGAACTTAGATGTGAATTGTACATACAGCCCGATCAAACAAAATATGAAGGGGAAGGCCTTGCAAACGAAAGATGTGCTGGATAAACAGATTTGCCAGATGAGGAGCAGAGGGAAGGCCAGTTAAAGGAACAAAATGTGCAATCTTGGAGAAGCGGTCCAACACGGCCCAGAAGGTAGTACCTCCAGAAGAAGGAGAAAGGTCAGTAACAAAATCCATGGCGATGTGTTGCCAGGGAGCATCAGGAACTGGCAGAGGTTGGAGCAGGCCAGCAGGTTTAGAATGAGTAGCCTTGTTTTGGGCACAGTTCATACAGGAAGAAACATAGTCCAAGACATCTTTAGGTAGCGTGGGCCACGACTAGTGATGAGCAAGTGTTGAGTTTTACGAACACCAGAGTGACCAGCCAGTTTGGATTTATGTCCCCAGCGGAGAATTCTTCTCATGTCATCAAGTCAATTAGAAGCTTTAAAGAGTAACTGTTCTTTCAGAAAACTTTTAATACGTCATAGAGACTTGTCAGAAGTATTGATTGGTGGGGGTCCGAGTGCCAAGACCCCCACCATTTGCTTAAACAATGGGGCAGAAACACTCCAGAGGTGTCATTTGAAGCCTCTTTGCCCCAATGCAAAATCTATAACAGGGCAACGGATCTTTTATGTGCCATTTAAAATACTTATGTGGCAGATGGGGCTTTGAGCCTCCACAGACACCAGGGTCCGGGTGGAACTGCTACCTCTGCACTCTCTAAAACGATGCCCCTGCTAATGGAGGACATTAGTAATTCCTCTTAACCTCTTAACTCTCAGCAGTGGCAAGAAGATTTATGTGACAGAGAGGTTAAAAATTGTTTGGAATTCCACAGACTGATCATTCTAGCTTATGCTGACTGGCAGAGATGGATCATTTAGGGGAGGAAGGTGACCTCTTATGCTCCTTAAAAATGTCATACTTTATTTTGGCTCTAAGATGCCACTTTTTCTTTTTTGGGGGGAGTCTTGGTAAATACACCTACATTTACTAGTTAAAGGCTATGTGAACCTTTTAAAACATTTTTTTTTTAAATAAAACTATGTATTATGTGATTTTATGCAACTTTTAAATGGGTTTTTATTATTACAATTGTGTACTTTTTAAGAAACAGCTTTTATGTATCTTGTATACATAGAAGCTGTTTCTTGTCGTCATAGCCAAGGCCGTGAGGTCAGCAGGACTGATGGCTCGGCAGAAAGCTGTTCCTGTGTGTATCTGACAATCATGAACTTGAATGTGATCAATAACAGCTTGATACTGCTGTTAAGGAAAAACAGTGCAGCACAGTGTAGTACAACTACAGAGTTGTACTATGCTGTTTTGTATTTCCCATTCACTTGTATGAAAGATCCAGAAACAATGTAGTTTAGCGAGCTTGCCTGTTTCTGGAACACTGAACACCTCTGCACTGAGTGCCCGCCTGGATGTGGTGGCCTGGGACCATATCACCAGACAGTCAGGGGATCCCCAACCTCAAGAAAGGTGTGAGTCCCAGAACTGGGACCCACATCTATCAGACATTTCTGGCATATTATATGAATATTCCATAAATGTCTGGGATCAGAATACCCAGGGGTGAACCTAGCCCCTCTGCTGCCTGAGGCGAACTATAAAAAGACGCCCCCACCCAATCTATCCGAGTTTTCTCATTACTAGCTTTGCGCAACAAACACGCAATATATAAAAAAAATTAAATAGGAAAACATTTGTTGTTTATTTGCTAAGGTGCTGTTTGAGGTATAGAAAAGATTTAAAGAATTCTACTTACTGTGTTACTTTACTATCATAGATCAGCAACGCAGCATTATCACTGAAAATGGTTTAATGCATCTTCTATGCCCCCTTTTTATTACCTAATTGACTTATGATTTTTAACTGAGTTCAGTGGCCCGGCGTGGACAGCCTGATGCAGTGACGTCATCGTGCCGGGCAGTTGACGTCATCTTCGTGCTCCCGATCTCTTGTAGGCCTCAGGCCTAAACCAGGCTGCGGCCTACAAGAGCAAATGGCGGAGCAGGAGTTTCTATTGTGGCAAATGTAATTTTTTTTTACATTTTATACTGCTAACTTTTTTTGGGTAGGTTCCGCTGAACCGTTTGGACTACGTCGTAGATTCATTGGACTACGTCGTAGATTCATTGGACTACTTCAATGATCTACTTTTCAAAAAAATAAAAAATTGTGAAAAAGGGTTGCATGGGGGAGTTTTGATTTCAATTAAAAAAATATTCTTATGTCTGTTTTTTTTTAATACTTTATTATGGCCTTAGGGCTGCTGTCTGATTGACAGTGTTCAATTACTAAGGCTGGGGCTTAGCATTAGCCAGTAAAAAGGCTATCACTAACCCCAGGGGCGTAGCTAAAGGCTCATGGGCTCCGATGCAAAAGTTCTTATTGGGCCCCCCCCCCCCTGCAAACTTCTCATGGCCGACGGTCCTCAGCTTTCAGCTGCATCGCTGGGTCTCCCAAGTGACCCAACAATGCAACACTAGCAGCTAGGGGCGTCACTAAGGACTTATAAAGTCAGGTGAAATAGCCCCAATACATATGTGTCCACTCAAAAAAAAATCATGTGTGTATATGAGACAGCATAGCATATCTATAGCACTACGACCCTATCAACTATAGATAGGATTAGATACAGTGGCTCAGCAGACAGTATCACACATGATAGGATTAGATACAATGGCTCAGCAGACAGTATCACACATGATAGGATTAGATAAAGGGCCCAGCAGATAGTATCACACATGATAGGATTAGATACAGTGGCTCAGCAGACAGTATCACACATGATAGGATTAGATACAGTGGCTCAGCAGACAGTATCACACATGATAGGATTATATGAAGGGCCCAGCAGATAGTATCACACATGATAGGATTAGATACAGTGGCTCAGCAGACAGTATCACATGATAGGATTAGATACAGTGGCTCAGCAGACAGTATCACACATGATAGGATTAAATACAGTGGCTCAGCAGACAGTATCACACATGATTGGATTAGATATAGGGCCCAGCAGACAGTATCACACATGATAGGATTAGATACAATGGCTCAGCAGACAGTATCACACATGATAGGATTAGATACAGGACTCAGCTCGCTGACATTGCAGCTCCAGCGCTGGACCCAGGAAAGGTAAGAATAATAATTTTGCTTCTTTATGTGTTACCGATTATTTTTGTGTGTTTGTGTTTTTTTACAGGTTCGGTTGTTGGACTACTTCGGATTCGAGGACTTCAATGTCAGCGTTTTTTTATTGTCAATAAAATGGTTAATGGGGGTTGTGTTTTTTTTATTTCAATAAAATATTTTTTGTATGTGCTTGTATCTTTTTAAACTTTATTATCACCGCCTTAGTAATGGCCGCTGGCTGATTGGCAACCTCCATTACTAAGGCGGGGCTTAATGTTAGCCGGTGCAAAGGCTTTCACTAACCCCCATTATTACCCTGGTACCCACCACCACCAGAGGTACTGGGAAGAGCCGGGTACGAACAAATACCCGACCATCTGTAGTGACGGGCAGACACCGGGGCGGCCGCAGGCTGGTAGTATTAGGCTGGGGAAGGCCAAAAACAGTGGCACCTACCACCCTGGTAATGCTGCCTGCTGCTGCTGTGCTGCATCTGGCTGGTTATGAAAATTGGGTGGGGACACCACATCGTTCTTTCCAATTATTTTTTATTTTATTTTTTTTAAATGACATGGGGTCCCCCCCATTTTTCATAACCAGCCAGATACAATAAAGCAGCAGCAGCAGTCTAGCATCACCAGGGTGGGAAGGGCCACTGTTTTTGGCCTTTCCCCTTCTGATAATACCAGCCTGCGGCCGCCCCAGTAGCCAACCATCACTACAGATGGTCAAACACTGGATGGTACCCGGCTCTTCCCAGCACCCCTGGTGGCGGTGGGTACCGGGGTAATAAAGGGGGTTAGTGTTAGCCTCTGTACCAGCTAACACTAAGCCCCGCCTTAGCAATGGATGCTGTCAATCAGCCGCCGGCCATTACTAAGGCGGTAGCAATATAGTTAAAAAAAAGACATAATAAAAATATTTTATTGAAATAAAAAAAAAACCCACACAACCCTCATTAACCATTTTATTGATAATAAAAAAGCCATCATCGAAGTAGTCTTGGAATCCGACGTAGTCCAACGACCGAACCTGTAAGAAAACACACAAAAAAAACGATTAGTAACACATGTGTTAGGCTTAGATACAGGGCCCATGTGTGATACGGTCTGTGGGATCCTGTATCTAAGCCTACCACAAGGTAGGCTTAGATACAGGGTCCAGCAGACAGTAATCTTATACAGTATAAGATTACTGTGTGCTGGGGCCCTGTATCTAAACCTACAGTGTGGTAGCCTTATATACAGGGCCCATCAGACAGGATCACACATGGGCCATGTATCTAAGCCTACCATGTGATTGGCTTAGATACAGGGCCCAGCAGACAGGATCACACAATCTGTGATCCTGTCTCATGGGCCCTCTAAGCCTGCTACATCGTAGGCTTAAAGGGGTTGTCCAGTCCCTAAACATTGATGGCCTATCCTCAGGATAGGCCATCAATAGCTGATGTGTCGGAGTCCGTCTCCCTGGACCCGCCAAACAGCTGTTTTGAAGGGGCCGCAGCACTCGTACGAGAGCTGCTTCCCCTTCATTTCACTTACTCGCTCACACTGTGAATCGCCGACACCGATTCACAGTGTGACCGGAATGAAGTGACCGGAATGAAGGGGAAGCAGCTCTCGTACGAGTGCTGCGGCCCCTTCAAAACAGCTGATTGGCGGGTCCCGGGAGTCGGACCCCGCCAGTCAGCTTTAGCAGTCAGGGCTACTAATCCTACCATCCTCTTCAGCCGCGGCGGAGGTCCTGTCCTCTCGATGTTGTGCGCGGCGCACAGCGCTTGACGTCAGGCCCTCCGCTGCGATCCGGAACCAGGAAGGTAAGTACAGTCTGTTACTATAGTAACAGGGCCCCGCGGCCCCGAGTTACTATAGTAACTTTTTATTGATGTGGTGCGGGGGGCCCCCCTGGCTTTGGGGCCCGGTCGCAATTGCGACCGCTGCGACCCCTATAGCTACGCCACTGACTAACCCCTATTATTATCCCGGTTCCCACTGCCGCCAGGGATACCGGGAAGAGTCGAGTACGATTCAGTACCTGGCCATCTGAAATGACGGTTAGACCGCAGGCTGGTATTATCAGGCTAGGAAGGGACAAAAACCATGGCCCTTCCCACCCTGGTGATGCTAGGCTGCAGCTGCTTTATTGTATCTGGCTAGTTATGAAAAATATGGGGAACCCCACGTCATTTTTTAAAAATAAATTTAAAAAAAAAATGACGTGAGATCCCCTCCATTTTTCATAACCAGCCAGATACAATAAAGCAGCAGCAGCCTAGCATCACCAGGGTGGGAAGGGCCATGGTTTTTGTCCCTTCCTAGCCTGATAGTAACAGCCTGCGCTGCGGCCACCCCAGTACCCTTCACTTCAGATGGTTGGGTACTGGATCGTACCCAGCTCTTCCCTGTACTCCTGGTGGTGGTGGGTAGCGGGGTCATAATAGAAGGTTAGTGCTAGCCTTTTTACTGGCTAACACTAGGCCCCTTCTTAGTAATGGACGCTCTCAATCAGACAACTGCCATTACTAAGGCGGTAAGGCCTCATGCACACTTCAGTTTTTTCCTTCAGGGTGCTATCCGTTTTTGTCACTGATAGCACCTTGAACCCATTCATTTCAATGGCCCCATGCACACTTCAGTTATTTAAATGGATCCGTTGTTCCGTTCCGTGCAAAGTAGAGCATGTCCTACTTTGCTCAGTGATTCAGTGACCGTGTGGCCCATAGAAGTCAATGGGTCAGTGAAAAAAACGGATGGCACACGGAAGGCTTCCGTGTGCCGGCCGTTTTTGACGGATCCGTTGCCATAGCAACGGCTGGGTGAGCAAAAGTTCACAGACTGACAGACTACAGTAAACATTCGTTCCTGAAGATAGGCTCAAATTTTCACTCCAAAACACCCAAAAAACCAAAGTAAGCCAAGCAGAGTAATCTCAAACTGTTCTCTATGCTCTGAAAGCTACAGAAAACAGCACCAAAAACTTCTTGTAAACTCTCTATGGGTGTTTCCTGGGACATGTGACAGGTTCAAATGAAGTTCACATCCGTGTTTTAAACGGAAAAACGGAAGACAAATGGAAGCAAAACGTCTGTGTAAAACAGAAACACGGAACGGAGACGGAGTGCACACGGAAACAAAAACGGACACACGGATCCGTCAAAAACGGCCGAGAAAACGGTGATGGAAGTGTGCATGAGGCCTAAGGAAGTATTAAAAAACATAGACATAAAAAAAAAAAGGTTTAGTGAAATAACTCTTCCACACAATCCACTTTAACCATTTTATTTAAAAAAAAGCTTAAGTGTAGCTAAACGTTCGGCAAACCTCTGACATGTCATAGTGATATGTCAGAAGTTTGGATTGGTGGGGGTCTGAGCTCGGAGACCCCCACCAATCGCTAGAACGAAGCAGCTGAAGCACTCGTGTCAACGCTCAGCTGCTTCGTGTCTGTGTACGGTCTAATAGACTTTCTATTGAGTCCGTACACCGATACATTTATTTCCGGAAATAGCTGAACAGACACGAAGCAGCTGAGCGCTCACATGAGCACTTCAGCTGCTTCGTTTTAGTGATCGGTGGGGGTCTCAGTGCTCGGTCCCCCACCAATGAAAACTTCTGACATGTCAGTATGACATGATAAACACCTTTTAAATTAGTGAAGGCAGGAGCGTGAGAGCTGTAAGTTGCACACAGTTTTTAATACAGGCCACCGCTCACCTTGTGTATCGTGCATCTCGTTACTCCTCTTCTTGAGGAGAGAGCACTCGACCGCTCCTTCTGCAGACCTGCTCCTCTCTGGTGGCGCGTGCTGCGTACAGCGTCAGAGAGGAGGAGGAGTGTTCTTACAGATGGGCACCATCATGCGGCACATCAGGTAAGTAAAATAAGGCATGCCCCCTCCCCATGGTACAGTCCGTCCCTGGTTCAAAATGCCGCCCAGGGGCGTAACTAGGAAAGACTGGGCCCCATAGCAGGCAGACAAAAACTCTTGACTGCCCCCCCCCCCGGTGCCACAAGCAGCCCCCCTTATAGATAGTGCCCCCTGTAGAATGTGTCATACAGCCCCCCTGTAGACAGTGCTATACAGCCCCGCCTATAAACAGTATCACACCCCACTTGTAGATAGTGACCCCCCCACCTCCCCCTTGTAGATAGTGCCATGCAGCCCCCCTGTAGATATCGAATTAAAGCCCCCCTGATATAAAGCGATATACAGCTCCCACTGTATATAGTGCTACACAGCCCCCCTCCCTTGTATATAGTGCTGCACAGCCCCCCTAGTAGATAGTGCCACAACCACAGACCCCTGTAGTTTGTGCCACACACAGCCCCCTGTAGTTAGAGCCACAGCTCTCCACCTTGTATATAGTTCCACACAGCCCCCCCTTAGTAGTGCCACACGGCCCCTTGTATATAGTGCCACACAGCTCCCCATGTGTACAGTGCCACACAGCTCCCCTTGTATATAGTGCCACAAGGCAATGGCGCATCCGAGAAAGTTGTATCAGCCAGGGAGATGTCAATCAAACATGGAAAGGTAGGTGTGGAGGCCAGACTATGTGACTCTTCAGGATAGCGGCACCGCCCCGTGACCCTTTAATGAGTAATTAGCATATAGTGTGCGCCATTTTAAAAGTGGATTTTAAAGATTTTGCTGCATCTGAGAAAAAACATACAGGGGAAATATTGTCAGGTCATGTATTACCGCATGGTGGCGGTTCAAGGGGTTAAAACTACTAGACAGGTTCCCAATCAGCATCATTGTAAGGTGTTGAATGGTCGGGCACGGAACATGCCTGGCCATTCAGCACTAATGCATGTATTTTTACCTGCGTGTTATAGACGCAGGTACAATTACTGCAAGAAGGGGTGGTTGTCGGTGCTAGCGACGCCCCCGTGCATGAGGGGGCCCGTGTCGCCCGGCCCATAAATGTTAGAAGCTCGGCGGTGCGGGCCCCATAGTAGCGTCGCTACAGCAGTAGCAGCCATAACGGCTGCTACCGGCGCCATCGGGCATATGGGGGGGCGTGTCGGCTAGCGGCACGGGCCCCCTCAAGCCAAGGGCCCCGTAGCTGCTGCTACGGCTGCTACCGCGGTAGTTACGCCACTGATGCCGCCCCCCATTTTCAGCTAGGTGGCGCCGCCTGAGGCTGTCGGCTCACCTCGCCTCATGGCAGGTGCGGCACTGAGAATACCCCTTTAATTATACAAGAGAGTCTTAAAACATATAATGTGTGGATATCAAAAAGTAATGTTCATTGTATAGTTATAAAATTAGCTGGTATTTCATCTAACTTCTCGGATAAATATCCAGAAATTAATTTGTCAGTTTTATAAAGAATAATCTATTTTCTCAGCAAATTTGTAATAAAATAAGTATCAATTTTCTTATTAAAAATAAATACATGTAATAAAAACTAAGAATGCTAGTAAATATCACATTACTGAAGAAAATTAGATGACGAAGCATAGTAGAGTGATGAGGCCTGTTACATGACAAAGAATTTAAAAAGCATTTATGATGGCCTGTTCTCATTAGAAATCAGATCTCTCCAGTCAATTAAAATGCAGACTAATTGCTTGGCTAAGTGTTTTTTTCTTCTTCTGCCTATTTAAACAAATGACTGAGAGGTGACAAGTGCCAGAATTTCCGACTCTGCAAAATCTCAATTAGAGGTTCCTTATTACAGAGAAAGCTTTGAATTTTATTAAACAATTTCAATTCTGGATTACACTTTATTTCTAATGCTTCTTGTTAACTGCTTAAATGTCAGAAATATTGTTAGTGCCTTCACTGAGACAGGGGTGGACATACCATCAGTGCAACATGTGTAGCTGCACCGGAGCCCAGTAGGTAAGGTGGCCCCCTATCACCTTGAAGAAGCTTAATTCTGTCTATTGGATTGCATGTAAATGCCTGAGCTAATGAATGTTATGGTTAACAATTATGGATGTATTGTTAGGGAGACATAAGCGGTGATCTTTAATGAGATATTAGAGAGCAAGGGGCCCATATACTGTTCTCAGTTGTCTATGTCCGCCACTGCACTGAGAGATAAGAATATTAAGGAAGTGAAGCTTTATGTGATCAATCCTTTATTTTAGCTACCTATATAATTTTAAGATAAATGTTTCAAAATCTCAGGTTCTAAATGTCAATTTAGACTTGCAAACATAACAATCATTGGCCTTAGCTACACCGTATCAATTGTCCTCGGTCTCTATAAAATTTCATGGTATTAAATTTACATCTGACCCGACGATTTTCTTATATAACACACATTATTAAGAGCGGTCTAAGAAAATAAAACGATTATTAGCTTTGTGGGATTAAGGCCATGTTCAGATCTGCGTCAGGGCTCCATTCCTACGTTCCGTCTGAGCTTTCCATCGGAACGGAGCCCTGACTGACACAAACTGAAACCAAAGGTTTCCATTTCCATCACCATTGATTTCAATGGTGACGGATCCAGTGCCAATGGTTTCAGTTTGTCTTCGTTGTGCAAGGGTTCCGTCGTTCTGACGATGTGAACGAAGCCTTACTATTTCTTTTATGATTTGAACATAGATTATGAATGAAATCTATAGTACTTCCCAAAATATTGTTTTATTTCTAGACTCTCCCAATTTCACTCCCGCCTTCTCTTTTTTTTTATTCAAGTGAGGAAGATCCTCTTATCCTTTTTACGGAAAAATCTTAAGCCTATATTACCACATGGGGTGTTAGTTTATCCCTTGGAACAAGGGATGGCTGAGAGCACCATTAGATTGCCTAGACCTACAGATCAAAAACTTTATGTCAGAAGTACCCTTAAGCAGAGGCGTAGCTAGGTTCTCCAGCACCCGGGGCAAAGATTTAGTTAGGCGCCCCCCAAACTCTTTCCCGACATCTCCTTCCCCCTCGCCATGTTTGTTTTCTCTACCAATCAATGATGTGTCATTTCTTTTACACATTTTTTTTATGTAACTCGAGAATCAAAACATTTGTAGATTTTACAAGCAATATAGTTCTATACACAACACCAGAACCAAGCTCATTACATATATACAGCACCAGAACCAAGCTCAGTACATAAATACTGCATCAAAACCAAGCTCAGTACATAAATACAGCTACAGTACCAAGCTCTGTACATATATACAGCACCAGAACAAAGCTCATTACATACAGTGAAGGAAATAAGTATTTGATCCCTTGCTGATTTTGTAAGTTTGACCACTGTCAAAGACATGAACAGTCTAGAATTTTTAGGCTAGGTTAATTTTACCAGTGAGAGATAGATTATATAAAAATAAAAAATAAAAAAAATCACATTGTCAAAATTATATATATTTATTTGCATTGTGCACAGAGAAATAAGTATTTGATCCCCTACCAACCATTAAGAGTTCAGCCTCCTCCAGACCAGTTACACGCTCCAAATCAACTTGGTGCCTGCATTAAAGACAGCTGTCTTAAATGGTCACCTGTATAAAAGACTCCTGTCCACAGACTCAATTAATCAGTCTGACTCTAACCTCTACAACATGGGCAAGACCAAAGAGCTTTCTAAGGATGTCAGGGACAAGATCATAGAGCTGCACAAGGCTGGAATGGGCTACAAAACCATAAGTAAGACGCTGGGTGAGAAGGAGACAACTGTTGGTGCAATAGTAAGAAAAGGGAAGACATACAAAATGACTGTCAATCGACATCGATCTGGGGCTCCATGCAAAATCTCACCTCATGGGGTATCCTTGATCCTGAGGAAGTTGAGAGCTCAGCCGAAAACTACACGGGGGGAACTTGTTAATGATCTCAAGGCAGCTGGGACCACAGTCACCAAGAAAACCATTGGTAACACATTACGCCGTAATGGATTAAAATCCTGCAGTGCCCGCAAGGTCCCCCTGCTCAAGAAGGCACATGTACAGGCCCATCTGAAGTTTACAAATGAACATCTGGATGATTCTGAGAGTGATTGGGAGAAGGTGCTGTGGTCAGATGAGACTAAAATTTAGCTCTTTTGCATTAACTCAACTCGCCGTGTTTGGAGGAAGAGAAATGCTGCCTATGACCCAAAGAACACCGTCCCCACTGTCAAGTATGGCGGTAGAAACATTATGTTTTGGGGGTGTTTCTCTGCTAAGGCCACAGGACTACTTCACCGAATCAATGGGAGAATGGATGGAGCCATGTGCCGTCAAATCCTGAGTGACAACCTCCTTCCCTCCACCAGGACATTAAAAATGGCTCGTGGCTGGGTCTTCCAGCACGACAATGACCCGAAACATACAGCCAAGGCAACAAAGGAGTGGCTCAAAAAGAAGCACATTAAGGTCATGGAGTGGCCTAGCCAGTCTCCAGGCCTTAATCCCATCGAAAACTTATGGAGGGAGCTGAAGATCCGAGTTGCCAAGCGACAGCCTCGAAATCTTAATGATTTACAGATGATCTGCAAAGAGGAGTGGGCCAAAATTCCATCTAACATGTGTGCAAACCTCATCATCAACTACAAAAAACTTCTGACTGCTGTGCTTGCCAACAAGGGTTTTGCCACCAAGTATTAAGTCTTGTTTGCTAAAGGGATCAAATACTTATTTCTCTGTGCACACTGCAAATAAATATATATAATTTTGACAATGTGATTTTCAGTTTTTTTTTTTTTTATATAATCTATCTCTCACTGGTAAAATTAACCTAGCCAAAAAATTCTAGACTGTTCATGTCTTTGACAGTGGGCAAACTTACAAAATCAGCAAGGGATCAAATACTTATTTCCTTCACTGTATATACAGCAATATAACACAGCTCATTACATATAAACAGTACCAGAACAAAGCCCAGTACATAAATATAGCTCCAGAACAAAGATTATTACATATATACAGCACCAGAACAGAACTCAGTACATAAATATAGCTCCAGAACCAAGCTCAGTACATTAATACAGCCCCAGAACCAAGCTCAGTACATATATACAACACCAACACAAATATAGCTCAATTTAGTGCAACCCCTGCCGTATAGGTTTGCATTAAATTGTTTCCAGCTCCCAGCATGGCCCGAACAATGGTAAGGATATGATGGGAGTTGCTATTTCACAAAAAAAAATCATATCATAATCATACCACCCATCATCTCGCTGCAAATCAGACAGTGACTACAGTACTGATTAGAGGCAGAATAAACATTTCCATTAAGTGATGTCTCAGATTCTAGTTCTTTTTCTCCATCCGGTCCAGACCTCTATGATGACTTCTCCCGGTCACAGCCCATTTCTGCAGTTTGCCGCTCAGATGTCTTCAGCTTCTCACTTTTCAAACATTTCTACACCTATAAACAAAGATAAAGTTCTGATTATACCACACACTACGCCCCTAAATATAATAGCACCATACACTGCACCTCTAATTATAATAGCACCATACACTGTGTCCCACACACACACCGTGCCCCCTGTAGATAGTGCCTGCCATAGAGCCCCCTGTAGATAGTGCCCCCCATAGAGCCCCCTGTAGATAGTGATCCACATATAGCCCACCCCTGTATATAGTGTCCCACTTATAGCTCCCCCTATAGTGCTCCACAGATAGCCCACCCCTGGATATAGCCCTCCTGTACATATAGCCCACCCCTGTATATAGTGCTCCACATATAGCCCACCCCTGTATATAGTGCTCCACAGATAGCCCACCCCTGTATATAGCCCCCTGTAGATATAGCCCACCCCTGTATATAGTGCTCCACATATTGCCCACCCCTGTATATAGTCCTCCACATATAGCCCACCCCAGTATATAGCCCCCCCTGTAGATAGAGCCCCCATAGATAAAGCCCCCCCTGTAGATAAAGCCATCCCCCGTAGCTAATTTCACACACTTTTTTATTAGGATAAAAAAACAAACTATACAAACGCACCTTAATCCCGTTCCCGCTCCGTCCGGCGGCAATGGAGACCTGCTCTCTTCTGCGCAGGTCTCCTGGAGTGGAACGACGCTAGCAGTGCGATGACGTGATCGCGCCATTTGCGTCTATGAAAGGCTCTGATTGGCAGGGCAGAATGACTTTCCCTGTCAATCAGCGCCTTTCAACGACACAAGCGGCGCAAAGTATCGCGCCGCTTGACTCGTAGAAAGGCGCAGAATGGCCGGGCACGGAACATACCCGGCCATTCACTGCTTCTAATTGTACCTGTGTCCTATAGATGCAGGTACAATTATAGTGCAGGAGGGGGTGGTGGCGGGTGGTTTCAGTGGCGCCGCCGGCCCCTCAGAGAGGCAGCAGGCCTCCATCAAGGACGGTGCGGCCCTGGCACACCTCTCTAAGTTGCGCCCGGGGCACATGCCCCGTCTGCCCCCCCTAGCTATGCCCCTGCCTTAAGATCCCTATTGTTTATGTATAAAACACTTTCAAACAATTCATATCTCCTCGTAATATATAAACTAAGACCACTCTTCAGATTTGGCATAACCTAGGTATTTGAGAAGTCTTAGCTCCTTCAACGTCTCCACTGTTACAAGTGCTTGACATCTTGATGAACTCTCAGACAACATTTAGAACCACCTTGTCAAATTCTGCTAGAAATATCCCAATAACTATAATTGACTTATGCCAGGATGATTTATTTATTTCCCTATCTCAGATCCGTACTGACTCCCATTTAACTAAATTTACACCTATGCAATTGCACTTCTTATGGAAGTCTAAAAAATCTTTACCCCAAAAAGGATCAATTTTTAGGGATATTACAGAATTTGAAAAACCTGCTGTGTTAACTAGCGACACATGTACGAAACTCTACATCCTATATAATCATCTAATACATAATCCCAAATCATTGAATCTCTCCTACAGGGGCATTGCTAGGGTCTTAAAAGATCAGGGGCACAAGCCCTGGGACATATATTTACCCCTCCCAAAAAAATAAATACATTTGCACATACATATCGGAGATAGCATATCAATAAGACTAAGGCTCCTATAGCTACACCGCTGTATAGAATTGGATGCATTTTCTCAGCGTACAGTATCATACATGATAGGCTTAGAAACAGGGCCCCAGCAGACAGTATCATGCATGATAGACTTAGATACAGGGCCCCAGCAGACAGTATCACACATGAGAGGCTTAGATACATGGCCCCAGCAGACAGTACCACACATGATAGCCTTAGATACATTGCCCCATCAGACAGTAACACACATGATAGACTTAGGGCTCATTCAGACGAGCATGATTCTCATCCGTGTGCTGTGCATTGAAACAACGCACAGCACACAGACCCATTGATATCATTGGGGCTATTCACACATGCGTGCATTTTCACACAGCGAGTGTCCGTTGCGTGAAACTCGCTGCAATCCCTATATTGGTGCATTTCATGCATCTAGACGCCCATTGAAGTCAATGGGTGCGAGAAAACCACAGACAGCACATGGACGACATTCGTGTGCTGTCCGTGTTTCACGCATGAATTACACTGAAAAAAAAAAGTGCTTGCAAGTGCATGAAAAACACATGCCACACGCAAAGCACACTGATGCAAAAAAGGCAATACACACGGACAGATTTACGCGCGTTTTTTATGCACGTAAATCTGTCACACTCGTGTGAATGTACCCTTAGATACAGGGCCCCAGCAGTAAGTATCCTTGTACTAACCCTCAGGGGCAAATTTGGAATTTCTGGGGCCCCAAGCAAAGTTATGTCTCGGGGCTCTAATCAAAGACGCCTGTAGAGCGTTCCCCACACAATGCATCCTGTATATAGTGTCACAACCCTTGTATATGGTTCCACCCACAGTCCCCCTGCCATACATCCTTCTTGTAGACAGTGCCATGCAGTCCCCTGTAGGCAGTCCCACATACCCACCTTGTCTCAGCAGACAGTATCATACATGATAGGCTTAGATACATGGACCATCAGACAGCATCACACATGATAGGCTTAGATACATGGCCCGGCAGACAGTATCACACATGATATACTTAGATACAAGGCCTCAGCAGTAAGTATCCTTGTACTAACATATGTTCAACCCCCAAAAATGTGTGTGCGTGTATGCGTGTGTGTGTGTGTGTGCGTGTGCGTGTGCGTGTGTGTGTGTGTATGTATATATATATATATATATATATGTATATATATATATACATATAGGAGACAGCATATCTATAGCACAACGACCATTTAGCTGTGGATAGGATTAGATACATTGGCTCAGAAGACAGGATCACACATGATAGGCTTAGATATAGGGCCCAGCTCACGGACATTGTGGCTACAGTGCTGGACCCAGGAAAAGTAAGTATAAGAATTGCTTTGCTTTTGGATGAGTTACTAATTTTTTGGGCGCATTTGTGTTTTTTTACAGGTTCGGTTGTTGGATTACGTCAGATTTGAGGACTACTTCCATTACAGGTTTTTTATTCTCAATAAGATGGTTAATGAGGGCTGTGTGGGTGTTTTTTATTTCAATAAAATATTTTTGTCATTGTATTTTTTTAAACTTTATTACTACCACCTTAGCAACGGCCACTGGCTGATTGACAACGTCCATTACTAAGGCGAGGCTTAGTGTTAGCCGGTGAAAAGGCTAACACTAACCCTGATTATTACCCCGGTACCCACCATCACGAGGGGTGCCAGGAGTAGCCCGGTACGATACAGTACCCGACCATCTGTAGTTCAGGCCAGGTACTGGGGCGGCCGCAGTTTGGTATTAGTAGGCTGGGAAAGGCCAAAACCATTTTTGATAACCAGCCAGATAAAACATAGCAGCAGCGGGCTAGCATTACAAGGGTGGGAAGGGCCACTGTTTTTGACCTTTCCCGGCCTAACAATACCAGCCTGCGGCCGCCCCAGCACCCGCCCATCACTACAGATGTTCGAGTACTGGATCGTACCCAGCTCTTCCCTGTACCCCTGGTGGGGGTGGGTACCAGGGTAATAATGGGGGATAGTGTTAGCCTCGGCTAAGACTAAACCCCGCCTTATTAATGGGGCTGTCAATCAGCCAGCAGCCATTACTAAGGTGGTAGTAATGAAGTTTAAACGAAAATACAAAGACATAGAAAAAATATATTTTATTGAAATAAAAAAAACAGACACAACCCTCATTAACCATTTTATAGAATATTAAAAAAGCCATCAATGAAACAGTCCTGGAATACGACGTAGTCCAACAACCGAAACACACAAAAAAAAGATTAGTAACACAGGTAGGCTTAGATACAAGGCCCATGTGTGATACTGTCTGTTAGATCATGCATCTAAGCCTACCACAAGGCAGGCTTAAATACAGGAACCAACAGACAGTAATCATATACTGTAAAAGATTACTGTCTGCTGGGGCCCTGTATCTAAGCCTATGTGGTAGGCTTAGATACAGGGCCCATCAGACAGGATCACACATAGACCATGTATCTAAACCTACCATGTGTGATCCTGTCTGCTGGGCCCTGTATCTAAGCCTACCACATGTTAGGCTTAGATACAGTATAAGATTACTGTCTGCTGGGGTCCTGTATCTAAGCCTGCCTTGTGGTAAGCTTAGATACATGGTCCAACAGACAGTAGATCCAAACATCACACTTACATCTCCAGCATAAGGGGCTAACAGAAGGGAACATTATATGTAATCTAGTGGGGGTGCAGTACCATCTCATAAGGAGCTGATAGTAATTATTTAGTGTTTTAACACAACAGGAATTTTCTGAAGCACTGTTTATGTGGGCAGCATGGTGGCAGGCACTATTAATGGGGGGTAACTAGAAGGTTCTGTTTATTGGGACAAGGTGTCTGGCACTGTTTATGGATACCTGCAGTGTTTATAGGGACAACATAGCTGTCACTTTTAGGCCCCATGCCCACTTCAGTTTTTTTCCTTCAGGGTGCTATCCGTTTTTGTCACTGATAGCACCCTGAACTCATTAATTTCAATGGGGCCATGCACACTTCCATTGTTTTAACGGAACCGTGCGGCTGTTCCGTCAAAAGTAGGGCAGGTCCTACTCCTGCCCGTTTTTGACGGAACAGTCTCGGCCTTCTCATTGAATTTGGTCTGTGAAACAACGGGCTGCACACGGAAGCAATCTGTGTGCAGCCCGTGTGTGACGGGACCGTCAATAACGGCCGTTCAACGGCTGACGGAATTGTGCATGAGGCCTTATAGGAGCAATATGGCTGGCACTGTTTAATGGGCAAATGGCTAGTATTTTTTAATGAGACAGTGTGGCAGCATATACTCTTATGGGGACATTGTCTGTTATGGGCCACTACAGCTGGAATTTTAATTGGTTTGTGTGTCATCTAAAACATTTATGTATATGAAGTCATTATTCAGTCACTGTATGATTGGGTTATTTGATCACAATATTGTGGTATTATTCAGTCTCTGTATGGTAGTAATGTTTGGTCACTGTATGGTGGTACAGTGTTATCCAGTCAATTTATGGTGGTATTATTCGATCACTATATGGCACTATTATTTATTCTTTTTATATATACATTCCTTACAGGGGGGAAATATACACAGACTTTTACATAAATGTGAACTTAAATGGATACATTTATTGGGTTCCTTACATCCTAGGGGCCTTAATATCGAATTTAATGTGGCGTGATTGAATTAATTAACACATGGCTTTTGCAATGTTGGGTGCTCATGCAGTGTCCTCCTTATTGAATGTTTTTATACACGCATGCATGTAATAGCATGCGGTATGTGATACATGTTATACAACAATTTTTTTTTCATATTTATTGGGACAATCTTGTTGAATAATGTTTTATTTATATCAATTATTGATGTTTTTCAGATAACCATTGGAACATCGTGACCACTCACCAGCTCTACATGTACCTGGATATAATGATACGCATCCACATCTTCTCGACTAATCCTGCTAGTCCAGTAGTACACAATCAGATGTATATATATAAAAATTATATAAAAATTGTTTGACCATCTTGATACATTATATGAGTTCCGTTTCTTACCCCAAGGGGACTACTAATATCATAAATGTAGCACTGTTATGTTGTACAGTGCTCTGTCTCAGATATTAGGTCATCATCATTTAAATATCAGTCCTGGATTGCAGTCTGGCAGATTCAGATGCGAGTTGACACACCTCATTTCTACTTCCTGTATTGCTTGCTGTGTGGAACTCACTAACTGGCTTGAGTGTCAATTGTTGCTATGCAACTGCACTCTTCATTCTTCTTTATGAGAGCATGCGCAGTAGAAGGGTGAGGACACTAATGAGCTTATGGATTCAACAGGTGGAACAGACCTGCCTCTCCTTTCACGAATTTACATAGACCAACCCGGATTGGTGAGTGGTCGGATGTTCTCCACCCACACACATATTGTTGCATTTTCAATTTCATGACAATCATACAGATTTTGCATTTTAATAATGTTTTTGTAATTTTGTATTCACTGGCAACTGATCACTAGAAATCTTTTTAAAAGTGTCGGATTTGAATGTATATCAGTATTGTTTTGTTATATATACTGTCTTAATGTTTACTCATTATGTTAATGAGACACTCACTATATATGGTTCACACATTGCTTGTATCACTATGCTTGATAAAGGTCCTATAGCAGGACGGAAACGTTGCAGCTTGTGCTGGCTTAATAAACCACCATTTTTTTCACTAACACGGAGTGCTGTGGGACTTTCTTCAATAGATATATATATATATATATATATATATATATATATATATATATATACACATTTTAATGGATGTAGTTAATTAAGTGTTCAAGCGGAAATACTTCATATCCTATTTCTTTTGTATAGGTCTTGTAAGAATATATTGTGTACTTACCATTCTATTTTTTAAAATATCAAGGTATTATAAACACTGCATATGTAAACTGTATACTGTTATGTAAAATCCAACTGTACGGGATGGAGTATATTATTTAGGTGTGTGGTTCATATATAGTAATTTGCGCTCCATTTGCACTGTTTAATTGTGTCAGCCATGTGGTGAAGCATGGCTTTTCATGTTATGATTGGTTGCCGCCATACACTAAAGATGGTTGTACACAGGCAGATATCGCCCATGTTTACCAAGTTTACAACGGGTGTTGATCGACAATACAGCTTGTCGATTAGCGCTCATTGCTCCCTTTAAACGGAGCAATGATCATTCAGTATGGGGACGTATGATCGTTACTGCAATCTCTCGCCCCATGCATTTCTATCATGTCGGCAGCACGTCTCCGTTGTGCTGCCGACAACAATAATATTTATTGCTGCATAAACCATACGATCAGCCGATGAACGAGCGTTTCCCAGTTCATTGTCTGAGCATTGCCCTGTTTAAACAAGGCAAAGATCAGGAACAAGAGTTGATAAGAACGCTAGTTTGCCCAATCATTGGTCTGTATAAAAGGGCCTTAAGTCTAAGCACTTGACAAAAGATCTATGAAGTAAGAAAATATAGGGATACATACTGTATACATGATTTTTGTTGAATTCTCTTAACTGATATTCATTCAGTATTCTATAGAAACCCCAATTAACCAAATCTGTAAGATATGCTGTATATGTTTACATCATTTATAAAAATATTGCATAATAAATTAAATATCTAACAAGAAGAAACTAGAATGTTAATTCTTTAACTTTCTGAAACATATCCCAAATACTTGATATTGCTTATATTTTTATCTATATGAAGTCAGTTTTTAAATCAACTTCCAAAAAGCATTTCCACCTTAAAACAAAAATCACCTGTAAATCTAGAATAAATGAGAAATGGCTAAATAAGTACTAAAGGCTTATTTTTATACATTATCATAATATTTTAATATATAACCACACCTCCACACAGGAACCATAGTGGTCAGAGCTAATATAGGATACAAGAGAACTGAATGAACAAATCCACCATGGGACATCTGAGTATAGAACATTGTCATAAGTAATCATTGTTGTGCTTGGCAAGACAACCATCTCTAAGACATTGACTCTAAGATTATTTGACAGGTGAATCAGGGCATTGAAGTACGGTAAGTTTGAGAACTAAGAAGTCAATGTTATTAACTGTGAAAAGTCAAACTCTAACCCTTCTGCCAAATATACATTGTATTTATAAGGAATATTAAAGCATAGGCTTATTCAGGCGAGCGTGTTCCACATTCGTGTGCTGTCTGTTGAAATAACTGACAGCACACGGACCCATGCAAGTCAACAGGGCTATTTAGACATGCGTGATTTTTCATGCAGCGAGAGTCTGTTGCGTGAAACTCACTGCATGTCCTATTTTGGTCCATTTTTGTAGACCTTGTCGCCCATTGAAGTCTATAGGTGCGTGAAAATCACAGACAGCACACGGATGACATCCATGTGCTGTCCGTATTTCACACATCAGTTTCTAAAGTAATGCAGAGAAATAAATGTAAAAAAAGGAAGTGCTTGCAGAGGAGAATCACAGACGTGAAAAATGGATGCGACACACAAAGCACACTGATGCGGAACGGAAAGCACACTGATGGCACACGGACATGAAATACGGTCCGTTTTTTTGCGCACATCGGGCACGTGTAAATGAAGCCTTAAGGTTTTGTCTCTACCTAACCCATTTATTCTTGGTCTATATTGTGGACTTAAATTTTTCTTCTCTTGTCAATTTAGCATGTGTAATTATTTTGTACTGTTTGTATATTTCAACTTCTTTATATGCATGATATCTTTTGTTTTCCAGAATAAGTTGTACTTTTGAATGTAGCATTTTGAGGATTATTTGCATTTGTATGTAATTTTATGTGAGTGAAAAAAGGTGTAAAAAAAACTAAATCTTTATGCAGTTAGCTAAACACTATGGAGGGAATTTATCAGCCTTTCTACACCAGATTTCTGGCATAGAAAAGTAAAACTATAGCTGGAATCTATCCCAGCTCAAGCTCTGTGGGGTGTAGCAAGGTAGAGGCCAGTGTTGTCCCCCATACCTTGCCCTTCTTGCTCAGACTACCCCCTATCAGACTACCCCACCATCAGACAATATAAAAAAAATGTATGCTCACCTTACCATTCCTCTACTCCCCTCTGGGTACCCTCAGGCTCCCTCAGCATGCTGCGGCACATACAACGTACTGATGCCGGGCAGGACGATGACGTTGAGTGCTGCGTTGCTGATGCTGCTCGATGTCAGGACTTTGTATGAGCCGCAGCGTTCTCAGGGAGCCCGAGGGGACCCGGAGGGGCGAATGAATAGGTGCACAGCCTTCCCGAAGGATGTCTAACCCTTTCTTAAATCTATCCACATTTTCAATAATTACCACATCCTATGGGAACATGAAAATTACTGTTAGGACAGTAAAGTAATAGTTTTGAACTTTGAGAAATAAGTCAAATTTACTTTGATCGCAAGGAATGACCAAGTGTTCTCTGTAAGGTCTGTAAAAATATTTCATTCAGATTGAACTGAGATCTGTCATATCTGTTATTTATTTGGTTGCTCTTCTTTTGAACTCTCCCTAGCTCTCTGAGGTCATTTTTATGGACTTGGGATCAAACCTGGACTGCATATTCTAGATGCATTCGCACCAGTGCTTCATAAAGTGGTAAAATCATACTTTCTTCTCTAGATAGCATGTCTTTTCTAATACAAGACAATATCTTATTTGCTTTTGCGTTACCTACATATAGACTGACTCTCCCACAGTCAAATGCGCCACTCCACCGGTTTCACCGCCAGTCACGCGATCCTGTAAGTCCGTTCTTCTTTTTGAGGGCAATGAAATGGGCAGGTCATGTAAGTAACACTCAGCCCGAAACCCTCCCTCTCTCTGTCATGAGGTCTAGAACCCTTCCTCTACTCCGCTCCTCAATGTTATAACTTCAATAATAGAAGTAAAAACACTGTGCCTGCTAATATTATCTTACACAGTGTCACAGTGTTATAACTAGAAGAACTGGTGAATCTCAGAGGTGGCGACAGGATACAACTTGAATTTACTGCGCATGGGCAGGAAACGTGCAGAGGCAAAGGAGGAGGACTGTAAACAAGCGGATTGATTTAACTTCTGAATGATCTTGAATACAAATCAAACTTTATTGAAAACTATCACACATTAAAAACATTTAAAAATAAATAATTTGTGACAACAGGTCTATCAAAATAAGGTGAATTGCTCCAAAAGATGATGTGCCCACAATATATATGGACCAATGTAATGAATCGCCACAATAATAATAATAATAATAATAATAGTTTTAAAAAACCACATAACACACTACATGTGTGCTGGATGAATCTGAATATAAATCACAGATACAAAGATAAAATTACTTATACCATGTTTCCATAAGATAAGTAAATAAAGGGCAAAATGCAATAAAAGATGTAAGATCACAAGACTCAAATACAATAAGTATACATGCAAAAAAAATTATATTTAGGATGCAAGATTATAATATTTAGGGTAACAAGTCATACCAACACTTGCATGTAGACAATAATGAGCAGGGGGAAATTAATAATCACCAAATGGGAAAAAAGAAATCCACGTGCATTGCTGCTCACAAATTAGCCTTCCAGGGGGGGAGGGGCATAACTGAAGCAACGGTCAATTTTAAATAGTATACAGTAGCAGTATACACAGTTGAGTCACATTATTATGACCACCTCCTACTTTCGAAGTCGGCAGCGCGTAGCCCATGAAGGAAGTGATGTGTCTTTGGCTGGCTTGGTGGGTATATAAGGTGTGCGATAGGCTGTGTGAACACATATCACTCATTGTTGCCATGAGTAAAAGGGGCAATTTAACAGAGTTGCAAAAAGGGATGATTATTGTCTTTCAGGCCAAAGGTGAACAGTATTTGTAAACTGTTTGTGTGCTGCTGTAGTGAAAGTGTATAGTGAGTGGAGAAATGGCACCATTGGGAATAACCAACGTGGAAACTGTGGAGCACCATATGCCATTGATGTGAGAGTTGATCTTTGATCACAAAGGTGCGTGAGGTTTGAACAACATGCCATGGTGGAGCAGCTCACCGTGAAAATCAACCAGGGGTCTACCAGATGTGTGTCTAAATCAACAGTTCAGTAAACCCTATTGTGTATGGGGCTCCAAAGCAGACGTATGGTCACTGGTCCTATGCTAACAAAGGCGTATCTAAAAAAAAGGCTTCAATTTGCACAGCAGTATTGGACCACATGGTTGGCAAAGGGTTGCCTTCTCCGATGAGTCACATTTTCTGTTTCATCGAATGGATGGACGTTGGCGTGTCACGCGAGAAACATCAGGGAAAAAACACCCTGCAACCATTGCTGGAAGAACACAAGCTGGTGGCGGCAGCGTTATGGTCTGGGAAATTTTGTTCATGGCATTTTCTAGGCCCACTTATTCATGTGGAAGGCACTCTGAACCGATTTGGGTATGTATCCATCATTGTAGATCACGTCCACGCATACGTTCTGACAATGCGACATGTCACACGGCTACAAATGACAAACAGTGGTTGGAAGAGCACGACCAAGGCATCCAAGTACTTTCCTAGCACCCTAATTTGCCAAACTTGAACTCAATTGAGCATCTGTTGGACAGCCTTGATCATCTTGTTCGCTCTATGGATCCTCCCCCACGCACCCTCCAGTAAATGTTGGATGCACTGCAATCAGCATGGTTCCTGATACCTGAGACAACCTGCCAGTACCTTATTGAGTTACTCCTAGCCCGTTTAGCTGCTGTCCATGATGCACATGGCAGTTACTCACTGACATTAGCTGGTGGTCAGAATAATGTGACTCGACTTTGTATAATGCTTTGGTATACTTCCCTGACACTATAAAACTCATAGGCAGTATATAGGTACCTGCCTCTGGCATGACTAATAGGCATACAGTCATGGCAGGCCTGAAGACTATGTTAGGCCCGCCAGCCATGGCAACCCATCAACGGCCTGTGATCCTTTGATGGGTGACAGAGGGAGCCCCCTCCCGCTGCCAAACCACTTAAATAAATGTATCTGTCCCATTATGCTTGTGAATTAGCAAGAACATTCCATATTAAATATAAAAGAGCCAGCATCTACATGGTCTATATGATAAATTATAGGTAAAACCAATATTTGTGATTTTCTTATTGCTAGGAATTAAATATGGAAAATATAATTTTTTTACTAATGTAATTCCCTATCCTGTCTGTGATCAATTGCTGGAAACGCTCTATAGCAGAATTTAAAAGTAAAAAGCAATTCTTCTGCCATACATCTAAATAAAAATATCACTAAAATCCCCTGGATTAGCTGTGATTTTACAAAATCGGCCAGCAGTCTAGGTAAAAATTCTTAGACTTCTTATACTATTAATCTTTTCCCACCTTAATATGTATCATGGACCAAAGTAAAGCAATATATTAATTGTATAATTACATTATTAATAGTTTTCCATTTAAATCACTTACCCTATTACCCTCAATTTAAAAAGGATATGTCACTAGTTTAGTAATGCCCAATCTCCTAGCTAATCTAATAGGCGCCGTCACACTGATAATACTAGTGAAAATTCTGTCCCAAAAAGATTATTATTTTAAAAGTTATGAACTTTTTTCTAAATATGTAAATTAGGCTATACTAGACAAGTGGGTGTCAACACCAGCGATTCTCTTGAGATGGAGGTATCTCACATCCTCTGACACTGTCCTATCAGCATGAAGCTGCTTCACACATTGTAAGAGACTGAGGCTGGAGGGAAGTGGGACCAATTAAAACAGCCATATCTCTGGCTGTGAACCACCTAGATCAGTGCTTCTGGTGGCATATGAAAGATGAGATTCTAGTCTATTATATGGATCGCAATTGATAGCTATGAAACAACCAGAGTTATTACCAGCTGAAAACACATTTGGGAATGGAAGATGTATACTCTATGATCACGATGTGTTGCTGGGGTGGGAATAGGAGAAGTGTATGAGTTGAATGGACAGCGTCATACAGAAAACATTACACCGTCGAGATTAAAAAGAAAGAGTTACCTCCGATTTGGCAAGTATTACCAAATTAGCATATGTAGAAAAATGCACATAACTTTGCAAATATTAAAAGTTTTTTTTTTTTTAAATATTACACTGTAGTTATCAGCATCATAGCGTTTATTAGATTAGCTAGGAGGTAGGGAATTAATAATCTGGTGACAGAGCCTCTCTAAAGGGGTAGAACCAGGCACACTATGTGCTTACACTTAGTATCCTATTCTTTGTAACAATTTGGTCCCCAGCAGCAGGACCGACCGTGTTTGTTTACATGAAGTATATCTGTGTATTTGAATGATATCACTACTAATGCATTTCTTGCTTCATAATAAAGCGGTGTAACTATAGTAGCTGCGAACTTTGCAGTTGCCTCCAGGCCCTAGGGCCTAAGGGACCCAACGGACCCTACATTTTCATGCTGTTCTTAATATTCTTGTGCTGCAACATCACTATGTGCACTATCCTTGTATTTTAATGCAATATCCTTGTGCTGTCACATCACTGAGTGCAATACCCTTGTATAATGATGCCCTATTCAATATCCTTGTACTGTTACATCACTGGGGTCCTTAGCCATTAGCTGTGACATCATTATATTTATTATCCCTGTCCTGTGACATCAGTGGGTGCATTGCCCTTGTATTATTATGATGTGTTTATTATTCTTGTGATAAAATTTGAAAAATGCAAAAGTGAAATCAAGTATAATGCTGAAATCATGTTAATGAGCTTCATAACTGTACATAAAAATAAATCATAACTTATGAAGGACTTCAAAATAAATGAATGAACACATAACCTCAGGTAGCTACATGCATGTTAACAAAGAACAGCCATTATATACACATAAAGTTGCAATAAGTTATTTTTACATTGGATGTTGTATAATTTTGCACATTGAAATACAGGAGAATTGATCAGACCTATGCAGCTTGGATCAATGGGCTCTCCTATTATTTGCTTGTAAATTAATTCAGTATTCCATACTCGATACAGTTCACAAGCTTGTTTTTTTTTCCCCAAAAGATAGCAGTTATTAAATTGCTTTCTTTGGTTCACTTTTCAATTTTGGCTTATCTTCAGCAAGTCATAATGCATTACAATAGAAGCATCAGTCATAGCAGAGAATCACTGATTTTTCTTATCTTGAGATAGAAAAGCAATTTTTGTTCTAAACAATTACAACACTATATTACATACATTTCAAGTTTAATTAAAATAACCAAAGTTAGAGGTAACAAGCTTTTATAGTTAAATTGAAAAAAGGTACCTGCATTAAATGAATAATATGTAGAGATTTCCTTAAAGAGGCTCTGTCACCACATTATAAGTGCCCTTTCTCCTACATAATCTGATCGGCGCTGTAATGTAGATTACAGCAGTGCTTTATATTTTGAAAAACGATCATTTTTGAGCAAGTTATGAGCTAGTTTTGATTTATGCTAATGAATTTCTCAATGGACAACTGGGCGTGTTTTTACTTTTTACCAACTGGGAGTTGTACAGAGGAGTGTATGACGCTGACCAATCAGTGACCAATCAGTGTCCTACACTTCTCATTGTTCCAGCCCAGCATGATCCACAGCACAGTGTGATTGTGCAGTGAAAGAAGTAAACACGCCCAGTTGCTAAAAACACAATACACGCCCAGTTGGAAATAAGAGAAAACACGCCCAGTTGTCCATTAGAAAGGCTCATTTGCATAAATATAAAATTGCTCATAACTTAGCCAAAAACTTTGCTGTTATCTACATTGCAGCGCCGATCACATGCAATAGGAGATAGGGATTTGAGAATCTGGTGACAGAGCCTCTTTTAAGTGGCCAAATTCTAGAAAGGATGCAGCCCCTTCCAAAAAAAAAAAAAAAAAAGGCATATAGAAACTTGCCGGGCGTTAATATCATTCATTATGTCAATTATATATTAGATGTCTAAGTCCTAACAAGCAAACCCAGCTATATTAATTACTCTAGAAATAGTATTTTTTCTGTTCTTAAGATTAAATGGGAAGTCCATGTGCATATTTGCATTAGGGCAAAGCTATGAGCATTGAGTGCAGCTTTCATATAGTATCTATTATGATATGTAGTAGTCTAGTCGAAAGAAAATATCACTGTAAGGGTATGTTAACATGTAGCGTAAACACTGCAGATTTTACGACCGGATATTCTGTGCAGAAAAATCCGCAGGAAAAGAAATGCAATGTGGATTCTCAAATGTCAAGTTTTCTTGGGAAAATGCTACGGAATTTTCGCACAGAAAATCCAAGGGCAAATTCTGTAGTGCTTATGCTACGTATGAACATGCCCTAAAGGTTTATTCAAAGAAGTCAGATTTGTTACAGAAATGTCTACAACTGTCCTATTCATCTCAATAGGGCTTTCAGAAATTCATGCAGAAACAGCCCTGTTCAGCTATATGGAAAGGAGAGGATGGAGAGATTCCATTACCACAATGATAGAAGGATTAATAAAGTTCCATTCATGGGCGTAACTACCAGGATAGTGGGCAAAACACCTGCATTGGTGCCCAGCAACTAAGAGAGCTGTTGGACAGTTAAACTGTGCCTAACTTTTCAGATGACTATCAGGAGAAACTGTCATATGTGTGTTCATCAGAAATAACACTATTTCTGGCCATTATATGACTTGTATTCTGCATTTTATTTTAGCAGTTTTCCCCTCTTCAGTCTCGATCTCTAATTTTCAGTGCATCTGAGCTAGTGGTGGAACCTAAGAGATATCATGTCTTCTATACACTGCACACATAGAGGTAGGAGAGCAAAATTCTACGTTTCTATCTATTACATACAGTACATGGAAGCTGCAGTACCATGGAGAAGGTTATACAGCAGTAATGAGAAGTGTAGCTGTGAATGCAGCACTGGGCTGAGACAGTTACACTTACCAGGAAGCTGCTACAGTGTCTGTCTGTGTTTTTTTTCACTCTGCTCCTGCTCCCCTCTCCATAGACTTGTATTAGCAGCATGTCGGTGTCCTTAACTCACTCTGCTCGCTCTTCCTGCTCTCCCTCCCCTCTTCATAGACTTATTTGGGCAGCGTGTCTGTGTGTGGCTCTCTCCTTGCTCCCTTCTCCTGTCTCCCCTTTTGTAAATTTTTTTTGGAGGGGAGACAAAATGACCTAAAAACAGCAATTCTGGAGGTTTTTTTTTAATGACGCTCACTGTGCGGGTTAATTAATGTTGTATTGTAATACTTCAGTCTTTTACGGACGCTGTGATACAAATTATGTTTATTATTTCTTTTTTACGTGACTTTTGGGGACAAATGGAAAAAGTTATTTTTGTTACTTTAGTATATAAAAAAAATCTATACTTAACTGTTTTTTTTACATTTTTTTTAATGAATTCCCTTAGGAGACTTGAACTAGCGATTGTTGGATTGATTGCACAATATGCTGCAATACTTATATTGCAGTTTATTGTATTTTCTACTGGCTTCTATTAACCCCTGCCTCTGGCAGGGCTTATAGTATTAGTAAGATGGCAGTCCTGGGGGTCTTCAGTAAGCTGTTGGGCTGTCGAAGTGAGCTGCCCCTTTTTTATAATGGCTTAGATGCCGCGGTAGCTATTGACCCCTATCTCCAATCCTGGCCTTTAGGGCATGGCGTCAGCTGTAATATACAGCTGATACCTGGACCGCATGGAGCAATTCCCCTCCCTATATGATGTACATATGCAGTGCTTGGTCGTATATGGGATAACAGACAGAATTTGTTGGTCTACAAAAAAAGAATATATACTTTGTGACACATTTTTTATACCTTTTTTTTTATATAGTATTATTATTTTTCTTTTTTTACGGGTAAATTGTCCAAAAAGTAAAAAAATATATATTTATAGTGCTTAATTTTTATCTATAATATTTATAGTCTGGTGGACATTCACATGTTATACATATATTTTTTGTATTCTGCTGTTTTGCACTGTAAATGGGTCTTCTAGCTATAGAGGAAAAAGCTTCTGTGGTGACATTAAACATTGGCAGAGCATATCTGGTTCTGCTAAGATGCAGCAGCTCAGCCATGCCAGTGGGCCACCGGAAATTATGTGATCGCCTTGTCCAACAGAGGCTGCAACATTTCCACTGCTTTTCGTCACTACATAGTGCTTATGGAGAGATGTATGGTGAAATAGAGGAGACAGAAGCGATAATAAACCACATCTGTCTTCTGTTTAGGATGCTCATCTGTCTCTGACCGCCAGGCACCTTGACCGGCTCCTGATAGATTACAGCGGCAGGAGCTTTAACCTTATGACGCACATTTACAATCGCCCCAGGGTGATAGCTTAGAATCGTGGTCCTTAACAGCTTACCATGAACTCAAGGCAGTCATTGATATCTAAGTGATGCTTTCCTCCCTGTCCATATCTTTGATCACACTTAAAATGTCACAAAGAGAAAGGATTCTCACTCTTCTGTCACATATTTAATATGTAATAAATCAAATTATTCAACTTCTTAATGAATGAAACAAATAGAACAGTCTATAAGATATACATAAAGAACTTTTATCGCATGAATAATATACTCGCAAAGACAACTCATTTTTAAATTTAACCTGGCTTCTCTAAATATTGGTGATCTGCTGTTATTAATGGGGAAATACATATCTGGCTATACAGGGGAAATGTAGCTCTAGATTTCAAATAAATGGCCGACCATGTAATGCCAGGACAGGCCAGGCCTGCCAGAGTGGCTCTCTGTTCTTGCTGATTGAAGGGCATTTGAACAGAGAGCCCCATCTATGGCATCCAAAATACCTAATAGGACATATGGACAGGAGTTGTCTTTATGAGGCAACCTCTTTATTCACTGTTTAATAAAAATCCATGGAAATTATATACTTTATGTTACAGTTCCTGACTGTTTTCAAGGTTCCAGTATGTAAATGGAAACATTCATTGGTTAGATTTAAAACTTGAAAACACATATTGACCAAGCTCCCTTCATACAGTGGCTGGGGTTGTTTCAACGTATCATTCTAGGCAATGTGAGCTAAGAACAGCACCACTAAAAGTCCTTCTCCTGTCTTGGGCTCCAGAATGAACAAATTCTTCAGCTCTGTGAACATGACAAGGTAAAATGTAATGCTTACATTTCTTATCTATAAGCCGAGACCTTGAAAGCAGTAGTTCATTGAAACACATGGTGTGTCCGAAATAACAGTTAACATTTGCCCATGTTAAGCGGTTCGGGGCCCCTGTATTACAAACGTAATTGCCCAATCCATAACATGTTTTATTTGTAAAGAGGAGCATTACTATTGACTTTATGATGTTTCTGGTTGTGCAATGTATTCACTTGGTATATTTTATATATTATTTTGTCTTGAGGCAGAAAAAAATAAATTGAGATTCAATACAGCAATTTCACAAAAAGCAACTCTATTAAAGTAGAGAAAGAAATTACAGAGACTTTGTAGTAGAGAAATTTTAAAGCATAAATGAGCACATTATTCTTTCTGTGCAGAGGCAATAGGAAAAAAAAGCTTACAATGAAACTTTGGATGATTCCCTAAAGGGAGGAGAATGACATATGTGATTAAGGGTGCTGAGTTCTCCAAATGGCTGAGCACCTTTTCATTGCTTGAGCCCATCAATGTACAACTGATTGGAGTAATTGGTTTGGTCTTTTGTAATCTCTATATTAAATGGGTATGAGTAAAATCCGGTAAGTGATGTTCTAATTTTTTCATGCTGTGTACAATATCTGCAGTATATAAGCATATGTGCTGTGCGTATACATTATTATGGAAGCTGTAATACAGAACAGAATGTTAATCTGTGCTCCTGTGTAGGGGATAAAAGTCCCTCTCTGTACACCACAATGTAACTTGTATCCATATAAATGATAACTATAGTGACATCATCATGGAAATGATGGTCTATCTTCATATTCAGGAAAGTTCTTTCATAAATTGGTATTTTGTACAAATGGAAACTTTTCTCTATTGTGCTGCGTCAGCTGCATATTTTCCAACGTTGACATTCAGTTTACTGCTCAGTATAAGCACACAGAACATAAGAACATGTTTTTCTTCTACCTGCAGTTACAGTGAAGGAAATAAGTATTTGATCCCTTGCTGATTTTGTAAGTTTGCCCACTGTCAAAGACATGAACAGTCTAGAATTTTTAGGCTAGGTTAATTTTACCAGTGAGAGATAGATTATATAAAAAAAAAAAAAAAGGAAATCACATAGTCAAAATTATATATATTTATTTGCATTGTGCACAGAGAAATAAGTATTTGATCCCTTTGGCAAACAAGACTTAATACTTGGTGGCAAAACCCTTGTTGGCAAGCACAGCAGTCAGACGTTTTTTGTAGTTGATGATGAGGTTTGCACACGTTAGATGGAATTTTGGCCCACTCCTCTTTGCAGATCATCTGTAAATCATTAAGATTTCGAGGCTGTCGCTTGGCAACTCGGATCTTCAGCTCCCTCCATAAGTTTTCGATGGGATTAAGGTCTGGAGACTGGCTAGGCCACTCCATGACCTTAATGTGCTTCTTTTTGAGCCACTCCTTTGTTGCCTTGGCTGTATGTTTCGGGTCATTGTCGTGCTGGAAGACCCAGCCACGAGCCATTTTTATTTTCATTTTTTCATTTGTCCTGGTGGAGGGAAGGAGGTTGTCACTCAGGATTTGATGGTACATGGCTCCATCCATTCTCCCATTGATGCGGTGAAGTAGTCCTGTGCCCTTAGCAGAGAAACACCCCCAAAACATAATGTTTCCACCTCCATGCTTGTCAGTGGGGACGGTGTTCTTTGGGTCATAGGCAGCATTTCTCTTCCTCTAAACACGGCGAGTTGAGTTAATGCCAAAGAGCTAAATTTTTGTCTCATCTGACCACAGCACCTTCTCCCAATCACTCTCAGAATCATCCAGATGTTCATTTGCAAACTTCAGACGGGCCTGTATATGTGCCTTCTTGAGCAGGGGGACCTTGCGGGCATTGCAGGATTTTAATCCATTACGGCGTAATGTGTTACCAATGGTTTTCTTGGTGACTGTGGTCCCAGCTGCCTTGAGATCATTAACAAGTTCCCCCCGTGTAGTTTTCGGCTGAGCTCTCACCTTCCTCAGGATCAAGGATACCCCACGAGGTGAGATTTTGCATGGAGCCCCAGATCGATGTCGATTGACAGTCATTTTGTATGTCTTCCATTTTCTTACTATTGCACCAACAGTTGTCTCCTTCTCACCCAGCGTCTTACTTATGGTTTTGTAGCCCATTCCAGCCTTGTGCAGGTCTATGATCTTGTCCCTGACATCCTTAGAAAGCTCTTTGGTCTTGCCCATGTTGTAGAGGTTAGAGTCAGACTGATTAATTGAGTCTGTGGACAGGAGTCTTTTATACAGGTGACCATGTAAGACAGCTGTCTTTAATGCAGGCACCAAGTTGATTTGGAGCGTGTAACTGGTCTGGAGGAGGCTGAACTCTTAATGGTTGGTAGGGGATCAAATACTTATTTCTCTGTGCACAATGCAAATAAATATATATAATTTTGACTATGTGATTTTCTTTTTTTTTTTTAATATAATCTATCTCTCACTGGTAAAATTAACCTAGCCTAAAAATTCTAGACTGTTCATGACTTTGACAGTGGGCAAACTTACAAAATCAGCAAGGGATCAAATACTTATTTCCTTCACTGTATAAGATAATTCATGCAACCACTCTAAACCCTTGTGATGCAATGTCAATGTCTATATGCTGTACCTTTACTTATGTACCTATTTATTTATGGCATGTAGATCACATCCACTCAATTGGCCACCTTCTGTCATGTTAGACAAATAGTTATTTGTCACTTATATTTGACTTAATCCTGCATTGTATCAAGTAGATAATTCCTTTTGCATATCTGGGATGACAGATCGGCTATAAGGATCAAGGCAAAAGATCACATTCGCAGTTTTGATGTAGTTATTGTGAAATTTTTGGGCTCAGCTCTTTGAGCCAAACACAGAAGTGGACACAAAAGAAAGGAGAGTCACCAGTCTTTTATTTACACTTTTTCTTCCGTTAGAAACCACTTCTAACTTTGACTCCAAAAAACTGAGTCTAAAACTGCCACTAAAACTGGATCAAAATGATGTGTGTGATCCTGGCCTAAGGTTCCTGAAGGTGCTGAATTCGGCAGACTACGAGGCAGAAGTTGTAGTAATGCAGACTGGTATAATGTGCAGGAGGCTGCAGCATTGGATAGGGTATAAACAGAAATAGGTTGTACAAGTAGGAGTCAGCAATAGGATATCCCGTCAAGGCCTAAATCAGAGAACAGAAGCAGGGTCAACAGTCCAGGTCCTGCACCGGAGCGGTGACCCTATACAACACCGGCAGGCAAAGAGGTATTCTGTGACAGGCAGATTTAGTGTCGTAGCCAAGTTGCAGAAACAGGAGCTAGGGATCAGCAGCAATGCTGGAAATCAAAATCAAGGACTTATCATCTGGTCATGACAGATTTAAGGGCAGGGTGACCTTTATGACCTCTGTCACACACGTGAGGAAAGAAGCTTTCTGAGAACATCTGCGAGTCACCTGCCATTGGCATTATAATAAGTCATCGTTACGTGTATGAGTTATCCTTGGGATTAGATCTATACAAATGCTTAATTAACATTTCTCCCATAAGATTCAGTTAAGAAACTATAGAAATGTGACTAAGACAGCTGTCATTTTTTTGGGAAGCAAAGAGGTTAATAAACTATAATACACTTCGTTATTGATTTAGTAGAATGTTTTTTTTCTCCAGTTGTCATTTTCAGTAAGTACATTTGGGAACTATCAAGAGTAGTTTAAAATAAAGCACAACATCAGTCTGACATTGGCCAATGTCATGGACATCTCCCCTGCCACCACGTCCTGGATATAAAGGATAGAGGGGGAACTGTCAGTTTAGATTCTGGGTTTTTCTTCAGTACAGAGTGTTCATTCTGACAGCTTATCACTCTCCATATAAAACAAGCTAATAACACGTTCCCTGTATAACTATGCCCATTGTGATAATTCTTTATGCCCTGTATAAATCTGCAAACAGATGAGGATACATAGAGGTCTAGTAAGATGTATTCAACCTGATACAAATATAAAACTTTCAGTTTTATGTTCACACGTGGCAGATTTGTTGCCCAAATTTCTGCAACTTAAAATAACTTCTTTTCATCCGAATGTGGTTGTTTCTGCCGCATGTGCATGGATTTCTGCAAGCCCTATACAAATAAATAGGACATTCGCAAAAAAATAAATTTCCAAAAAATCTGCCATGTGTGAACAAACCCTTAGAGTTTATGTTCCTGTCTAGAGATGAGCGAACTTTTCAAAAGTTCGGTTCGGCTAGTTCGCCGAATTTCACAAAAAAGTTTGATTCGGACCGAACTAGTTCGGACCGAACCTGTCACTTCCGTGCGCCGAGCATGCTACTGTCCAGAGTGCTGATAGAGTTAATGGGCTGCACTAACTCTTTCAGCAACCTTGACAGTACATGCTCGGCGAGCGGAAAATACAATTTAAATGTAATAAAAAAATAAAAATTATACGTTCGTACTTACTTTCCTCCTGTCCGGCCTACAGCGATGACGTTTCATCCCTTTCGCCGCTGCAGCCAATCACAGGATGTAGTGGCGGTCATGCATGTCAGTATGACGCTTCATCCCACGTGACCGCCTCTGCAGCCAATCACAGGCTGCAGCGGCGACATGGATGAAACGTCATCGCTGGAGGCCGGACAGGAGGAAAGTAAGTATGAACGTATTATTATTTTTTTTTGGCATGTATGTATGTTGTCATGTATGTATGTATGTATGTATGTATGTTTGCATGTATGTATGTTGTCATGTATGTATGTATATATGTGCATGTATGTTTGCATGTATGTTGGCATGTATGTATATATGTGCATGTGTGTATGTATATTTGCATGTATATATTTGCATGTATGTATGTATGTTTGCATGAATGTATGTTTGTATGTATGTATGTATGTTTGCATGTATGTATGTTTGCATGAATGTATGTATGTTGTCATGTATGTATGTATGTTGTCATGTATGTATGTATGTATGTATGTTGTCATGTATGTATGTATATATGTGCATGTATGTATGTATATATGTGCATGTATGTTGGCATGTATGTATATATGTGCATGTTTGTATGTATATTTGCATGTATATATTTACATGTATGTATGTATGTATGTTTGCATGTGTGTATGTTTGCATGTATGTATGTATGTTGGCATGTATGTATATATGTGCATGTATATTTGCATGTATATATTTGCATGTATGTATGTATGTTTGCATGAATGTATGTTTGTATGTATGTTTGCATTTTATGTATGTTTGCATGTATGTATGTATGTATGTTTGCATGTATGTATGTATGTTGCCATGTATGTATGTATATATGTGCATGTATGTTTGCATGTATGTATATATGTGCATGTTTGTATGTATATTTGCATGTATGTATGTATGTTTGCATTTATGTATGTTTGCATGAATGTATATTTGCATGTATGTATGTATGTTGTCATGTATGTATGTTGTCATGTATGTATATATGTGCATGTATGTTGGCATGTATGTATATATGTGCATGTTTGTATGTATATTTGCATGTATATATTTGCATGTATGTTTGCATGTATGTATGTATGTTGTCATGTATGTTTGCATGTTTTTATTTTTGCATGTATGTTTGCATGTATGTTTATATATATATATATATGTGCATGTATGTAATTATGTTTGCATGTATTTATGTTTGCATGTATATTTGTGCATGCTTGTATATATGTATGTATGTATCTTTGCATGTTTGTATGTATGTATGTTTTCATGTGTGTGTGTATGCATGTATGTATGATAGTTTGCATGTATGTATGTATATATGTGTGTATGTTTGCATGTATATATGTGCATGCTTGTATATATGTATGTATGTTTGTATATATGTATGTATGTTTGCATGTATGTTTGTTTGTATATATGACTGTATGGCCATGTATGATACTGTCTGCTGGCGCCCTGTATCTAAGTCAACTTCGCGGCAGGCTTCTATACATGGTATAACAGTCAGTATCACACATTAAACTGAATCTAAGCCTAAGACATGTTTTATTTCATTTTTTTTTTTTTTTTTACAGGTTTGGTGTTTGGACTACGTCGGTTTCGAGGACTACTTCAATGACGGTTTTTTTTTCTACAATAAAATGGTTAATGTGGGTTGTGTTGGGGGTGCTTTATTTCAAGAAAATATTTTATCTATATCTTTGTCTTTTCAAATTTTATTACTACCACTTTAGTAATGGCCGCTGTCTGAGTGACAACATCCATTACTAAGGCGAGGCTTAGTGTTAGCCGGTTCAGAGGCTAACACTAATCACCATTATTACCCCGGTACCCACCACCACCAGGGGTGCCGGGAAGAGCCAGGTACGATCCAGTACCCGACCATCTGTTGTGATGGTCGGGCTCTGGGGTGGCCGCAGGCTGGTATAATGAGGCTGGGCAGGGCCAAAAAAAGAGGACCTTCCCACCCTTGTAATGCTAGGCTGCTGCTGCTGTGTTGTATCTGGCTGGTTATAAAAAGGGGGGGATACCCCACGTCATTTTTTTTTAAATTATTTATTTATTTATTTATTTTTTTTAAAAAGACATGGGGTTCCACCCAATTTATCATAACCAGCCACATACAACACAGTGTTATTAGCCTGGGAATGGACAAAACCAGTGGCCCTTCCCACCCATGTAATTCCAGACTGCTGCGGCCTTGTATATGGCTGGTTATTAAAAATGTGGGGGACCCAACGTCTATTGTTAAATTTAAAAAAAAAAACGACGTGGGGTCCCCCCCATTTTTATAACCAGCCCGATACAACACAGCAGCAGCAGCCTAGCATTACAAGGGTGGGAAGGTCCACTGTTTTTGGCCCTTCCCAGCCTCATAATACCAGCCTACGGCCGCCCCAGTACCCGACCATCACAACAGATGGTCGGGTACTGGATCGTACCAAGCTCTTCCCGGCACCCCTGGTGGTGGTGGGTACCGGGGTAATAATGGGTGGTTAGTGCTAGCCTCTGCACCGGCTAACACTAAGTACCGCCTTAATAATGGACGCTGTCAATCAGCCAACTGCCATTATCTAGGCACTAATAAAGTTTAAAAAAAACCACAAAGACAATTCTTTTTTATTGAAATAAGAAATCCCCAACAAAACCCTCGTTAACCATTTTATTAAAATTTGAAAAAACGTAGATCTACGCAGTAGTCCAACGAATCGAAGATGTAGTCCAATCGGTACATCAAAATCTGCAACAACAAAAAAAACAGTTATCAATGTGAACAATAACAATACTTCTACTCACCTACACACATATATACACGCACACACACACAAACAACCATACACAAACACACACATATACACAAACACACACACATAAACACACACCCATATACACAAACACACACATATACAAAAACACACACACAAACAAACATCTACACACAAACATATATACAAATACACCCATATATACACACACATATACACAAACACACATACACAAACACACCCAAATATACACAAACACACACCCATATACACAAACACACACATATACAAAAACACACACATATACAAAAACACACACACACAAACATCTACACACAAACATATACACATACACCCATATATACACACACATATACACAAACATATACACAAACACATATACACAAACACACCCATATATACACAAACACACATAAACACACATATACACAAACACACATATAAAAACAAAAACAGACAAAGACACATACCCAAACACACACACTGTTTCTTTTAAATGCTGCTGGGGAACCCGCTCGATCCACTATATAAGGCTGCGCTATAGTGCAGCATTTAAAAGAAACAGGATCCTGATCTGTCCATAGAGTTTAAGGCAGCACAGAGTATTTCAGGAGATGAGCGTGCAGATTCAGTGCTGCTGTGAACTCTGCTCTTACCATTACGTAGCTCTCAGTCTGTTATCTCTCCTCCACTCCTGTCCTCAAGAACACCTTCACATGATTGGCAAGTCACCACGTAATGGTAAGAGCAGAGTTCACAGCAGCACAGAGTATTTCAGGAGATGAGCATGCAGATCTTGTGCGGGGTGGTGACTTGCCAATCATGTGAAGGTGTTCTTGAGGACAGGAGTGGAGGAGAGGTAACAGACTGAGCTACGTAATGGTAAGAGCAGAGTTCACAACAGCACAGAATCTGCACGCTCCTCTCCTGAAATATTCTGTGCTGCTGTGAACTCTGCTCTTACCATTACGTAGCTCTCAGTCTGTTACCTCTCCTCCACTCCTGTCCTCAAGAACACCTTCACATGATTGGCAAGTCACCACCGCGCACAAGATCTGCACGCTCATCTCCTGAAATACTCTGTGCTGCTGTGAACTCTGCTCTTACCGTTACGTGGTGACTTGCCAATCATGAAGGTGTTATTGAGGACAGTAGTGGAGGAGAGGTAACAGACTGAGAGCTACGTAATGGTAAGAGCAGTGTTCACAGCAGCACTGAATCTGCATGCTCATCTCCTGAAATACTCTGTGCTGCCTTAAACTCTGTGGACAGGTCAGGATCCTGTTTCTTTTAAAAGCTGCACTGTAGCGCAGCCTTATATAGTGGATCGAGCGGGTTCCCTAGCAGCATTTAAAAGAAACAGGATCCTCACCTGTCCACAGAGTTTAAGGGCGGGTTCACACATGGCGGAATTTCACTTAAATTCCGCTGCGGACACTCCGCAGCGTTAATCCGCAGCGGAGCCGTTTCTCCATTGACTTTCACTTTAATTTAGCAGTGTTCGTTTACACGATGCGTACAATTCCGCTGCGGAGCATAGGCTGCGGAGCGGAATTTGGTGTCCGCAGCATGCTCTGTCTGTTGCGGAGCAGTGGCGGACTCATGGCGGAATTTCTCCATTGACTTCAATGGAGATTCAAAGTTCCGCAATGAAGTCCGCAGCTGTCATGCACATGTCATGTGTGCTGCGGATGCGTCTTGCTTTTTTAACTTGACATTTCTTCATTCTGGCTGGACCTATGTATTTCTAGGTCTACAGCCAGACTGAGGAAGTCAATGGGGCTCCCGTAATGACGGGAGCGTTGCTAGGAGACGTCAGTAAATAGTCACTGTCCAGGGTGCTGAAAGAGTTAAGCGATCGGCAGTAACTGTTTCTGCACCCGGGACAGTGACTACCGATCTCAATATACATGTATCTGTAAAAAAATATATAAGTTCATACTTACCGAGAACTCCCTGGGTCTGTCTCCAGTCCGGCCTCCCAGGATGACGATTCAGTGTAAGTGACGGCTGCAGCCAATCACAGGCCAAGCACAGGCTGCAGCGGTCACATGGACTGGCGCGTCATCCAGGGAGGTCGGGCTGGATGCCGAAGGAGGGACGCGTCATAAAGACAACGGGCGGTAAGTATGAATTTCTTTTACTTTCACTAGGGAAAGTGCTGTCCCTTCTCTCTATCCTGCACTGATAGGGAGAAGGGAAGCACTTTTCCCGCAGTCCGCAGCAGCTAGTCCGCATCAATTTTCTGCACATTTTGTGCAGATCCGCAGCCGTAATCCGCAACCCGGATTAGGTGCGGCATTGATGCGGACAGTTGCGGAGGAATTCCGCCATGTGTGGTCATGCCCTAAGGCAGCACAGAGTATTTCAGGAGATGAGCACGGCCGGCCACAGGCAGCCGGTCGTTTTTCCAAGCCGTGCTCCCATTATGCACACGACCGTAAAAACACCCGTTATTGCGGGTCGTAATTACGACCCGCAATAACGGGCTCATAGACTTCTGTTACCCACGGGTACCTTCCCGTTTTCTCACGGGAAGGTGCCCGTGCTGTTAAAAAAATAGAACATGTTCTATTTTTCTACTTTACGGGCCGTGCTGCTATAATTAGGGTATGTTCACACGACAGCGTCCGTAACGGCTGAAATTACGGGGATGTTTCCGCCTGAAAACATCCCCGTAATTTCAGCCATAACGGCATGTGCAGGCGCTTGAACGCCGCGTCCATTACGGACGTAATTGGCGCTGCTATTCATTGGAGTCAATGAATAACGGCTCCAATTACGGCCAAAGAAGTGACAGGTCACTTCTTTGACGCGGGCGTCTATTTACGCGCCGTCATTTGACAGCGGCGCGTAAATATACGCCTCGTGTGAACAGACAAACGTCTGCCCATTGCTTTCAATGGGCAGATGTTTGTCAGCGCTATCGAGGCGCTATTTTCGGGCGAATTACGTCCGAAAATAGCGCCTCGATAGCGCTGACAAACATCTGCCCATTGAAAGCAATGGGCAGACGTTTGTCTGTTCACACGAGGCGTAATTTACGCGCCGCTGTCAAATGACGGCGCGTAAATAGACGCCCGCGTCAAAGAAGTAACCTGTCACTTCTTTGGCCGTAATTGGAGCCGTTATTCATTGACTCCAATGAATAGCAGCGCCAATTACGTCCGTAATGGACGCGGCGTTCAAGCGCCTGCACATGCCGTAATGGCTGAAATTACGGGGATGTTTTCAGGCGGAAACATCCCCGTAATTTCAGCCGTAACGGACGCTGTCGTGTGAACATACCCTTATAATGACAGCACGGCTCGTAAAAGCGGCCGGCTGCCCGTGGCCGGCCGTGCTCCTAATTACGAGTCGTAATTACGAGCACGGCCCCTAAAATAAAAAAATAGAACATGTTCTATCTTTTTAACGGCACGGGCACCTTCCCGTGAGAAAACGGGAAGGTACCCGTGGCTAACAGAAGTCTATGGGCCCGCTATTTCGGGTCGTAATTACGACCCTTAATAACGGGTGTTTTTACGGTCGTGTGCATGAGGCCCCGTAATGACGGGTGGCTACATGTGTGCACCCGTCATTACGGCAGCGTTGCTAGGCGACGTCAGTAAATAGTGCTGAAAGAGTTAACTGATCGGCAGTAACTGTTTCAGCACCCTGGACAGTGACTACCGATCACAATATAGAGTACCTGTAAAAAAAAAAAGACGTTCATACTTACCGGAAACTCCCTGCTTCCTCCAGGCCGGTCTCCTGGCCGTTGCCTTGGTGACGCGTCCCTCGCGACATCCGGCCCGACATTCCTTGATGACGATGCAGCCCATGTGAGCGCTGCAGCCAATCACGGGCTGCAGAGGCCTCTGCAGCCAATCACAGGCTGCCGCGTCAGAAAAGAAGGTCGGACTGGAGGAAGAAGAGGGACTCGTCCGCAAGACAACGACCAGGTACGTATGAAATGCTTTTTATTTTATTTTTAATCAGCAGCCTCTTTTCTCTATCAGTGATTGATAGAGATAAGTGGCTGCCGATTTGTATAATATTTTTGACCGGGTTCGGTCAAAACGGGTTCGGCCGAACCCGGTGAAGTTCGGATTCGCTGCGAACCGAACTTTTCCGGAAGTTCGTACCGAAACCGGGTTCGGTTGTCCCGGTTCGCTCATCTCTATTCCTGTCCATTTAAGTCAGATGTTCAGTTGTGGGAATAACAATTATATGTCAGTACCTATGGGTAATGTTTACCTGCTATTTATTTTCTCTGCTGTTGCTGTGATTTATGACTCTAGCCCATGTACTGTGCTTGCAGGGAGCATAAGTTAGTCAGAAATCCACCTCCTGTCAAAAAGAGCTTATATTTTCCAAGTGTAGCAGTGTTTGATATTACTACTTTGTCCCTTTCACGTAATGGGGCTAAGATGTAATATGAGATACAGTCCATGGATATACGTGGTACTATTTTGTTTTTTTTAGGTAGGTATGTATCCGCATTTAGATGTATCCCCATTTAGATCGTCTCCTGTTTTGATGCAGTCTCATTATTTTGGTATACTGCGTTCTGAGGGAGTTCTAATCACCGAATGTGAGTATAAGGGCATTCCCAGACGTGGTGGAGTTCTTCCGCCACTGTCCGCATCAATGCCGCACAGAATCTGCGTTGCAGAATCTGTTGCGGCTCTGCCTAAAATGGGCATTAAATTGATGCGGACTAGCCGTTGCGTATTCAGGTGAAGAGTACTTCCCTTCTCTCTATCAGTGCAGGATAGAGAGAAGGGACAGCCCTTTCCCTAGTAAAAGTAACAGAAATTCATACTTACCCGGCCGTTGCCTTGGTGACGCGTCCCTCTCTTGACATCCAGCCCGACCTTCCTGGATGACGCGGCAGTCCATGTGACCGCTGCAGCCTGTGATTGGCTGCAGCCGTCACTTGGACTGAAACGTCATCTCGGGAGGCCGGACTGGATTTTTTTTACAGGTTGATGTATATTGTGATCGGAAGTCACTGTCCAGGGTGCTGAAACAGTTACTGCCGATTGCTTAACTCTTTCAGCACCCTGGACAGTGACTATTTACTGACGTCGCCTAGCAACGCTCCCATAATTACGGGAGCCCCATTGACTTCCTCAGTCTGGCTGTAGACCAAGAAATACATAGGTCCAGCCAGAATGAAGAAATGTCATGTTAGTAAAACCAATACGCTCCGCAGCACACATAACAGCTGCGGAATATTGACTCTCCATTGAAGTCAATGGAGAAATTCCGCAATGAGTCCGCAACAAGTCCGCTACACGTCCGCAACAACCATTGTATGCTGTGGACACCAAATTCCGCACTGCAGCCTATGCTACGCAGCGGAATTGTCCGCAACGTGTAAACGAACCCAACCACAAAGCTGTGGAAGGCAATGGAGAAACGTGTACGCTGCGGATTTCCGCTGCGGACTGTTCGCAGCGGAATTCCAGAGCAATTCCGCCACGTCTGGTCATGCCCAAAGAAGCATAGAGAATCCGTACATAAAATCAGTAATGTCTTCAACTTGAAGATGTGGTGTTGTTGAAAAAAAGTAATTGTAAAATATAGCATAACAATTTCTATGGAGTTTACTTTAGTGTTTTAGAAAAACAGGAGACAACCATACTTAACCCGTTAGTGACCGCCAATACGCCTTTTCACGGCGACCACTAATGGGCTTTATTCCGATGTATTCGCCTTGTCATGGCGCAGCATCGGAATAAATAAATAGAGCAGGGAGCCGTTAAATCTCCCTGCTCTCTGCTACCTCCTGTAGCTGAGAGCTGGGGGCATCCCTGCTAGAACCGGCGAGATCGATATCAGTATCAATCTTGCCAGTTTAACCGCTCAGGTGTGGCGCTCAATAGCGAGCGCCGCATCTGAGTGGTTTTGGAGAGAGGGAGGGAGCTCCCTCTCTCATCCCACCGGCATCCTGTGATAAGATCGCAGGAAGTCGGTGGTTTCTATGGCAGCTAGGGGGCCTAATAAAGGCCCCCAGGTCTGCCACTAGTTATGCCTGCTAGGCCATTACACGGACAGGCACTAATACACTGCAATACAAAAGTATTGCAGTGTATTATAAATTTATAAATGCGATTGGGGGATCGCATAGTGAAGTCCGAGAGTGCGACTACAAAAAAAGTAAAGAAAAGTTTAACAAAGTTAATAAAAAAAATAAGTGAAAAAACATGAAAAACCCACTTTTTCCCCTTACAAGATGCATTATTATTAAAAAAACTGAAAAAAGTAAAAAAGTTACACATATTTGGTATTGCCGCATCCGTAACGACCTCAACTATAAAGTTATTACATTATTTAACCCGCATGGTGAGCGCCATAAAAAATAAAATAAAAAACAATGACAAAATTGCTGTTTTCTGTGAATCCTGCGTTAATTTTTTTTTCATAAAAAGTGATCAAAAAGTCGCATCTACTGCAAAATGGTACCAATAAAAACTACAAGTTGTCCCGCAAAAAAAAAAAAAAAACACTCATACAGCTGCATCGCCGGAAAAATAAAAAACGTATGGCTCTTGAAATATGGAGACAAAAACAAATAATTGTGAAAAATAACAGTTTTTACTGTGTAAAAGTAGTAAAACATACAAAATCAATATAAATTTGGTATCGTTGCAATCGTAACAACCCGCTTAATTAAGTTCTTGTGTTATTTATACCACACGGTAAACGACGTAAATTTAGGACGCAAAAAAGTGTGGAGAAATTGCTGTTTTAAAAAGTTAATAAAAGTTAATCGATACATTTTATTTACCCTAAAATGGTGCTTTTAAAAAATACAACTTGTCCCACAAAAAACAAGACCTTTTACAGCTATGTAGACGCAAAAATAAAAAAGTTATAGCTCTTTGAATGAGACGATTGAAAAACGTAAAAATATAGCTTGGTCATTAAGGGGTTAAAGGCTATCCACATTCACAACCAATTTTTATTCATTTCTCCAGTGCATCTAAAGTGAAAAATAAAGCAGCTTTGCAAAAAGTATTTATATACAATTTCCTACCATTTTGTGTACAGCTCCTATGCAGACTTATGCATCTCCATGGTAACAGAAATCAAACAAGCTCTGTGTAGTCTAATCCTGAAATCATACGCCCCTCCATTTGTGCCCTACTTCTTGCTAACCTAATGAATGAATGGTAGGAAGACGTAGGGAATTGATGGATGGAAGTATGACTGCAGGATCAGACCACACAGGATTTGTTCGCTGTGCGTTACCATTAGGCCTCCTTCACACACAATTTTTTCAGTGATTTTTATACGCATTTTCAGTGGTGTCTTTTTATTTTAAAACATTTTAAACGTGCTTTTTTCTGCCATTTTTAAGTCCGATAGAGAAGCCTATGGATAAAAAAACTAAGAAAAATACACGGTGAAAAATTCCAGTGAAAACAATCCGAAAAATGCAACAAAACGCTATGTGTGTGAATCCTGTCTTAGTACGGTATTTAAGGGGTTAAATGGCTGGGATTTCAGCTTCTCCAATCTCAGGCGTTGCAGCAGGAGCCCGGCTGTCAGTTCATACACGTCGGGAATGGGATCCTTCACATGACGTGCATGTACATGCTTCTGCATTAAGGTGTTAAAGAGAAGGTTCACCTTTTATCAGCTATTAACAAGTCATCACACAGGTCCTCCGCCAATTGTTGCAATATACTACCAAAGCCCTTTTTTTTTGGCTTAGGGATCTTTGGATCCAACAGTCTATTGTTAGGTTTTCCAATTCAAAGACAATGTGTATACACAAGAGTGTAACCAGTGTCAGTTGTATATGGTTAGAATGGGTTTTCAGGTTCTAGGTATAAGTGTAAATCTTTCCATTAACTGACAACAAGCAGAGATCTTGAGATCTAAGATCAGCGATAGGGATCTGAAACAAACAATATACTATAGAATTATTTAACATTTATTTTATTGATATATGAGCTGCAATATAATTGAATTCATAAAAGACTCGAGCACTTAGGTTAAGTTCTTTAAGTAAATGTTCGCTACTACCATACACCACAAAATTCCCTTGAAAATTCTCCAAGAATTCAGTCTCCTTCTTCAAATATTTAGCTTTACTTTTTGCACCTCAAGCAAGCACTATAGCCAATTATTTCTGCAATAAAACAATTCCACATGGAATGTATATCTTTGGCTTATGGAATTATTAACGTACAGTATCTAGACCAGAAATTGCATATATGAGCTTGTTTGATAAACCAACACAATTAATTATAGTTGCGGATATGTAAACAAAACCTCAGTGTGCGCCCACAGTGCCTTGGATTTAGCTGATGTTTTCCTCTATATATCAGCATACAGGTGCGTAGTATTGTTACTGATGATTCTCACAAAGGTTTGTTACCATGGAAACACAGATTTTTCGACTACCAGACACTTACATGCTCATAGGTGCTGAGAAGATTGTATTTGATTTACTTTTTTGCATTTTTGGAAAAATTTACGGCAGTCCCTTCTCATTTTTATATATACATAGAGGACTACAAGTATTTTCAGGATGCTATAAGCACAATAGTTCAAGGTAAAAAAAAGCATAATTCACATTTGTGTATTTAAATACAGTGCTAATAAAATTGTATTGAAAAATATGGAATGCATGTAGAAGTACAGCTGTAAAGATATATACATATATATACAGTGAAGGAAATAAGTATTTGCTGATTTTGTAAGTTTGCCCACTGTCAAAGTCATGAACAGTCTAGAATTTTTAGGCTAGGTTAATTTTACCAGTGAGAGATAGATTATATTTAAAAAAAACCTGAAAATCACATAGTCAAAATTATATATATTTATTTGCATTGTGCACAGAGAAATAAGTATTTGATCCCCTACCAACCATTAAGAGTTCAGCCTCCTCCAGACCAGTTACACGCTCCAAATCAACTTGGTGCCTGCATTAAAGACAGCTGTCTTACATGGTCACCTGTATAAAAGACTCCTGTCCACAGACTCAATTAATCAGTCTGACTCTAACCTCTACAATATGGGCAAGACCAAAGAGCTTTCTAAGGATGTCAGGGACAAGATCATAGACCTGCACAAGGCTGGAATGGGCTACAAAACCATAAGTAAGACGCTGGGTGAGAAGGAGACAACTGTTGGTGCAATAGTAAGAAAATGGAAGACATACAAAATGACTGTCAATCGACATCAATCTGGGGCTCCATGCAAAATCTCACCTCGTGGGGTATCCTTGATCCTGAGGAAGGTGAGAGCTCAGCCGAAAACTACACGGGGGGAACTTGTTAATGATCTCAAGGCAGCTGGGACCACAGTCACCAAGAAAACCATTGGTAACACATTACGCCGTAATGGATTAAAATCCTGCAGTGCCCGCAAGGTCCCCCTGCTCAAGAAGGCACATGTACAGGCCCGTCTGAAGTTTGCAAATGAACATCTGGATGATTCTGAGAGTGATTGGGAGAAGGTGCTGTGGTCAGATCAGACTAAAATTGAGCTCTTTGGCATTAACTCAACTCGCCGTGTTTGGAGGAAGAGAAATGCTGCCTATGACCCAAAGAACACCGTCCCCACTGTCAAGCATGGAGGTGGAAACATTATGTTTTGGGGGTGTTTCTCTGCTAAGGGCACAGGACTACTTCACTGCATCAATGGGAGAATGGATGGAGCCATGTACCGTCAAATCCTGAGTGACAACCTCTTTCCCTCCACCAGGACATTAAAAATGGCTCGTGGCTGGGTCTTCCAGCACGACAATGACCCGAAACATACAGCCAAGGCAACAAAGGAGTGGCTCAAAAAGAAGCACATTAAGGTCATGGAGTGGCCTAGCCAGTCTCCAGACCTTAATCCCATCGAAAACTTATGGAGGGAGCTAAAGATCCGAGTTGCCAAGCGACAGCCTCAAAATCTTAATGTTTTACAGATGATCTGCAAAGAGGAGTGGGCCAAAATTCCATCTAACATGTGTGCAAACCTCATCATCAACTACAAAAAAACGTCTGACTGCTGTGCTTGCCAACAAGGGTTTTGCCACCAAGTATTAAGTCTTGTTTGCCAAAGGGATCAAATACTTATTTCTGTGTGCACAATGCAAATAAATATATATAATTTTGACTATGTGATTTTCTTTTTTTTTTTTTTATGTAATCTATCTCTCACTGGTAAAATTAACCTAGCCTAAAAATTCTAGACTGTTCATGTCTTTGACAGTGGGCAAACTTACAAAATCAGCAAGGGATCAAATACTTATTTCCTTCACTGTATATATATATATATATATATATATATATATATATATATATATATATATATATATATATATATATATGCGTAAATAGCTCTATAAAATAACATTGCATTCAGGAACCATTCTTTGTAGAAATAAGATGAATCCTGAATATACAAGCTCACTGAAGCACTCATACTTCCACCAATGTTTAGTGGAATAAATAGATAGATAAATAAAAATAAATAGATAGAAACATGACCATGGAAATACACACACACACACACACACATGCACATACACACACACACACACACACACACGCACACACGCACATATCTTCTTTCATGTCTTTTCAGCTTTGACATTATTAAATAGGTGAAGCTTCCAGCAGTCTTCCAGGTCAGAGAGGTACCTATCAAGCCATGCTAACATCTTCAATGATACCATCCACTGGTGCCCTGACACTCACTAAAATATGAAATCTATAGATAGCGCCATACAGCCCCCCTGTAGATAGTGCCATACAATCTCCCCCTGCAGATAACGCCATACAATCTCCCCTGTAGATAGCACCATACAGACCCCTGTAGATAGCGCCATACAGACCCTTTGTAAATAGCGCCATACAGCTCCCCACCCTGTACATTGCACCCCTCAAACAAATAAAACAAGAAAACGTTATACTTACCTAGGCCCCAATCCCGCGACGAACGCTCTGCCAAAGCATCAACGCCGGGGTGATCCAGTGACGTACGTGGCCTGTAGCCCCCCACCTCCCCTTGTAGCTAGTGCCTTACAGCACACCTGTAGATAGTGCTCCCCACTTCCCCTTGTAGATTGTGCCCCCCACATCCCCTTGTAGATAGCGCCATACAACCCCCCCTGTAGCTATCGCCATACAGCCCTCCCCTGAAGATAGTGCCTTACAGCTCCCCACCCTGTAGATAGCACCCCCCCAAACAAATATTTTTTTTTATACTTACCTAGGCCCCATTCCCGTGACGAACGCTGTGCCAAAGAATCAATGCTGACGGGATCCTTGCGAAGGCCGGCATGATCCAGTGACGTACATGGCCTGTAGCCTAGTATAAGGCAGAGCAGAGACATGCGCTCAAACCCGAAGCCGTCAGGTCAGCGGGAATGATGGCTTCGGTGACAGCGGGTCCTGCCAGTCCCTGACACGCAGGATCCAACTGTTATCGATCACATCAAGTCATTAACTTAGACAGGGGCGTAGCTAGAGGCTCATGGGCCCCGATGCAAAAATTCTTACTGGGCCCCCCCCGCAAACTTCTCATGGCCGACGGTCCGCTTTCAGCTGCATCGCTGGGTCTCCTACGTGACCCAACAATGCGCACTAGCAGCCGGGGCGTCACTAAGGCTGGGTTCACACACACTATTTAAGGACGTAATTCGGGCGTTTTAGCATTGAATTACGTCCGACAATGCGGCTCAAAAGCGTCGGCAAACATCTGCCCATTCATTTGAATGGGTCTTACGATGTTCTGTGCCGATGGTCATTTTTTTACGCTGTCAAAAGGCGGCGCGTAAAAAAGACGCCCACGTCAAAAAAGTGCCTGTTACTTCTTCAGACGTAAATGGAGTCGTTTTCCATGGACTCCATGTAAAAACAGCTCCAATTACGTCCGTAATGGACGCAGCGAAAGACGCCTGCACATGCCTTTATGGCTGAAATTACGGAGCTGTTTTCTCCTGAAAACAGCACCGTAATTTCAGCCGTAACATACGCTGCCGTGTGAACATACCCTCAGGGCTTAAAATGTCCGGGAAATAGCCCCAATACATATGTGTCCGCCCCAAAATAAAGTGTGTATATGAGACAGCATAGCATATCTATAGCACTACGACCCTATAAACTATGGATAGGATTAGATACAGTGGCTGAGCAGACAGTATCACACATGATCGGATTAGATACAGTGGCTCAGAAGGCAGTATCACACATGATAGGATTAGATACAGTGGCCCAGCAGACAGTATCACACATGATAGGATTAGATACAGTGGCTCAGCAGACAGTACCACACATGATAGGTTTAGATACAGTGGCCCAGCAGACAGTATCACACATGATAGGATTAGATACAGTGGCTCAGCAGACAGTACCACACATGACAGGATTAGATACAGTGGCTCATCAGACAGTACCACACATGATCGGATTAGATATAGGGCCCAGCAGACAGTATCACACATGATTGGATTAGATACACAGCTCAGCAGACTGTATCACACATGATAGGATTAGATACAGGGCCCAGCTCGCTGACATTGCGGCTCCAGCGCTGGACCCAGGATAGGTAAGAATAATAATTTTGCTTCTTTATGTGTTACTGATTATTTTTGTGTGTTTGTGTTTTTTTTACAGGTTCGGTTGTTGGACTTCGGATTCGAGGACTTCAATGACGGCGTTTTTTTTATTCTCAATAAAATGGTTAATGAGGGTTGTTTTTTTATTTCAATAAAATATTTTTTCTATGTGCTTGTATCTTTTTAAACTTTATTATCACCGCCTTAGTAATGGCCGCTGGCTGATTGACAACCTCCATTACTAAGGCGGGGCTTAATGTTAGCAGGTACAGAGGCTACACTAACCCCCATTATTACCCTGGTACCCACCGCCACCAGGAGTACTGGGAAGAGCCGGGTACGAACCAGTACCCGACCATCTGTAGTGACGGGCAGGCACCGGGGTTGCCGCAGGCTGGTAGTATTAGGCTGGGGAAGGCCAAAAACAGTGGCCCTTCCCACCCTTGTAATGCTGCGTGCTGCTGCTGTGTTGTATCTGGCTGGTTATGAAAATTGGGGGGGACCCAATTATTTTATATATATATTTTTTTTAAATGACGTGGGGTCCCCCCCATTTTTCATAACCAGCCAGATACAATAAAGCAGCAGCAGCCTAGCATCACCAGGGTAGGAAGGGCCACTGTTTTTGGCCTTTCCCCTCCTGATAATACCAGCCTGCGGCCACCCCAGTGGCCGACCATCACTACAGATGGTCAGGTACTGGATCGTACCCGGCTCTTCCCAGCACCCCTGGTGGCGCTGGGTACCGGGGTAATAATGGGGGTTAGTGTTAGCCTCTGCATCGGCTAACACTAAGCCCCGACTTAGCAATGGATGCTGTCAATCAGCCGGCGGCCATTACTAAGGCGGTAGTAATATAGTTAAAAAAAAACACAAAGACATAGAAAAAATATTTTATTGAAATAAAAAAAAAAACACACAACCCTCATTAACCATTTTATTAATAAAAAAAAAGCTGTCATCGAAGTAGTCCTGGAATCCGCCGTAGTCCAACGACCGAACCTGTAAGAAAACACACAAAAAATGATTAGTAACACATGTGTTAGAGTATGTGCACACACACTAATTACGTCCGTAATTGACGGACATATTTCGGCCGCAAGTCCCGGACGGAACACAGTGCAGGGAGCCGGGCTCCTAGCATCATAGTTATGTACGATGCTAGGAGTCCCTGCCTCGCTGCGGGACAACTGTCCCGTACTGTGATCATGTTTTCTGTACGGGACAGTAGTTCCACGGAGAGGCAGGGACTCTTAGCGTCGTACATAACTATGATGCTAGGAGCCCGGCTCCCTGCACTGTGTTCGGTCCGGAACTTGCGGCCGAAATACGTCCGTCCATTACGGACGTAATTAGTGTGTGTGCACATACCCTAAGGCTTAGATACAGGGCCCATGTGCGCTACTGTCTGTGGGACCCTGTATCTAAGCCTACCACAAGGTAGGCTTAGATACAGGGTCCAGCAGACAGTAATCTTATACAGTATAAGATTACTGTGTGCTGGGGCACTGTATCTAAACCTACAGTGTGGTAGGCTTAGATACAGGGCCCAGCAGACAGGATCACGCATGGGCCATGTATCTAAGCCTACCATGTGATTGGCTTAGATACAGGGCCCAGCAGACAGGATCACACAATCTGTGATCCTGTCTCATGGGCCCCCTAAGCCTGCTACATCGTAGGCTTAGGTGTTGTGCAGTCCCTAAACATTATAGGCCATCAATAGCTGATGTGTCGCCCAGGACCCGCAAATCAGCTGTTTTGAAGGGGCCGCAGCACTCGTACGAGAGCTGCTTCCCCTTCATTTCACTACTTGCTCACACTGTGAATCGCCGACACCGATTCACAGTGTGACCGGAATGAAGGGGAGCAGCTCTCGTACGAGTGCTGCGGCCCCTTCAAAACAGCTGATTGGCGGGTCCCGGGAGTCGGACCCCGCCAGTCAGGGCTAACCTTACCTTCCTCTTCGGCCGCGGCGGGAGTTCTGTCGTCTCGATGCTGTGCGCGGCGCATAGCGCTGTGACGTCATGCGCTGCGCACAGCGCATGACGTCAGGACCTCCGCTGCGATCCGGAACCAGGAAGGTAAGTAAAGTATGTTACTATAGTAACAGGGGCCCGCGGCCCGAGTTACTATAGTAACTTTTTATTGATGTGGTGCGGGGGGCCGCGGGCCCCCCTGGCTTCGGGGCCCGGTCGCAATTGCGACCGCTGCGACCCCTATAGCTACGCCAGTGAACTTAGATATGATCCATAGCAGCATGACAGAGACACGCAAGACCCACTTGTCACCACAGGATACATAGGAGTTGTATCTCAAAAAGCAGAATTATTTTTTATATAAAACACAATGAAGAAGTTGTCTAACATCCTCTAATTACATAGTTAGTAAAAGACACAAGTTCAACCAAGGGATGGGAAAAGGGAAGGTAAAAATGTCTACACATAGGAGCTAATATTTTTCTGTTCTAGGAAATTATCTAAGCCTTTTTTAAGCTACTGTGACCAGCTCCTGCAGTACACTATTCCTTAGATTCACAGTTCTCACAGTAAAGAGGGCTTGTCGTCTCTGCAGATTGAACCTTTTTTTCTCCAGACGGAGGGAATACCCCTTGTTTTTTTTAGGGGATTTGACATGGAACAGGTTTTCACTATATTTCTTGTATGTGCCATTCATATATTTATATAAGTTAATCATGCCCCCCCCCCCTTAGTCATCTCTTTTCAAGGCTAAATAGGTTTAATTATTTTAATCTTTCCTTATAACTTAGATTCTCCATGGCCCTTATTAGCTTCATTGTTCTTCTTTGTATTTTTTTCCAACTCCAGGGCATCCTTTCTATGAACTGGAGCCCAGAACTGAACTGCATATTCTAGATGAGGCCTCATTAATGCTTTGTAAAGTGGTAATATTATATACCTGTCCCACGAGTACTTGCCTCTTTTAATACACGACAATATCCTGCTGGCCTTTGAAGCAGCTGATTGACATTGCATGCTGTTATTTAGTTTATGATCTACAAGTACACCCAGATCCTTCTCAACAAGTGACTCCCCCAGTATAGCTCCCCCTAGGACATATGAGGCATGCAGATTGTTGGTACCCAGATGCATAACTTTACATTTATCTACATTTAACTTCATTTGCCAAGTGGATGCCCAAACACCCAAACAATTAATGTGTTCAAATCAGCTTGTAATTTACGAACATCTTCCATAGATTGAACTATATTACATAGCTTGGTGTCATATGCAAACATAGAAACATTGCTATTAATCCCATCCTCTATATCATTAGTAAATAAGTTGAATAATAGCGACCCCAGCACTGAACCCTGGGGTACACCACTTATATCCGGGGGCCATTCAGAGTAGGAATCATTGACCACAACTCTCTGGATACGGTCCTTGGGCCAATTCTCAATCCAATTACAAACGATACTTTCTAAACCTATAGTTCTTAATTTACCCATTAGATGTCTATGATGGACAGTCTCAAATGCCTTTCCAAAGTCCAAAAACTATATTCACAGCGGCCCCTCTGTCTAAGCTTCTGCTCACCTCTTCATAAAAACAAATCAGGTTGGTTTGACAACTTCTGTCCTTAGTAAAACCGTGCTAGCTGTCACTTATAATACTATTTTTTCATCACATACACCTGTACATAGTCCGTCAATAGCCACTCAAACATTTTCTCCATGATGGATGTTAAGCTTATTTGTCTATAATTACCCGGGGAAGACCAAGAACCCTTTTTGAAAATAGGCACCACATTTGCCCTGCGCCAGTCCCTTGGCACTATACCAGTCACTAGAGAATCTCTAAATATTATGAAGAGGGGGACAGAAATAACTGAACTAAGCTCTTTAAGAACTCTAGGGTGTATCCCATCTGGTCCCAGGGCCTTGTGTACATTTATTTTATTTAACTTAGCTTGGACCATATCTGCATTCAGCCAATTCAGTATATTATTTGATGTATTAACAGCACTGGCACCAGCTGCTCTTTCTTCTATTGTATATACAGAGCTAAAGAAGCCATTTAGTAACTCTGCCTTCTCTTGATCCCCTGTGACCAACTCCCCATTACCACTATTTAGGGGTTCTACATGTTCAGACCTTGGCTTTTTCCATTTACATACATGAAGAATTTTTGGTAATTTTTTACTATCATTGGCCACCTGCCTTTCATTTTGTAATCTTTGCTGATTTTATTACTGTTTTACAGATTTTATTAAGCTCTAATACATTGTTTTATAACAATAAAAAAAATGTGCTCAAAGATTTACATAGCCTTTAAGGGAAAATGAAGTATTGGCAGGGCAGGCATTCAATTAAAATTATTATAGTGGAACAAGTATGATTCATAAAAATACTAGAGGTGTCACTACCATTAGGCATCAATGGTATAGCTAGGATGCAGATACAATTGAAACTAGTAGGGAAAGCAGCTGTGACCTAAGGGTATCTGAGAATGGAAACAATCTTCTCCATTTAGAAAAAACTGCATCTAACTTGTGAACATGAGCTCCACATGGCAGACATAGAGGGAGGCTTGTCTGCAGCAAGTAAGTGCAGGCTAGCCTTAGGCAGTAGAAACAAGTAATGTGGCTAACAAGGGGACATTGGAGGTCATAATGACTGCCATTGGGGCATAGTGGCTGGCATAGGGGGCATTGTGGCTTTCATAGGGCATTGTGGCTATCATGGGGGCATTGTGGCTGACTGGGGGGCATTTTGGCTAGCATAAGGGGGATTGTGGCTGCCATGGGGACATTAACAATGTTTTTATAGCGTTGTGGCTGGTATAGGGAATTTGCAGAGGCAAAATCCAGCTATTTCAACATTTAAATAGCAGGAAGAAACCATCATGCTGGTCTGGTTCAAAAAGAAAGACAGGAAAAGTGAGTGACTATAATCAGAGAAGACGTCACCTGTATGTTATTGGATTTCATTGTTTCTTTTCCAAATGCACCTAATCAGTCCTGTATTTATATGTATAGTAGTAATAACTGGTCAGGTTAGAGAAGTGTTGTTCATATTTAAAGGTATGCTATATGTACACTGCTATAAAATATTTGGTGGTGTGGTTAAAGTGGTATGCATGCTTATGGGGAAACATTTTGTGTGCCAGTATTAAGTATGCTGCCAATATGTAGGCAATATCACCACTACACCCCTCTCCAGTTAACTTATAACCTGAGGTTCCAAGTTTTTTTTAAGAGTCTAGCAACACCTCTACTGCGACCACTGCATCTGAGGAACACTTCCTTCATATCCTGAGAGTTTGTCCTTTAATAAGTAATGACTGTTGCTGATCAGATGAATTATTTGTGAGGGAATCACATGCTCTATCAAATAGATATAGACAAAAAGGGTATCCTGACTGGGTTATTAAAAAAGCACAAGATTTTGCAAGGGAGTAGGAGAGAACATGACTTTTCTCGCCTAAAATTAGATAATGGGAAAATCAAAAATCTCCATATTGTTTATCATTGGCACTTACCACTGCCAACATCAAAAGGTACTGTACAGTCTGTGGGGTTCTCAGTACACGTTGGAACATACTCCAGATGTACTGTATGGTCAAGCTGGTCATCTGCAGATCACCGTTATACGAGGGAGAAATTTAGTCTTAAGCCCTCTCAAGGGGGAGGTATGTTTTTTCTAAAATTTTGAGACTGGTCATACACCTATGCCACAGGTCTATAGTACGGCATAGGTGTATGACCAGTCTCAACATTTTTTAAATGGAACGCATAGAGAATGTAAATTAAGGTATTCTTTACTGAGAGACAGTAAGCTGCTGTGTCGGCTGTTCTGGTCAGGGCAATCACCAGAATGTCTAGTAGGGTAAGCAAAGGGAGAATGTCGCTCCAGACTCTGATATTAATATCTTCCTCCTCATGCTCAAACCTGGCAAAATAAGCAAATTTTGCCCTCTAATCACATCTTTATATTTTAGTAATGTCTTAACTACTTCAATAAAAGCTGTGTTTCAATTTCAGTGACTAGTACTTATGTACTATAAGTCCATCTCATAGAGAAGAAAACCTATGACTCCCAGAAAACCATGATATAAACCAAAAACTAGCAAATAGGAGCATATAGACTAGAGTGTATATTGTATCACAAAATATATTTATTTATGAATTTATGACAACAAAGATAAAAACACAAGTTTATAATATGTGACAAAATTAAAATAAAAGAGATGATATCAACACTAATATACAATGCCAAATTGTTTCAATAGAGAGGTGTGTGGTACTATTTCGCTACATTTGGTGGACGTAGCATGGCAACAGGAATGTGTTACAGATGCATGTCAGTATGTGAAAGTCAACAGTGGAGGTATGTTATTCTGGTATGTTCGCCTGAGGAGAACGAATACACAACGCGCGTCAAGGCGGCTATAGACGCCAGTTCTTGCACCATTTTTCATGTGAGTAAGAGGTTACGTCTTTTCTAGGCAAGGATTTAGTCTTATATGTATGTATATTCACATCTAGAGTTTTTTTCAAATTGGTGATCTAACATACCTCCACTGTGATATGTATTGACTTTCACATACGGACATGCATCTGTAACACATTCCTGTTGCCATGCTACATCCACCAAATGTAGCGAAATAGTACCACACACCTCTCTAGTGAAACAATTTGGCGTTGTATATTGGTGTTGATATCATCTCTTTTATGTTAATTTTATCACATATTATAAACTTGTGTTTTTATCGTTGTTGTCGTAAATTAATAAATAAATATATTTTGTGATAAAATATACACTCTAGTCTACATGCTCCTTTTTGCTAGTTTTTGGTTTGGCTCCCAATACTGTCTCAACAGGGGAAAAATATTTTATAACCTCCCGCGGCTATGCAGTAGATCATCATTCATTTAACCATACATTAATGTTTAAAGGAGTTGTATAAAAAAGTGTCTGCCGGTTGTTTTTTTCCCAGACCCCGGGCCTTAGGCCCTATTCACATGGCAGGGATTCTCGGCCGCGTGATGGACGTTCTTTGAACTGCCGTCACACGGCCGCAGTAGGAACAATAGACCCCAAATGAGGCTATTCACATGGCCGAGTTTTTGACAGCCCCATATATGAACAGTGACATCAGGGACATCTGAAGTGGAATCCACTGCATTGTGGCCGGTGATTCCGCTCCCGGAGAAGTCCCTGGCGTCAGGGACTTCTCCTGGAGCGGTCCCCTACAGGAAGGGGGGGGGGGTGCTATCTATGGGGGTGGCTATGCACAAGTGTGCTGTGTGGCACTACCTACAGGGGGCTGTGTGGCATTACCTACAGGGGCTTGTCTGGCATTACCTACCGGGGGACTGTGTGGCATTATCTACAGGGGGGCTGTGTGGCCCTACCTACAAGTGGGTCTGTGTGGCACTACCTACAAGGGGGTCTGTGTGGCACTACCTACAAGGGGGTCTGTGTGGCACTACCTACAAGGGGGTCTGTGTGGCATTACCTACAGGGGGGCTGTGGCAGTATCTACAGAGGGCAGTGTGTGGAATTATCTACAGACAGCAGTGTGTGGCATTATCTACAGAGGGCTGGGTGTGGCCTTATCTACAGAGGGAAGTGTGTGGCAGAAAATGTACAAATGAAATTCATCCGTTTTTAAAACGGCAGGGAAAAAAACGGATGCAAAATGGGTCAAAATGAGCTGTTCAAAAAACGGAAACACGGCCTGGAATAAAAACGGAACGGATGCAAAACGGATGCAAAATGTTCGAGAAAAACTGACCGAAACAGCCGTTTTTATCGGCCAACACTCGGACCCTGTCGTGTGAATACAGCCTGGCATTGCAGGGGTTTTCCCACAATTGACATTTAACACCTATTCACAGGATAGGTGATAAATGCCTGATAGCTTGTGGTCCCACTGCTTGGATGCCCACCGATCACTAAAACCAGGGTTCCTCCTCATTGCACAACCGGAAAATTCCTCTAACTGAAGTGGCACTAAGCTGCAATACCAAATATGAGCAAAAGTGGCACTTTTTAAATAAAAATTAGACCCTTTTTTCATCATTTAATACAACCCATTTAAAGAAGCACTACACTCAAAATAGAAAACTTATAAAAGTGCAGTTGATAAAACTTTAGGTTGCGTGCAATTTATGTAATTTATATTATGTTGTTTAATAAAACAGTAGAATTTTAATTTAATATTAACAAATTGAATCAAGTGAGCATTGTGATAGTAGTTCTTTTTATTTTTATATTGTAATCTTTTGTTAATCATTTATTGCACTATAATTCAAATGATTAAAGAGAATGTCCACCCTTGTACACCAATGTCCAACATCCTGATCCATTTTTTCTACACTCCTTAACATTGAAATTGCAACACCAAGAAGGAAAAGTTTAGGAATTGTGGAAATCACAGGATCAATAGACATGTTAATGATATGCAAGTTAAAAAAAAACATTAAAACAATATATTCCAAAGACCTTGATTTATTCAGTATCAAGTATGAGCGCCACGTGCAGAAATACACGCACTTGTACCCCTTCGCATGCTATCAATTGGGTTATTAATGGCTGTCTGAGGAATCTTATGCCATGTTCAATGCACTTGAGCACGCAAATCATCAGCTCCCTTTGCAATTGCCAACCAATGACGTCCCAGATGTGCTTGATGAGAGACAAGACTGGAGACACTGCAGGCCATGGTAGCATGTTTAGGCCACACAGTAACACAACATGAGGCCTGGCATTGTCCTGTTGAAAAATTGACACTTTGGCGATATGGCTGTACCACTGGTTCCACAACCACATCAATCTAACGCCGAGCTGTTAGTGTACCTGAAAAAAAAGACTAGAGGGTCCTGCTACCATACATTATGCCGACCCACACCATTATCCTGGGAGTAGGACCGGTGTGACATTCCCCTGTGAAGGTCTTTTCATGGCGTTGCCCACGTGGTGTCCAGACCAATCTCCGGCTATCATTGCGTCTGAGACAAAAACAGGACACATGGCTTAAAAGGATAAACCTCCATTACAGCCTTCATTGCCATATTGCTGTGCACCATGATAGCCTTTGAGAGTGGTGGCATGTGGTCACTGGAACACCTGTACGTCTGGCTCGTAGCCCAATGTCGTTCAAACGCCTTCTGAGGGTTTGTGTCGACACAGGTTTGGGGTGTGACGTCCAATTTCACTTGCAGTACAGAATGGATCACTACGCGCCATTCTTCCAATGAGACGATCCGTCCGTGCAGAGGTTCGCCTCCGCGCACTCCTTGCTGTCATTCCCATTTGTTGTTGTTCTCCTAACCTCCGGGACACGCAACGTTAAACAGTGCTGACATCTTGGCCTAGGCGCGTAGCAATCTGCCGGAGTGATAAACCTCTAGGTCTTTCTATTCAAGGATTCTGTCCCTCAGTTTGCGACAAGTGGCGATAACTGGCACTTGATCTGATTTTTGACGTTTCATGTGGCTAAAAAACATTGCTTTCAATCTGGCTTTTATGCCCCTTCCACATGCCACAGATTGGAGCTAGGTGCTTGAAAATATTATCATTTGCAGATCTTAGTGTCACCTGCTACTACCTCGATTTGCATAATCTTATGGCTTGCCCTGCTTGGTGTTGCAATTTCAATGTTGAGGAGTCTATATATGTTTAGCAATCAGAGTTTCATTTTTCTGATACAGAGCTCCAAGTCTCGTGCATAGCTATAGAATTAAATGCTAACAATTTAGCTACCTGCAGCCACCACTAGAATGGCCTTAGTAGCTTACAGTATATGACTTCTACATTAAACTCAACAATAAAACAGTTTGCGGTAAGCTCTTAAGGCCCCCTAGTGATGACTACAGGTAGCTAAAAGAGTATATTTATGTCTTTGCAGGACATTTGGAGCGCTATATAAAAATATATATATTTAGAAATTAATCCGCACAGACTGTTTAGACCTTAAAAAGTATTGGTGCTATAAGGGGGCATTCCCTCTTACACCATAAGTATTACAGTCAAAGTGTGTTCTATAACCTTAACACATATGGGGATCACCCCCTGAAGAAGTTATACGCGAAACGCGCGTTGGGGCACCACTTTATCCACTGGGTCATACTACTACGCTACTGAATATGGGTAAGCATATGATAACGGCTCTGTCAGGTTTTACAGACAGCTAGTGCACTGTTTATGTTCACTAGACGTGAATCGTTACTTCCTACTTCTTACTTTCGTTTTTTCTTTTCTTTTCTGTCCTGACATATGCCCACTTACATGAGTATGTTTCTAAGAGTGATTTTTTTCATGCCATATATTACATGTACTGAACCTCTATTTATGTCAGATATTACCTGTACTCAATTCTTACCAAATGTATTTTCATTGTTGCTCTAGTTAATAATGTATTTTAGATTCCTATGTGTTTGATCAATAAAGATTTTGTATTTTCTTAAACATTGGATACTTTGGACTCTTTTTCTCAAGTTTATATATTATTGTCTGGAGTTCGTATCTCTGAAATATTGTGGGTGGTTGAGACTTTTTGTATCCCACCCCTATACTCTTGTGTCCTGTGAGACTTTTTCGTCTAACTATACTACCTCGATTTGCATAATCTTATGGCTTGCCCTGCTTGGTGTTGCAATTTCAATGTTGAGGAGTCTATATATGTTTAGCAATCAGAGTTAATTTTTTCTGATACAAAGCTCCAAGTCCCGTGCATAGCTATAGAATTAAATGCTAACAATTTAGCTACCTGCAGCCACCACTAGAATGGTCTTAGTAGCTTACAGTATATGACTTCTACATTAAACTCAACAATAAAACAGTTTGCGGTAAGCTCTTAAGGCCCCCTAGTGATGACTACAGGTAGCTAAAAAAGTATATTTATGTATTTGCAGGACATTTGGAGCTCTATATAAAATAATATATATTTAGAAATTAATCCGCACAGACTGTTTAGACCTTAAAAAAGTATTGGTGCTATAAGGGGGCATTCCGTCTTACACCATAAGTATTACAGTCAAAGTGTGTTCTATAACCTTAACACATATGGGGATCATCGGCTTGTGATGGGACTAAGATGGCACCTTCCTTCTAGGCACTTGTGCAAGCATATTCTTATGTTTTCATGTGCCACCCCCCACACTTCTCTTCTCTGTGCTATTTTAATGTCTATCGCTTATGGATAGTTTTATTTTCTCTAAACTCAGCATGTTTGAAGGACACTTTAAATAATTAAAGTATAATTACAGTAGTTTGACCCGTGTTTCTCCAAATCTGAAATGAAAATGACTGGTAACAGAATGAAAGCTTAATACCTGCTGCTCAGGAAAAATAAGTACAATGTCATTTACATATAATTTTTATAATGTATCTATGCATGTGTCTTTTTCCAAGTATGTACTATATCTTTCAAAAACCAATATCCCTAGTCATTACTCTGCTTCCCCTTTTATTCTTGATCTCATTTTCCTTTGCAAGTTACTTTACAAGGAACATGTGGTCTGGCATCTGTTGTAATATGTGTTCCACTTACGGGCAACTAAATCCATTAACTAGTATTCCAGACAACAGATACAGCCAGATTGAAAATATAAAATATTATTTTCCATACAGAAAACTCATACAAAACATTGAAATATCTATCTATCTATCTATCTATCTATCTATCTATCTATCTATCTACCTATCTATCTATCTATCTATCTATCTATCTATCTATCTATCTATCTATCTATCTATCTATCTATCTATCTATCTATATTAGGAATACATTGTCTGGGAATACCTCTAAAGACCTTCCATGGAATTTCTAGAAGATTAAAAATAAAATCAACTACATATAATACCAATTTCAGAATTGTATTTTAAAAAAGGTAACTACGTAGAATAAATATTTGCGCAAGAATAGTACAAAATAGATTTAGTATGGGAAAGTTTGGTATAATGATACATTTTGAGTAAATAAAGTCCTTCTGCAAATATGTGAGGATTTGCATTACTTTCTTTGGACCATCTTCACCTCGGCCGTATAAAGCAGACCAGAGCTGGAGGGGCACGTTATTTTGCAGCATTTTTAGTCTAGCTATTGTGGGGGAGACAGCACACTGAACCCCTCTCCCCCACCAATCAGAACTTCTAATAAGCTTTCTATATCTGGAGGAAAACTTTATTAAAAACACTCAGTGTGAACATGGTTTGTTTTGGAGGTGTAGCCAAAGTATTTGGGGTTGGGCTAGTTAGGGGCTTATATACAAACAAATAGTAAAATTGCAAAATTTGAATCCCATCCAGTGCCAGATTATGATTGGTGTGTGCGTTAATTCAACCTCTCAGATGCAGACCCTACCTGAACTCCTATTGCAATTATATATAGTAGACAGGTCCTCTCCACCAAAGTCTTTGAGTGTTTTGGAACCCGCGAACAAGTGACTTTTTAAAACTTAAAAAGAGAGATCCGCATGCATCTGTGACTACCCCCAAAAATAATAGTGGTAATCACATAGTGTCCTCACAATTTTATAAATGTATAGTGCTACACATTTTGCCAATAATAATAGAGCCACACTTATAGAATGATGGAGACCCCCTAGGTTTTCAAGGTGGTGCCACTTGTGCTCTGACTATAATCCAGCCCTAATCCCAGCAATAATGGGGGGGGCATAAAAAAAGCAGTTAAAAAAAACTCAGAGCATAGGAGACTTTTAGGATTTAAAAAGTTTCAGAGCCTTTCCTATACACACAAATGCACACAAGAATTAATAAAGAAACCCTTGCACAATTGCCGCAATACACCTGTGCACACAATATAACTAAAACAAAAAACACATACACACATGCATATATGCACACATATGTCCACACACATATACACAGATACAGGGCTGTAGTGGGAAAAGCACAGGATATGGTCGCACCCAGGCCATGGAGCTTGGGGGATCGACAAAAAGTCCCTCTGCCCCATATGAGACAATACCACAAATGATGACTGATAGTTGTAGATTTTGCATTGGGCTCCAGGAACTTCAAGTTTTGTCTCTGCTCATACAGTACGTATATATTGTATACACACTTACATTAGTAATGTACAAAAATACTTATGTTTTTGCCACCAAAATAAGTTTTCATGATTTTATAATGTTTGTTTAATTTCAGGCAAATATTGTGTGGAACAACTATAAACAGGACATACCTGTAGCAGACACTTAAGTAGTTACCTGTGACAGGCACTAAAGTCACACCTGTAGCTGACACTAAAGTGGGCACATCCGGAACTAAAGACAACACATGGGGCAGGCACTAAAAGAGATACCCTAATCAGGCACTACAGGGACATCTGGGGCAGGCACTAAAGGAGGAACTTGTGACAGCCACTAAAGAGGACGTTTATGGCAGGTATCAACATGTAACCTGTAGCCGATACTAAAGGAGATACACTAGGAAAGCACTATAGGGGGCACCTGCGTTAGGCACTAAAGGAGGAACCTGTGGCGGATACTTAAGGGGTTTTACAGTTTCTGAAAATTGATGACCTATCCACCGTATATGATCAAACCATCACTTGAATCCCGCACCGATCCGGCCCTCTGGCTGCCTCCGGAAGCAGATGGCTCCGGTCAAAGAATAGCGGACGAGTTGCAGTATTGCATCTCTGCTCCTATTCAAGTGAATAGGATTAGGGATGCAGTTCCGTCGAAGGGCCGCTATGCAGTGGTCGGAGCCATCTGCTTCCGGCTCCAACCACTGCATCCCGTTCCAAACATCCAGCACACGGAGGCAGCCGGAGTTGCGGATCGGTGTGGTGTCCGGATGTCGGACATGCACCGATCATATACTGATGACCTATCTGCTGACGAAGGTCGCGAAAAGCACGTCGAGGTGTTTATTCTCTGAGACCACTTGCAGCCATCATGCCAGCCGCAGGTAATTGAGATTATCTCATGCCTCTTATATATTATCTTATGCCATGCCTCTTATATGTGTGTATACACCGCCATCAGCATATCATTGTATAGGCTGTGAACTTTATTAGGGGGAATTTGGATTGAGGCATATTTTATGCTCTCCCTGTATTTTTTATGTTAAGTATGTTTTCATTTTTGTATGTATATTTGGTTTTTTTTTTGGGCGAGGCATCCATATTTATGGAATAATAAAGTATATTTTTTGGATGAACTTATGTCTAGAATGATTATGATACACAAATTGTGTGTTTGAGTCATATATAGGTTTATTACACACTGCTATGGGATCTGTTCTGGCTGAGTTTTAGGTACTTTAGGACCAATATAAAATGATAATGCAAAAAAATGAGTACCACAAAAGAGATTGGTTGAAAATGTACTGCCTTAATGTTGTAAAGACCTGGCTATGTGACCTAGGCTCGAACTAGGGGTTCTTGGAATAGTTTATATAACAAATGTTATGTATAGACAATATATGTACATAATAATCAAAGTACATAGTCAGTAAGTAAACTGTATATTTGTATAAATTTTATGAAATGTACTTCATAGGATCAAATAATATTACTGCTTATCTTGTATATGTCAGTATTTATCTTTGTTCAGACAAAGAATGACTTCAGATTAATAATATTCTTAAAGTGCACTGACTCATACCCTTTCACAATTCATTTTGTGACTTGCTAAGATACGGCATTATACAGAAACATAAAAATTGACCTCTAGATCATGTCTTATTGAACAGAGAAAATCCTTTCAGTTTGAAATTATCTCTCGGGTTTCTTAAGGAAACCAAAGCAAAAATATCATTATAATTAAACATTCCTATTTAACGCTGCAAACAATTAGAGAAAGAACACGGATTGCAATTATTGGGTCTGCGGCTGGGGATTGGGAGAGCAGGATGATAACATTTACATGCAGATATTAGGCCTATAACGAACATGCATCACTGAGTGCAATTTAAAAATTTAATAATAACAGATTGGGTTACACATTTAAACCAATATTATCCTCTCCGTAAGCCGCAAGGGTCAAGAATGCAGAGTGTAATGGATGTTCCATCCACCACTGCTCGATGTGCAATATATACTAAAAGATGGCTTATAATTCTTCATGCCACAGAACAGTTTTTGAAATAACATGATGTATGTCAGAGTCTGATGGTACTCAACCTGTGTTCATTCAATAGATTTTTCAGCTGTAAAGTAAATTATATCAACAAATAAAGTCTGGTTAAACAATTGTCAAATAGTGTGATATTGTATACAAGATTGTAGGATGATTATAGATAGTGTTCTCAAAACAGAAAATGATTTTTGATTGTTTGATTGTTCATTGTGTATGCAAATTATGAAGATTTTGTAAATTTCATTCTATACATTACTACTGTGAACTAACAAAGCACCAGAAAAATGCAATTCTCAACACTTAAAAATAGATAAGCATTCATGTTAGGAACAGCCCAGCCTAATAAGCTTCAAGGCAACACATGCAAATGATAAATACACATTTATGTGAACAGCTATAAAATAAGACCAAGTAAAATATGATATCAAAATACAAAGACAAACAAAACAATGATATACTCCAAGACGACACAAATAATAAAAAACATAAAAAAACAGGAACAGCAGGTCATAGAGGTTATACGTAGAAGCAAATAGTCTCACATGTATCACTGGTCAGCTTAACCCTTTCACGATCAAGGACGAAAATGCACGTCCTGGTCGGCTGCTAGTTCCCGCACCAGGACGTGCATTTTAGTCCGCATTTCAAACTGTCACTCTGTGTAAACACAGAGTGACAGACGCGCGCTGACAGCTGTCCTAGACACCTAAGACATCAGTCTCGCCGGACAGCGGACCATCGCCGCTGCTTTCGGCAGTTAACCCCTTAAGTGCGGTGACGGATTGCCGTCGCCGCATTTAAGTGGTTTGAAGCACATCGGCAGCCCCCACGAAGTGATCGTGGGGGCTACCGATGCTTGTCACGGCAATCGGAGGTCAGATAATGACCTCCGGGTTGCCATGTACTGACCTCCTGTCAGTGTGACAGTCACGTCACAATGACAGTTAGAGTACATTACACTACGTGTGTAGTGTAATGTACTCTAGCAGCGATCAAAGCTGCAAGTCTAAGTGTCCCCTAGTGGGACAAGTAAAAAAAGTAAAAAAAAGTAATAAAAATGTTTTAAAAAAAGTGTAAAAATAAAAGTTATAAGTTATATAAACACAAAATGCTTTTTTTCCTGTAATAAGACTTTTATTATAGAAAAAAAATGAACACGTTAAAAAAGTACACATATTTTGTATCACCGCGTTCGTAACGACCCCAACTATAAAACTATAATGTTATTTTTGACGCACGATGAACACCCCAAAAAAAATCAATAAAAAACGACGACAGAATCATAATTTTTTTGGTCACCACCGCTCCCTAAATAAAGAATAAAAAGTGATCAAAAAGTCGCATGTACCCGAAAATAATACCGATAAAAACTTCTATCCGTCCCGCAAAAAACAAGCCCTTACACAGCTTTTTTTACTAAAAAATAAAAAAATGATGGCTCTCAGAATATGGTGACACTGAATTTTTTTTTGTTTACAAATAAGTCATTTTATTGTGCAAACGCTAAAAAAAAGGACCAAACCTATATACATATGGTATCGCCGTAACCGTACCAACCCGCAGAATAAAGTAAAAATTTAATTTATAGTGTACGATGAGCGCCGCAAAAAGAAAACCTAAAAAACGGTGTCAGAATTCCTGTTTTTTGCTCAGGATTGCAAAAAAATTGAACAAAAAGTGATAAAAAAAAAAATCGCATGTACCCCAAAATGGTACCAATGAAAACTACAGATTGTCCCGCAACAAATAAGCCCTCACATGACTCCGGTGGTGAAAAAATAAAAAAGTTCTGGCTTTCAGAATATGGCGATGCAAAATGTGCAGAGTGTTCCAAAAGCGGATAAGATCGGGCGCCATTTATCAGTGCGACACCGGCCACATATCTATGAAATATTATTTATTTACTCCATTATTATACCCTCTTATTATACCCTGATGTACCCCGCACAGATTACATATACCCTGATGTACCCCGCACAGATTACATATGCCCCCCACATTATAAACTGAAATACCAGCGAAACCCAAAACAGAAAAACTAACAAGCAAAATCTGCGCTCCAAAAGCAAAATGGCGTTCCTCCCTTCTGAGCCCTGCAGCGTGCCCAAGCAGCAGTTTGCGCCCACACATATGGCGTCGCCATACCCGAGAGAACCCGCTTAACGTTTTATGAGGTATTTGTCTTCTGTGGCACACACTGGGCACAACATATTATGCACTAAAATGGCATATCAGTGGAAAATTGCAATTTTCACTTTGAACCATCCGCTGCGCATTAACCCCTTTGCGCACTATGACTTAATTGCCGGTCATGGTGCGGCGGTTGATGTATGGAGCGGGCTCACGTGCTGAGCCCGCTCCATACGCTGCGGGTGTCGGCTGTGTATTACAGCAGGTCCCCTCGGTACTAACGGACAGGTACAGCGATCGCTCTGTTACAGAAGCCTGTAAGAATAACAATATACTGCAATACATTAGTATTGCAGTGTATTGTACCAGCGATCCAATGATCGCTGGATCAGGTCCCCTAAGGGGATTGATTAATAAAATGTGTAGAAGAATTATAGTTATTAGTAGTGAGAATTTTTTTTTTTAAAGTTAAAAAAACAAAACACCTTTTCGCATTTTTCTTCTAAAGTAATGTAAAAAAATGAACAAAATTGGTATCGCTGCGTCCGTAAAAGTCCGAACTATTACAATATACCAATATTTAATTTTCACAGTGCACACCTTAAAAAATGTAATAATTGAAACCGCCAAAATCGCAGTTTTTTTTTTTTTGGCACCTTTTTTTTGGCACCTTTGGTACCGATAAGAACTGCAGCTCCTCCCGCAAGGAATAAGCCCTCACACCGCTCTATTGATGAAAAAATAAAAAAGTTATGGCTCTTGGAAAGCGGGGAGGGAAAATCTAAAATAAGAAAGCAAAAACTGGATCAGTCCTGAAAGGGTTAATTCATTTATAATGAAAAAACGTATGACCACATGTGGGGTATTTCCGTACTCGGGAGAAATTGCTTTATACAAAATGGTTGTTTTTTTCCTCCTTTATCCCTTGTGAAAATGAGAAAATGCAACATTTTAGTGGAAAAAATTTTGATATTAATTTTCGCGCCCTAATTCTAATAAACTCTGCAAAAGACACGTGGGGTATAAATGCTCACTATACCCCTAGAAAAATTCCTTGAAGGTTTTTCCAAAATGGGGTCACTTTTGGGGGGTTTCCACTGTTTTGGTCCCTCCAGTGCATTGCAAATGCGACATGGCACCGAAAACCATTCCAGCAAAATCATAAATCCAAATGGCGCTCCTTCCCTTCTGAGCCCTGCTGTCGGTCCAAACAGCAGTTTATTACCACATATGGGGTATTGTCGTAATCGGGAGACATTGCTTTACAAATGTTGGGGTGCATTTTCTTCGTTATTCCTTGTAAATAATAAAAATGTATATGTTGTTTCAGAAAAAAAGTACATTTTAATTTTTACAGACTAATTCCAATATATTTAGCGAAAAACCTGTGTGGTCAAAATGCTAACTATACCCCTAGATAAATACCTTAAGGGGGTCTAGTTTTCGAAATGGGGTCGTTTATGGGCAGTTTCTATCGTTCTGGCAGCTCAAAGCCTCTCCAAATGTACAGTGGGACCTAAAACATTTTCAAGCAAAATATGAGTCCTGAAAGCCTCCGGGTGCTCCCTCCCTTTCGGGCCCTGTCGTGTGTCCAAGCAATGCATTAGGGTCACAATGGGGGCATTTTTGAAAACAGGAGAAACAGGGTGATAGATTTTGGGGTGTGTTTCTTCATTCTCATGGTCGCTTTACACAGAAATCGGTCTTCAAAGTGATACTTTTATGAAAAAAGTGTTTTTTGTTTTTTTTTCACCTGATATGCATTAAATTTAGCAAAAAACTGTGGGGTCAAAACACTTACTATACCCCTAAATAAATACCTTAAGGGGTCTAGTTTTCTAAATGGGGTCGTTTATGGGGAGTTTCTATCGTTCTGGCAGCTCAAAGCCTCTCCAAATGTACAGTGGGACCTAAAACATTTTCAAGCAAAATATGAGTCCTGAAAGCCTCCGGGTGCTCCCTCCCTTTCGGGCCCTGTCGTGTGTCCAAGCAATGCATTAGGGTCACAATGGGGGCATTTTTGAAAACAGGAGAAACAGGGTGATAGATTTTGGGGTGTGTTTCTTCATTCTCATGGTCGCTTTACACAGAAATCGGTCTTCAAAGTGATACTTTTATGAAAAAAGTGTTTTTTGTTTTTTTTTCACCTGCTATGCATTACATTTAGCAAAAAACTGTGGGGTCAAAGTATGCACTACACCCCTAGATAAATACCTTAAGGGGTCTAGTTTTCTAAATGGGGTCATTTATGGGGAGATTCTATCGCTCTGGTAGCTCAAAACCTCTCCAAATGTACAGTGGGGCCTAAAACATTTTCAAGCAAAATATGAGTCCTGAAAGCCTCCGGGTGCTCCCTCCGTTTCGGGCCCTGTCGTGTGTCCAAGCAATGCATTAGGGTCACAATGGGGGCATTTTTGAAAACAGGACAAACAGAGTGATAGATTTTGGGGTGTGTTTCTTCATTCTCATGGTCGCTTTACAAAGAAATCGGTCTTCAAGTGATACTTTTATGAAAAAAGTTAAATTATATTTTTTTACGCCTGCTTTGCATGAATTCTTACAAAAAAAACTGTGGGGTCAAAATACTTACAACACCCCTTAATAAATACTTTAAGGGGTGTAGTTTTCAAAATGGGGTCACTTGTGGGGGTTTCCACCATTCTGACACCTATGAGCCTCTGAAAACCTGGCTTGGTGCAGGAAAACAAAATGTACTTCAAAATGTATAAAATGATTACTAAATTTGTAAGTCATCCAAATTGCTCAAAAAAAATAATTTTTTTTTCAAAAGTGCTGCCAAAATAGAGTAAAGAGATGGAAGTATATATTTAATTAAAAAAATTGTGCAGTATGTATGTACATATGTCACATATTGCAGTTAAAAATAGGGAAAAATTATAATTTTTACAAAATTTCTTCAATTTCTCTATTTTTTAATTAATTTCCGCAAATCGTATCAGTCTACTTTTACCACTAAAATAAAGTACAACATGTGACGAAAAAACAATGTCAGAATTACTTGGATATTCAAAACTTTCACAGAGTTATTCTCTGATAAAGTCAGACATACCAGATTTGACAAATCTGGCTTGGTCATTAAGGTACAAACATGCCCGGTCATTAAGGGGTTAAATAGATGCCAATGCTCTAATACACCTTTTAAACCATAAAGTGAATATTGTTTTCTCTAAAGTGGGTTAGATAGAGCAGTGTGTAGCTGCATCATATAGAATAAACTGGACTCTGCACACAGCACATAGCAGAAAGCAGACACAGGGGAGTTCAATAACTTTGCAACTAATCAATGTAGGAACACACCTATTATATCACTGAACTCCTGCACCCTTGTATAGGACAGAAATTATCTCTTCAGCAGCACTCCATGCATAGGGGACATACGGAGGAACAAGGATTGTGGAGCTGGGGTGAGGTGTCTGAGAGATATCGGGAGGGATGTATTAGATGCTGATGTAATCCTGTAGTTCACAGTAAGGCTATGTTCACACGGAGTATTTTGGGGGAGGAATATCTGCCTCAAAATTCAGTTTGGAACTTTGAGGCAGATATTCCTCTCCCTGCACGCCGATTTTCGCGGCGATTATCGCGCCGTTTTTCGCCCGCGGCCATTGAGCGCCGCGGGCATAAAACAGCGAGAAATACGCTTTCTCCTGCCTCCCATTGAAGTCAATGGGAGGTCAGAGGCAGAAGCGCCCGAAGATAGGGCATGTCGCTTCTTTTTCCCGCGAGGCAGTTTTACTGCTCGCGGGAAAAAGACGCTGACGCCTCCCATTGAAATCAATGGGAGGCGTTCTCGGGCCGTTTTTGCAGAGTTTTGCGACAATACCCCGTGTGAACATAGCCTTAAGTCTTCCACACAGGGGAGACTGTCTACCAGTTCACACAGAAAAGCAAGTGGACTGGTTGTCAGACTGAGATCACATGACGCAGCTACACATAATGAAAGGGTTTGAAATTGATGGATGCAACGGAGCTGAGAAGAAACAAATGACACTTCTAGAATACTGCTATGTGTCCAAGAAACAATTTCCTGGAGTGCTTCCTTAACCCCTTAACACTCAGCGACGTACTATTCCGTCGTGCTGACCGCCCCGTTCGCGCTCAGTGACGGAATAGTACGTCGCGGGAGTAACGGCCATTTTGGCCATCATCCCGACACATGCAGGAGCTATGACAGCTGCTGTCTCGTACAGCAGATGCCGAAGCTCCTACAGCAGGGACCGAGCGATGTGTCCCTGCTGATTAAACCCTTAAAAGCTGCGTTCAATACAGATCGCGGCTTTTTAGGGGTAAAGCTACCATCGCCTCCCTGCTACACGATAGCGGCCGGCGATGATGACTATGGCAACCGGACACCTAACAATGGCGTCCGGCTATGCCATCGACGGAAGCCTAGTGGGTCCTAACAAAGTCAGGAAATACTATGCTTGCTGTCAGTGAGTAGCTGACAGCTCTAATACACTGCACTACGCATGTAGTGCAGTGTATTAGAATTGTGATCAGGGCCTCCTGCCCTCAAATCCCCTAGTGGGACAAAGTAATAAAGTAAAAAAAAAGTTAAAAAGAGATATGTAAAAATAAGAAAATAAAAGTTTTGAAAGTGATAAAAGTAAAAATCCCCCTTTTTACCTTATCACTCCTTTATTATTAATAAAAATATATAAACAAACAAATAAACTATACATAATTGGTATCGCCGCGTCCGTAACGGCCTGAACTACAAAATGATTTCATTATTTATCCAGCGCGGTGAACGCCATAAAAGAAAATAATAATAAACCGTACCAGAATCACAATTGTTTGGTCACTTCACCTCCCAAAAATTGGAATAAAAAGAGATCAAAAAGTCGCATGTACCTAAAAATGGTACTGATCGAAACTACAGTTCGTTACGCAAAAAACAAGTCTTCACACGGCTTTCCTGATGGGAAAATAAAAAGGTTCTGGCTCTTAGAATATGGCAACACAAAAAGTGAATGATTGTTTACAAAACGTATTTTATTGTGCAAACGCCATAAGACAAAAAAAAAACAAATATGAACATATGGTATCGCCGTAATCGTATCGCCCCGCAGAATAAAGTGAATATGTCATTTATAGCGCACGGTGAACGCTGTAAAAAAAATAGAATAAAAAAACAAAAGTAGAATTGCTGTTTTTTAGTCACCACGCCACCTAAAAATAGAGTAAAAACTGATCAAAAAGCTGCATGCACCCCATGAAAACTACAATGAATTCCGCAAGGGGTCTAGTTTCCAAATTGGGGTCACTTTTGGGGGGTTTCCTCTGTTTTGGCACCACAAGACCTCTTCAAACCGGACATGGTGCCTAATAAAAAGAAGGCTTCAAAATCCACTAGGTGCTCCTTTGCTTCGGAGGCCGGTGCTTCAGTCCATTACCGCACTAGAATCTGGGCAATAAGTATTAAGTTGCGTTTCTCTGGTAAAACCTTTTGTGTTATAGAAAAAAATGGAATAAAAAGGATTGTCTGACAAAAAACAAATAAATATGTAAATTTCACCTCTACTTTGCTCTAAATTCCTGTGAAACACCTAAAGGGTTCATAAACTTTCTAAATGCTGTTGTGAATACTTTGAGGGGTCTAATTTCTAAAATAGGGTGTTTCATAGGGGTTTCTAATATATAGGCCCCTCAAAGCAACTTCAGAACTGAACTGGAACCTAAAAAAAATAAATTAGGCAATACTTCGCTTCTTACATTATACTGATAATGAGCAGTGCCCACCTTGAGATGGCCCCAGTTTGGACCGTTTGTATAAATGAAGACCCCTATTAGACCAATTCAGTGCCTGGTTTTCCCAAGCATACACCCCCAAGAAGTGTATTTCTATTGATGAGTCCTTGGTAGATTTTAAACGGAGGGTTCAATACCGCCAGTACCTGCCGAGTAAGAGGGCAAGGTATGGCGTGAAGATGTATAAGCTGTGCGAGAGTGCATCAGGGTATACCTACAAATTTAGGATATATGAAGGGAAGGACACCAGTATTCAGCCCCCAGAATGCCCCCGCTTACTGGAAGTTATGCAAAAATTGTGTGGGATTTGGTGCACCCACTGCTGGACCAGGGTTACCACCTCTAGCTGGATAATTTTTATAACAGCGTCCCACTCTTCAAGTGCCTCGCTTCCAGAAGTACTGCGGCATGGCTAGAAGAAATCTGAGAGGCCTCCCTAAGACTGCTTGGGCAAACACTTAGAATGGGTGAGAGCAGGGCACATTCTAGCAGCAACATATTGTGTGTCGAGTACAAGGACAAGAGAGATGTCCTTGTATTGACAACAACACATGGCCACACCAGTACCCATGTACCTGTACGAGGTACCAGTACAGAGACCCCCCCAAAACCAGACTGCATCCTGGACTACAATAGGTACATGGGAGGGGTGGACTTGTCAGATCAAGTCCTGAAGCCCTACAGCACCATGCGGTGTGGTATAAGAAGCTGGCCATGCACATCATTATCAAGAACCTAATCTTTAGGGACCAAGAAGGGAGCACCCAGTACTTCTGGAAGCGAGGCCACACGCATCATACCAGGGCAACACTTTCCAGAAGAAGTTCCCAAAACTGGCAAGAAGGGAAAAAGTCAAAAGAGGTGCAAAGTCTGCTATAAGAGGGGGATAAGGGAGGACACAATATATCAATGTGACACGTGTCCCGAAAAACCAGGGCTCTGTACGAAAGTGTTTAGCGTACATCCCTTCGATTTTTAATCTACCCTGACGCACTCCGCACAGCTTATCCCCCTCATCTTTCCCTTCTGAGCCCTGCTGTGTGCCCAGGCAGCTGATAACAGCCACATGTAGGGTATTGTCATACCCAGGAGAACCCACATTACAGTTTATGGGGTATATATCTCTGGTGGCGCATGCTGGGCACAATATATTGGACACTGAAATGGCATAGATATATAGAAAATTGCAAATCTCACACTGCACCATCTGCTGCGCATTACCTTTTACACAATATCTGTGGGCTCAAAATGCTCACTACACTTCTAGATGAATGTCTTAAGGGGTGTCATTTTTCAAATGGGGTCACTTCTCCGGGGTTTCAACTGTACTGGTACCTCAGGGGCTTCTGCATACATGACTTAGCACCAGAAATGCTCCAGTAGGCCTAATGGTGGTGCTTTAATTCTGAACCCTCCCATGGGCCCAAACGGCAGTTTATCACCACAAATGGGGTATTGCCGCACTTAGGAAAAATTGGGCAACAAAATGGGGAATTTTATTCCCTGTGAAAATAAGACATTTTGATCAAAAATGACATCTTATTGGAAAAAAATACATTTTTTTCATTTCACAGCCCAATCCAAATACGTGCTGTGAAAAAACTGTGGGGTCAAAATGGTAACAACAATCATACATGAATTCCTTGAGGGGCGTAGTTTCCAAAATGGGGTCTTTTTGGGGGATTCCTACTGTTTTGGCACCTCAACACCTCTTCAAACCTGGCATGCTGCCTAAAATATATTCTAATAAAAAAAGAGGCCCCAAAGTGCACTAGGTGCTTCTTTGCTTCTGGGGCTTGTATTTTAGTCCACGAGCACACTAGAGCCACATGTGGGGCATTTCTAAAAACTGAAGAATCTGGACAATACATATTTAGTAGTGTTTCTCTGGTAAAACCTTCTGTGTTACAGAAAAAAATTGAAAAAAATTGAAATTCAGCAAGAAAAATGAAATTTGAAAATTTCACCTCCACTTTGCTTTAATTCCTGTGAAATTCCTAAACGGTTTCAAAACTTTCTAAATGCTGTTTTGAATACTTTGAGGGGGTCTAGTTTTTAACATCGGGTTTTTATGGGGGTTTCTAATACATAGGCTCCTGAAAGCCACTTCAGAACTGAACAGGTACCTTAAAAAAAAGGCTTTTGAAATTTTCTTAAAAATATGAGAAATTGCTGTTTATGTTCTTAGACTTGTAACGTGTAAGAAAAATAAAAACAATGTTCAAAAAATGATGCCAATCTAAAGTAGATATATGGGAAATCTGAACTAGTAACTATTTTGGGGGGTATAACCATCTGTTTTACAAGCAGATGCATTTAAATTCAGAAAAATGCAATTTTTTCAACATTTTCTCTAAATGTTGAAATTTTTCACAAATATACACTGAATATATTGAACAAATTTTACCACTAACGTAAAGCCCAATGTGTCACGAGAAAACAATCTCAAAATCACTTGGATAGGTTTAAGAAATCCGTTATTACCACATAAAGTGAAATATGTCAGATTTAAAAAATGGGCTCTGAGCCTTAAGGCCAAAACAAGGCTTTGTTAATGCTCCCTCTAGTGGTGGCTGCAGGCAGCCAGAATGCTGTCTTTTAAATCCACATCTATGCAGGAGATTTAGAGCTCTATCAGAAAAAAAAGAAATTGAGACCGTTATAAAGATATATTAATAAGTTAATCAGCACCGAGTTTTTTAACCAAAAAATTCATAATGATAATAGATGAAGTTTGCCTGTAAGTCAAATCCTATGATTATTGTGATTATGCTAAGATGATATATTTATCTTTCAAATTCCTGATTTACTATAAAATTTTCCGGAAGTCCTACACCGTTAGGTAAAAAAGCATAGATGAGGATAGATGGGTGGTGTTTATTAGTGGGAACTACCTGAAAATGTCAACACTAGTCCTACCTCTTATGGTAATCCGCTCATATATTGATGATTGAAGCACCTTTCCTCCTCATTTAAGTTATGTTTTAATAATTCCTATTATTCTTACACAGGAAGAGGGGGGGGGGGGGTGTCCTTCTCCCTGCCTCAAGATTGTAAAGCTTGTATAAAATATTTAGGATTTTCATTTTTTTATTGTTTTTTTGGGTGGAGGGGGGGGGGGGACTGCCACAGGAAAGGAGAGTCTTGTTAGGCATCTGGTTAATATTTCTGTATATACTGTACAGTAGAAGTCTTATTAGAAATTTAAACTGGGTTAAATCTTTAGAAGTTTAACAAGAATTTATTTCTATTTACTTTGGCTCATATATTGTGTGCCTTATTTCGATATGTGTATTGTCCTTGCACTAGTCAAATATTTCTGCTTTGCTTTCTATTTTGTAAAGCAGGGGTTTAAAAGCAGGGGTTAGAAACCATAATTGAATGCTGCCTCATATCAAAAAAAGTAACAGACGCCAGAAACAACCTGGAGAAGCTTAGCATCTGCGCTTCATTTCACAATCAGGCTATGCTATTTTAACCCCTTAAGGACGGAGCCTTGTTTTGGCCTTAAGGCTCAGAACTTCGGAATGCTTAAACCTATCCAAGCGATTCTGATATTGTTTTCTCGTGAGACATTCTGCTTTATGTTAGTGGTAAAATTTGGTCGATATATTCAGTGTTTATGTGTGAAAAATTGCAAAATTTTGAGAAAATTTAGAAAAAATAGAATTTTTCTGAATTTAAATGCATCTGCTTGTAAAACAGATGGTTATACCACCCAAAATAGTTCAAATAGTTCAAATAGTACTAGTTCATATTTTCCATATGTCTACTTTAGATTGGCATCATTTTTTGAACATTCTTTTATTTTTCTTGGACATTACAAGGCTTAGAACATAAACAGCAATTTCTCATATTTTTTTTTTTTTTTAAATCAGACAAGTTTTTATTGAAAATACAACAGGAATTATACATCCTTTTCATTTCTGATAAAGTACAAAGAAATCAATCAACAGGAGAAAAAGCAAAGTAACAACATAACATCTTGTGCTTAGAACAAAATTCCTGTAATTTACATTACACTTTGTATTTCATCATCATTAGTTGTACCAGTACATATATCCCTCCCCCTAACCCTAACAACCGAACTCCCCCCCCCCTCGCAGTACCTCCTCTGTTCCTTGATTCGCCAAGTCCCTCCACCTCCTCCATCCTTCCTGTATGCCAGACAGTGATCCCACCATACCTTGATCATATACATGCGTCAGTCCACCTTCAAATCTCATCTAATGTGTCGCATTACTATAAGTGTTCACCCATTTACTCCATTGCTTCTCATATTTATGTATTGCCCCTCTTTTCAGATATATTCGGTGTTCCAGTGATACCGTGTGATTAACATATCCAACTAGCTCAGACACCTCCGGGGGATCCGCCTGCAGCCAATATTTTGCAATTAATTTCCTAGCATGGTACAGAACCTTTTTTATAGCCAGCAATTCTACCCCATCTCCTCCTTCCTCCCCCATACAACCCAATAAAAAGATCTTAGGTTCCAGTGGGAAATCTCTACCATATACTCTAGATACCATTCCCTTAACTGCTTTCCAATATACATTCAGCCTCGGGCAACTCCAAAACATATGTTTTATATCTGCTCCATCAAACATACATCTGGGACACTCTTTTGTTGTTCTAATTCGCATTTGCCATAACACCTTAGGTGTCCTATATACCCTATGTAACAGAAAGAGTTGTGACCTCCTGTGTGCTACACTAATAGAGATTATTTTGGGTGATCCGATTAATTCCTCCCATTCTTCATCCGCTATAGTCCCTACATCCTCTTCCCATTTACGTCTAGTCTCCACCAACGGATCTCCTAGGAATTTGGTAAGTAGCATACTATATAGCACCGAAATAAGCCCCTTAGTATCCTGGGCCTCCAGCACCCGTTCCATCCCTCCCATAGTGGAGGAACTCAAATCCACCATCCTCTCTTGTGTCTGCATCGCATGCCTGAGCTGAAGATATTGGTAGAACCGCCTATGTGAGAGTCCAAACTCTTCCTGTAGCTGCACAAAAAGCTTAAGAGTACCTCCTTCATATATCTGGTGCACATATCTGATCCCTGCTTGTTCCCAATCCTGAAATCCTTCCAAAATATTAAACTCCCATAGATATGGATTATCCCATAAAGGCATATAGTTGGAGCATCCTGCAATCCCCAATATCTTCTTACTTTCCCACCAAACTTTATGTAGTAGTAGCAGAGTCGGTTTCCCTCTCGCCTCCCTCCGTAATTTATGCGACTCCATGGCCTCTAATAAATTTGTTCTCTGACCCAGATAGTATACCAGTTTCCCACTAGAATTCCACTCTTCCCTATTCTTCCATCCTTTAAAGTGTTGTATTTGGGCTGCTAGATAATATATCCACGCGTTTGGAATAGCTAACCCCCCCCTGTTCTGCTGGTAATTGTAGCTTTTCCATTTTTATCCTGGGGATCCCCCTTTTCCACGCCAAGTCCCTAAACAAATTATGTATTCTCCTGAACCAGTATTTAGGCAACCACACTGGGGCATTGTGCATAATATAGAGAACCCGGGGCATCAGAATCATTTTGATGAGATTTGCTCGTCCTAGTGCTGACAGCGGTAACCCAAGCCAGACTTTGGTCCTATCTGTTAATTTATTCATTAATGGTATCACGTTCAACTCGACAAAGTCCTGCACCCTTGCTGATACCGTAATTCCCAGATATTTAAATTTCCGTACACACGGCACTTCAATTCCTCCAATCATCAATGGCGTATTTACTGGCTGGAGTGGTAACAACACCGACTTACTCCAATTAATTTTTAACCCGGAAAACCTGCCAAACCTCTCCAATATTGTCATTATCACTGGCAATGAATGATCTATCTCCCCCAGGAACAACAGTATATCGTCCGCGTATAGTGCTATATGCTCCTCCAACTCTACACAACGAAACCCTTCTATCCCCGGATGTTGTCTTACCATATTTGCTAGTGGTTCAATCGCTAGTGCAAACAGTAACGGAGAAAGTGGGCATCTCTGTCGCGTCCCCCTCTCCAACCTAAAAGAGTCCGACATCCTTCCATTTGCTCTGATCCGAGCCACCGGTTCCTTATACAATAATTGTACCCATTTAATAAAATTCCGTCCAAAGCCAATCCGCTCCAATACAGCCCATAAGTAACCCCATTCCACACTATCAAACGCCTTGGCGGCGTCTAACGACAGCACCGCTCTACACCGCGTATCCGGAGCATCTGTCTGCAAATTTAAGAAAAGTCTACGTAAGTTAACTGCTGTAGAACGTGCTGGCATAAATCCCGACTGATCCATCCCTACTATTGTAGTCACTACTCTCGACAACCTATTAGCTAGTATTTTAGCTAAGATTTTTATGTCTGTGGTCAACAGAGATATCGGTCTGTAAGAGTCAGGTTGCGTCCGATCTTTCCCATCTTTAGGAATCACAACTATAGCAGCTTCATACATTGTCTGCGGTAAACGCCCTCTGGCGAAACTATCCTGGAACACCTCCAGTAACTCTGGCAGAACCGTCTCTCCATATGTTTTATACAATTCAGTGGGTATACCATCTATCCCTGGGGCCTTTTCATTCGCCATAGAACTCACCGCTTCCTGTATTTCCTCTAAAGTAATCTCACCCTCCTCATAGTATTTTTGTTGCAAAAACAATCTTTTATTAGCTGCCTGCTCCATCTGATGTTCCCTAAGCAATTTTTGAGCCGCCTTCCATTGGGCTAAAGTTTCCGCAGTGTTATTGGTAATGTGGCTCACCTCTGTTATTGTCACCCGGTCCGTCAAATGTTGACCCATTTGCCTTGTCTTAGTTTTTATGTGAGTAATCTCCCTTATATACACCCCTCTTATATTCGCCTTCATAGCATCCCATAGAATATATGTAGGAACCGTACCCTTATTAAATTTGAAGTATTCTCTCAAGCTCATGGTTATGGTCTCCTCCCCCACCAAGCGTATCCAAAATGGGTTGAGCCTCCAGTGCATTCTCAGCCCCCCCCGTCTGTAAACCTGTTCGGAGCTTTAGCAACATTGGAGAGTGATCAGACAGCGATCGTGGCAAATATTCCACCCCTTCCACACATTCCATCCCCATTCCATTATTAAACATTAAATCTATTCGGGACAGCGATCCATATGTAGATGATACACATGAGTATTGCGTAGTATACGGCCACTTTGCCCGCCAAATATCTGTGAGCCCAACTTCCGTCATGTATTTACCAAACCTTGTCAGACAAACATCTCTCCCCCCCCCCCCCCGTTTGGAAATTTATCCCACCCTTTATCCATTATATTATTAAAATCTCCCATCAATATGGTCGGTATCATAGGCCAGCCAGCCAGTTTCTCCAACACCTCTCTCATTGGTACCACAGAGTACGGGGGAGGCACATACATCACCACAAGTATACATTCCCAATTAAACAATTTACAATGCACCCCAACATATCTCCCATCCCTATCCTTAAAGGAGTCTAAACAGCTAAACGGCACATCTTTATGCACTAGGAGGCTAACCCCCCTCGAGTATGTAGAATGAAAAGAGTGAAAGCTGTGCCGTATCCATACCCTATGTATCTGTTGCACCGTATCAGCAGTAAGATGAGTTTCCTGTAAGCCCATCGCTCCAGCGGACTGCCCTTTCAAGTAATCAAATATAGCCCGCCTTTTAGCTACCTCCCCCATACCTCTCACGTTCCAGGACAACAAATTTACCCTACCCCCCATCTGGACATTTCTTGCTTTTGACAGTGGCTATTCCCATTTCCTCCAGTGGCTATCAGAGCGTACTGCGTTGCAAACTCCCTTTCCCTCCAAAACCTCTCCCCTCCCCCCACCCTAACCCCCCCAACTATCCATAAACATACCCTCCTAAGAGGGCCCGGGCTGGCGAAGAAAACTTCACCACTATGACCATACAGCTTCCCACTCACTTTGTAAAGACACATTCTTTTTCCCCTACAGTTTTAACCTTCAAAACCAAGAGCTTCCCGCTACCTCCTCCTCAATAAACAATTAGTATTTTTAATGACTCCAACATCTCAGTCTGCCCTTGAACTGACAGCACTTTCCTCACCTCCAACCATCAATGACACATGAACTGCAGCCCAACCTTAGACCAACATAAAAATGCATAAAAACAAGGCCTTATGCCCTCATGTAACTCATCTTCCTCCTTTCACAGTAGAGTCCCTTCTTTAACCGTCCGCCTGTTGATCACGCCGCCGCTTCCTCTCGATCGTGCCGTAGGCGATCATCATGACTGTCCAGCCATCTGAGTGCATCTTTCGGATTTTCGAAGAATTGCACGGATCCCAATGCCGCCACGCGAAGCTTTGCAGGATACAGCATAGAATACTGAACCCGATGGTTCCTCAGCCGCCTTTTTATGTCCAGAAATTGCATCCTCCGCTTCTGGACTTCTGCAGAGAAATCCGGATAAAAAGACACCTTCACACCGTTCACCCGAATATCTTGCCTTTTCCGGGCCTGTCGAAGAATTATGTCTCTATCTTTATAATGGAGCAGCTTTACCAGAACAGGTCGCGGTGGCCGCCCAGGTGGACCAGGACGTGTGGGTACTCTATGAGCTCTTTCCACTGCAAATAGCGACTCTTTTCCAAAAACCTCCAATAGCAATTTTTCAAAAAAGGAATCCGGATTAGACCCTTCCACTTTTTCAGGGATTCCCACCATCCTCACATTATTTAGTCTTAAACGATTCTCCAAATCATCAGCTTTAGATAAGAGATACTTTACATCCTCCGCCACCGCATTTACATCTCGTCTCATTGGCAGCATGCTATCTTCTAAGTCGCTGACTCGACCCTCCACCGCTGTTGTGCGCTCTGCCACCTTCTGCAAGTCATGGCGTATGATAGACAAATACTCCTTAATTCCCCCCACCTGGCAAGTAAGCTTAGCCAGCGTAGTATTACTCAGGCTTACCGACGAAAAAACATCTGCCAGCGTGGGGCCCGGCTTGTCCACATTCTGCATGCCTCCATCCAATCCTCCTCCTGAACCGCCTGAAACGTCTCCTCCATTTTCCTCATCCTCCTCTGACTCCATCTGTGCTCGCAGCGGCTCATATCTCGAGCCTGAGCGGCCAGCCTGCTCCTTCCCTCCATCCGACATTCCTCCAGCTGCCTCAGGTTTCATAGGGGCCTTCCTGGAAAAGCGTTCCAGCCTGGATGCTGCCGCCCCTCTCACATCCCTGCTCTCTGCATACGAGCACATGTCGGCGCCATCTTGCAGCCCCAGCTCACCGTCCTCTGGCGCCTTCGATTTCCTGGACCGGGTCATAACAGCCTCAGTCAGATCCAGAATTGTACCTGGAGGATCACCGTCTTCTCTCCTGTCACCACAGGTATGTCCGCGTTAGTATAGTGGAGTCTCAGGATGATTTCCAGGGTATCGGCAGCGGGAGCTCCAGTTCCTGCTTCCTCTCACATACGCCGCTAAGCCACGCCCCAATTTCTCATATTTTTAAGAAAATTTCAAAAGCCTTTTTTTTAAGGTACCTGTTTTAGTTCTGAAGTGGCTTTGAGGGGCCTATGTATTAGAAACCCCCATAAAGACCCCTCAAAGTATTCAAAACAGCATTTAGAAAGTTTATTTAATCCTTTATGCATTTCACAGGAATTAAAGCAAAGTGGAGGTGAAATTTGCAAATTTAATTTTTCTTGCTGAATTTCAATTTTATTTCATTTTTTTCTGTAACAAAGAAGGTTTTACCAGAGAAACACTACTAAATATGTATTGTCCAGATTCTGCCGTTTTTAGAAATGTCCCACATGTGGCTCTAGTGGGCTAGTGGATTAAAGCACAAGCCCCAGAAGCAAAGAAGCACATAGTGCATTTTGGGGCCTCTTTTTAATTAGAATATATTTTAGGCAGCATGCCAGGTTTGAAGAGGTGTTGAGGTGCCAAAACAGTAGGAATCCCCCAAAAGTGACCCCATTTTTGAAACAACAACCCTCAAGGAATTAATTTATGGTTGTTGTTACCATTTTGACCCCACAGTTTTTTGTTACCTTATTTGTGGTGATAAACTGCCATTTGGGCCCATGGGAGGGCTCAGAAGGAAAGGAGCGCTATGTGCTCTTTGGAGTCCAGATTTTGCTGGATTGGTTTTCGGGTGCCATGTCGCATTTGCTGAGCCCCAGAGGAATCAAAACAATGGAAACCCACCAGAAGTGACCCCATTTTGGAAACGACACCCCTCAAGGAATTCATTTATAGGTGTTGTGACCATTTAGACCGCACAGTTTTTTCACAGAATTTATTTGAATTGGGCTGTGGATTTAAAAAAAAAAATAATTTCCAATAAGATGTCGTTTTGGCTAAAAATTTCTTATTTTCACAAGAAATAAAATATCCCATTTTGTTGCCCAATTTGTCCTGAGTGCGGCAATACCCCATATGTGGTGATAAACTTCCTTTTGGGCCCATGGGAGGGCTCAGAAGGAAAGGACCACCATTTGGCCTACTGGGGATTTTCTGGTGCGAAGTCATGTATGCAGAAGCCCCTGAGGTACCAGTACAGTTGAAACCCCCAAGAAGTGACCCCGTTTTAAAAATGACACTCCTTAAGGCATTCATCTAGAGGTGTAGTGAGCACTTTGACCAGAGACATACACCCCATAAACTGTAATGTGGGTTCTACTGGGTACGGCAATACCCTACATGTGGCTGTTATCAGCTGCCTGGGCACACAGCAGGTCTCAGAAGGGAAAGATGAGGGGGATAAGCTGTGCGGAGTGCATCAGGGTAAGTAAAACTGGGGTCGATTAAAAATCAAGGGATATATGATAAATTTTAAAACACTTTCATACAGAGCCCTGGTTTTTCGGGACATGTGTCACATTGATATATTGTGTCCTTCCTTATCCCTCCCTTATAGCAGACTTTGCACCTCTCTTGCCAGTTTGGGGAACTTCTCCTGGAGAGTGTTGCCCTGCTACGATGCATGTGGCCTCGCTTCATAGAAGTACTGGTTGTCCCCTTCTTGGTCCCTAAAGATTAGGTTCTTGATAACCACCTCTTGAAATTCCAGGAAAGTTCCTCTCTGGCCTGTACATCGATGTAGGATATACACATTGTACAATGCCATCTGTATGATGTGCACGGCCAGCTTCTTATACCACACCGCATGGCACCGTAGGGCTTCAGGACTTGATCTGACAAGTCCACCCCTCCCATGTACCTATTGTAGTCCAGGATGCCGTCTGGGTTGGGGGTATCTGTACTGGTACCTCGTACAGGTACCTTGGGTACTGGTGTGGCCATGTACTGGTGTCAATACAAGGACATCTCTCTTGTCCTTGTACTCGACACACAATATGTTGCTGCTAGAATGTGCCCTGCTCTCACTCCTTCTGAGTGTTTGCCCAAGCAGTGTCTTAGGGAGGCCTCTCAAATTTATTCTAGCAGTGCCGCATGCCGCAATACTTCTGGAAGCGAGGCACTTGAAGAGTGGGACGCTGGTATAAAAATTATCCAGCTAGAGGTGGTAACCCTGGTCCAGCAGTGGGTGCACCAAATCTCACACAATTTTTGCATTAACTCCCAGTAAGGGGGGGCATTCTGGGGGCTGAATACTGGTGTCCTTCCCTTCATACTGTATAACCTAAATTTGTAGGTATACTCTGATGCACTCTCGCACAGCTTATACATCTTCACACCATACCGTGCCCTCTTACTCGGCAGGTACTGGCAGAATTGAAGCCTCAATTTAAAATGTACCAAGGACTCATCAATAGAAATACACTTCTCAGGGGTGTATGCTTAGGAAAAACGGGCACTGAAATGGTCTAATAGGGGTCTCCGTCTATACAAACTGTAAAAACTGGGGTCATCTCGGGGTGGGCACTGCTCATTATGAGTATAATGTAAGAAGCGAAGTATTGCCTCATTTTTTTTTTTTTAGGTACCAGTTCAGTTCTGAAGTGGCTTTGAGGGGCCTATATATTAGAAACCCCTATGAGACACCCCATTTTAGAAACTAGACCCCTCAAAGTATTCACAACAGCATTTAGAAAGTTTATGAACCCTTTAGGTGATTCACAGGAATTTAGAGCAAAGTAGAGGTGAAATTGAATTAATTTTATTTAGTTTATTAGGCACCATGTCCGGTTTTAAGAGGTCTTGTGGTGCAAAACAGTGGAAACCCCCCAAAAGTGACCCTATTTTGGAAACTAGACCCTTGAGGAATTCATTGTAGTTTTCATGGGGTGTATGCGACTTTTTGATCAGTTTTTATTCTATTTTTAAGAGGCGTGCTGACTAAAAAAAAACAGCAATTCTATTTTTGTTATTTATTCTATTTTTTTTACAGCGTTCACCGTGCGCTATAAATGACATATTCACTTTGGAATTTTGAGGCAGATTTTGATCTGCCTGCACGCCGATTTTCGCAGTGTTTTCGCCCGCGGCCATTGAGCGCCACGGGCAAAAAACTGCAGCGAAATACGCTTTCTCTGCCTCCCATTGATGTCAATGGGAGGTCAGAGGCGTAAACGCCCGAAGATAGGACATGTCCCTTCTTTTTCCCGCGAGACGTTTTTTCCTCTCACGGAAAAAAATGCCTTCGCCTCCCATTGAAATCAATGGGAGGCATTCTTGGTCGTTTTTTGGCGCGTTTTCCAACGCGGTTTCCGTGTCAAAAAACTCTGTGTGAACTCCCCCTTACTGAGCTGAGCGCGAATGATGCGCTCAGCACGACGTAATAGTATTGAACTGAGTGGGAAGGGGTTAAGGAATATGGAGCACATTTCACTAAATTCTACTCTGGCACTACACCCGCTGTTACGCCAGTATTAGTAAATATTCCCCATAGAGTTCAATTTAAAATGCATGCAGCAATTTCCTGACTAGCTTTATCTCGGTTTCCCATATGCTAAACCCTGTTAATATGCAATCATGCAGAATGGCCTTCCTGTAGTTTTCAACACGAGTGTGCTTAGCTCTGCTGGTATAATACATAGAAAACACTCCTACCCTTTTGAAAGGCTAAGTCATTTGCATTACCCAAACTCCCTGGAGTGGTATAAAGCAATTGGCCAACTTAAGCAGAAATGGGAATAGGCCTTTGGCATTGGGCTCAACACAAATTTATTAAATCTCGGTAGAGTTTTTTACTCTCTGTGTTATTTTTTTCTACCAGGCCATAACTGACATGCAATCACCTCTCTCCCAGGTAAGACTTGCCTAACTGGATGGTGAAGAATGACCATGTCCACTTCTGTTGCTAAGAGAACACTATTACCCTTAGTTTAGGGTAATTGTTTTACACCATGTTCCTGTAAGATCGTGGAGCAGGTCCCTTTTCAATGAAGATGCTACTGGTCCTTTAAATATAAAGAGTTGTACATGTTTAACTTGTTTTTCTCTACATGTTCAAATCCTGGAGATGGACTATTGGTAATATGGTTTATTTATATATATATATATATATATATATATATATATATATATATATATATACATATATATATATCTTGCGACACCAACTGTATGAGGATGCAAAGAGCGTAAGGATGCTATGTATCTCACACTGGGTGGTTCTAAAGCGATAAAAGTCTGCTATTCCCCCCAAACGGGGTTTGGTAAACAGGCTATGGTCCTGAGAGCAGTAGGGGGTTGTAAAGCTGGCAAGCATGACATTGAAAATAGACTCTTGAGCTAGAGTGGGTTTCGGAATTGGCAATTGGAGTTCGTAATCAGCCACCTTGCAAGCAGAGATTGTTATACGGCGGGTGGAGTTGCCAGGGAGCCTTCCTCGTAAGAGAACTTGAAGAGGGCCAGAGAGTTAAAGGAAATGCGGATAAAGAGGGTGCTACCCCTGTATCAAGGAGAAGTTGAAAGTATTGTCCAGAAGGAAATTTGCTGAGCCACCATTGCCCGTATTACCATCATTGTAAGAGACTGTGCCTCTCATCTGTGAGATGTTGTTTACACCCTTTGTGGACATTTCCGTAATACTACCTTTCAGTTAACAAACTGTTCATTGCATCATAGCTAGGCCTACAGTCATCCCTTGAGATATAAGACTTCCTTACCTTACCGATTCCTCAGCTTACATTCCCACCAGTGGCAGATCCTCATATGGGCGGTTCGGGCCATATGCAGGGCTGCTGCCTCCACACATGCTGGGCTGCTGCCTCCCGCATTCTCGTGGTCATAGGTCCCACCTGCTGATGAAGAGATGGGGCAGAGGTTGAGCAGAGGAACTCAATTGCAGGGCTGAGCTAGGCCAGGGAACAGGGTGCGCACCACTCTCCCAGCTGTAGAGAGCAGACTGTCAGATCTAGTGATGGGCAGGTGCTGGAGTCACTCTCCCTGACAGTCTGCTCTTCTGTGATGCTGTTCACTGTCCCATCTGTCTAAACCTCCAGCAGCTGCTTGTTAATCGCAAGACTGCAACTAGGAGGTGAAGGACCTGTTGTGACATCACAGTCACATGATTAAGATCCTGTAGGCTGTACCCAAGCACCCCAGCGAAAGAGGCTCTGGTAAGTGTGGTGTGTATATAGCAAACATAATGTAAGTTTATATAGTGTGTGCTGTGTGTATAGTGTTTATAGTGTAAGTCTATATAGTGTGTGCTGTGTGTATAGTTTGTTTATAGTGTAAGTCTATATAGTGGGAGCTGTGTGTATAGAGTTTAGTGTGTATAATGTAAGTCTATACAGCGTGTGTATAGTGTATATAGTGTAAGTCTATATAGTGTGTGCAGTGTGTATACAGTTTATAGTGTGTATAATGTAAATCTATAGTGTACATAGTGTAAGTGTGTGTGTATAATGCATATAGTATGTGTGTATAGTGTACATAATGTATAGTGGGTGTGTGTATATAGTGTGTGTGTGTGTGTATAATGTAAGTGTGTGTGTATGTGTGTGTATATAGTGTGTGGTGTGTGTGTATAGTGTTTATAATGTTTATAGTGTAAGTCTATATAGTGTGTGGTGTGTTTATAGTGTGTATATAGTGTAGGTCTATATACTGTCTGCTGTGTGTATAGAGTTTATAGTGTGTATAATGTAAGTCTGAATAGTGTATATAGTGTAAGAGTGCATATAATGCATATAGTATGTGTGTGTGTGTATAGTGTACATAATGCATAGTGTGTGTGTATAATGTAAGTCTATATAGTGTATATAGTGTAAGTGTGTGTATAATGCATATAGTATATGTGTATAGCATATATAATGTATAGTGTGTGTGTGTGTGTGTGTGTGTGTGTGTGTGTGTGTGTGTGTGTGTGTGTGTGTGTGTGTGTGTAATGTAAGTCTATATAGTGTGTATATAGTGTAAGTGTGTGTATAGTGTGTGCGTGTACTGTGTGTATATAGTGAATACCTATGTTGATACAGGCCAAACGATAAACGTTATAATCAACGTCCACACATATCAAAAGAGAGAATAGACATTAAATACCCATAGCTGTATGTGAGGACATATCACACCTCCACAAAGGGAAGAATAACACCAAGTACAAATAGTACCTTCCAAATATATAAATCCTTTATTACAATAATCATAAAAACATATTGGCCATCAAGACCTAAAATGAGACAAACAAATAAAATACACTGATGTGGAGCACAATGAGGCTATTCAAAGTAACATACATTCAACAGTGATACATGGTATAGTCACACAATGGGTCGCTTAGACAGACATGCTGTAAATATATAGTACAGAGAAATATAATAACCACAAATGGTTCAAAAGCACATGCCTGTAGAGAGAATAATATGTCTTAGACCCAAAACAATATGACAAAGGAAGGCAGCAAACACTAGAATAACAGTGTATATGTAGATAAATGGAGACCAGGAAATGATAAAAAATGGAAAAGGTCCCAAAGACCATACCAACCCATGTGCTGCATGATAAACGTGTAATGAGCTCCACACCAAAAGCCCCGACGCACGTTTCGCGTTAGCTTTTTCAAGGGGTACTGACAGGTAAGGTAACTAGCGTTGTATTTATACTTTAGTGGCGGGAGGGGTTTATTCTAAGTAGCCTATAGCGGTCTGGTATTCAGAATGCCTGATATTATGCATCTGAGGTGTATCAGGTGTTGTGCACCAATAAATGAACAGGTTCGTATGACATTACCTGGACAGTAATAGGTATGCAACGGCAGCCGCCATCGCCTTCCCCCTGCATGCGTCCAAAGGACGCGAATGCGCATGCGCGTGCGCATCAACGTGAGAGCGCCGTGGAGAAACCACGTGATTGCGCTCTCATGACGTGCCATACTAAGAAAGCTATTTGTTTGTCTCACTTTAGGTCTTGATGGCCAATATGTTTTTATGATTATTGTAATAAAGGATTTATATATTTGCAAGGTACTATTTGTACTTGGTGTTATTCTTCCCTTTGTGGAGGTGTGATATGTCCTCACATACAGCTATGGGTATTTAATGTGTGTATATAGTGTGTGGTTTGAATATATAGTGTGTGGTGTGAGTGTGATTTGTATATAGTGTGTGTATGGTGTATATAACGTAAGTCTATATAGTGTTTATAGCGTGTACAATGTAATTCTATATAAGGTCTGGTGTGTGTGTGTGTGTGTGTATAGTGCATATAGTGTTTGTATAGTATATATATATATATATATATATATATATATATATATATATATAGTGTGTGGTTTGAATATATAGTGTGTGGTGTGAGTGTGAATTGTATATAGTGTGCGTGATGTACAAAAACAAAAAAGTACATCTCAAAAAGTCTAACTGACTGCTGAGGGCTCTATGGGCGGTGACATTTTTCCCCACCCATAGAGTCCTCTGCAGTCAGTCAGATGCTCAGATGCTCAGGACGCTCCGTGCAGTATAATCCCCCATAGAGCCCTCAGTATTATAATTCAAGGGGGGGTCAGAGCATCTGACTAACTGCTGAGGTCTCTATGGGGGGATAACTCATTCCCCCCAAAGCCATAAGAGTCAGATGCTCAGACCCTCCCATTGAGCACTCAGCAGTCAGTCAGACGCTCTGGCCCTCAGGAGTTATTTTACTGCAAGGGGAGGGGTGTCTGACTGCTGAAAGGGTAACTAAATGTTAAAAAAAACTGACATGTCATAGTGACATGTCAAAAGTTCTCATTGGTGGGGATCCGAGCACTGAGACACCCACCGATCGCTAAAATAAAGTGGCAGACGTGCTCAGGTGAGTGCTGTGCCACTTTGTTTCTGATTGTCTTTCCTCTGATAGCCGAGCAAGCGGTGTACGGGCACAATAGAAAGCATATGAGTCCGTACACCGCTCCGAGGAAAGACGATCAGAAATGAAGTGAAACAGTGCTCTGCCACTTTGTTTTAGCGATCGATGGGGGTCTCAGTGCTCGGACCCCCACCGATCAAAACTTCTGACATATCACTATGACACGCCAAAAGTTTTTTAAAAGTTTAGTTACCACTTGTGGACTGAATTTATTGGTCTTAATGTAGTTAATGTATGGGCTTGAGGTCTTAATTTGCTTAGGGGTTTGATCTGGGGTATAAAACAATATAGGGTGTTTAGTTTCTTAGTTTAATTTTTGTGTTGCTATAGATGCTGAAAATGGCTGCAGAATCGAAGGGCAAAGATTTCTCATCAGGAAACTTCAGATGGAGTATCCTAGCGATGTGGTAGGTAAATCCCTTTTAACAAACATTTTTGGTAGTATTCCTTTAAAAATCTAAATGAAAATTTCCCTTATATTCAGTTTCTTCTTGGTCTGTCAACCTATATAACTGCATTTATATACAATAGCCTCACAAATAGAAGGAACTAAGCTGAAAAATAAAACAGGAAATGCAGAACTGCTGGGACCGTACTTATTATGGTATTTAGAATGTGATCCTGTTCTATTACTACAATTTGTTGTTAAAGCTGCTATTTAACTACACCGTGTTCCAAATTATTATACACATTGGATTTAAGTGTCATAAACATGTAATTATTAGTTTTTCAATGAAACTCATGGATGGTATTGTGTCTTAGGGCTCTTTGGATCATTGTAATCAATCTCAGACACCTGTGATAATTAGTTTTCCAGGTGTGCCCAATCAACGGAAAACTACTTAAAGAGGCTCTGTCACCAGATTTTGCAACCCCTATCTGCTATTGCAGCAGATAGGCGCTGCAATGTAGATTACAGTAACGTTTTTATTTTTAAAAAACGAGCATTTTTGGCCAAGTTATGACCATTTTTGTAGTTATGCAAATGAGGCTTGCAAAAGTCCAAGTGGGTGTGTTTAAAAGTAAAAGTCCAAGTGGGTGTGTATTATGTGCGTACATCGGGGCGTTTTTAATACTTTCACTAGCTGGGCGCTGTGAAGAGAAGTATCATCCTCTTCTCTTCAGAACGCCCAGCTTCTGACAGTGCAGATCTGTGACGTCACTCACAGGTCCTGCATCGTGACGGCCACATCGGCACCAGAGGCTACAGTTGATTCTGCAGCAGCATCAGCGTTTGCAGGTAAGATTGACTTACCTGCAAACGCTGATGCTGCTGCAGAATCAACTGTAGCCTCTGGTGCCGATGTGGCCGTCACGATGCAGGACCTGTGAGTGACGTCAGAAGCTGGGCATTCTGAAGAGAAGAGGATGTTACTTCTCTTCACAGCGCCCAGCTAGTGAAAGTATTAAAAACGCCCCGATGTACGCACATAATACACACCCACTTGGACTTTTACTTTTAAACACACCCACTTGGACTTTTGCAAGCCTCATTTGCATAACTACAAAAATGGTCATAACTTGGCCAAAAATGCTCGTTTTTTAAAAATAAAAACGTTACTGTAATCTACATTGCAGCGCCTATCTGCTGCAATAGCAGATAGGGGTTGCAAAATCTGGTGACAGAGCCTCTTTAAGAAGCAAAATATCTATGAGGGTGGGAGGCAGTTCACATCAAAACAGAAGCTCTGGGAGGCTATTCTGACATCCTGCAAAGATATTCAAGCAGAAACTGTCCAAATACTCACAAATTCAATGGATGCAAGAATTGTAAAGGTGATATCCAAGAAGGGGTCCTATGTTAACATGTAACTTGGCCTGTTAAGTTTTTTTTTATTGAAAGGGCTTTTGATTTCTGTAAATATGACCTCCTGATGCTGCAAATTCAACAAATTACCATTTTAGTTCTCTTTACAACCTTTAAAATGTTTTGATCTCTGTTGTGCATAATAATTTGAAACAGTGCATTTTGAGTTTTTTACTTCTAAAAAAAAATCTCTTATCATTAGGAGAGTTATTAAATAAAATTTGCATTATACTCCAACGGTTGATGGCTTGAAGATTATACTGACTGTCATTTGCATCAACTATTTAGGAAAATCAGCGAAAAATAACATTTGCATAATAACTTGTAACACGGTATATATAGATATGTTGTCGACAAAATTAGATATGATCCTAAAATACCTTTTAAAGGAGAAGCAGAGAACTCTTTGCGCTAAAAGATAAAATAATTATTGTCAATAGATATTAATGAATTTGTGAATGTATTAATTTGTTGAGGCTATGTAGCCTTAAGAATGAGTATAGTCTAGAATTTGTCTTCGTAGAGCACATTTCTCTGAAATAACTTTCTGGCTGATTGAGAGGAAATTGAGCACCCTGTCTTGTATAATGAAGAGAACAACTTCTGCTGTACATGTTCCAGCTGTTCATACTATCATAAACATACTAATAATTCATTTTTATTAGAAGAACTTGCAAAAAGGTGTACAGATGTATATGGCTATGAGGAAGTCATTCAAGCGCTATCTCATTTTAAGATAGGATTGTGGGTGTCTAAATATTCCAGATTAAATATACTGTAACAGATGGGGATTCTCTAGGTATAAAAATATCTTATTGTGCAAAGCTGTCATATTGGTTCCATATTTGTAAGATATCTATCATCTATCTATCTATCTATCTATCTATCTATCTATCTATCTATCTATCTATCTATCTATCTATCTATCTATCTATCTATCTACCTAGGTCCGAATTAAGGGTACCATGGGCCCCGGGCACTTTTTCAAGTCTGCCCCCCCCCCCCCCGATCTCTGAAGACAGAACTCTGATAACACTGTACCGTATATATTTGCAGATTTCAGTTTAGGCGGCCACCGATCTGGCATGGTGTTGAATTTACTGTAAAAGCAGAATGAGCCATACAAAAGAGAGAAAGCAGAATAATTTGGGACCCTAAAGAGTCAGGAACTTTAAATTGTTTGTGGTCTCCGGAAAGAAAAAAAAATCTGCTGTGCGTGAATATAACCTTAAAGAACCTGTCTCTGTTGTTTAACCCCTTAAAGTCCAAGCCATTTTTCACTCGCCGCCTTCCTAGATCCATAACTTTTTTATTTTTACGTCAATGGAGTGGTGTGTAAAGGATTATTTTTTGCGGGATGAGTTGTCGTTTTTATCGGTACCATTTTAAGTACCATGTAATGTTTGAATAGGAAAAAACTGAGATTTCTCCATGGTTTTTGGGGTTTCGTTTTTACTGTATATACATTTAACATCTAATTTTACCTTAAGATAAGGTAAATATATGCAGCCCCAGAACCAAACTCAGTACAAATATACAGCACCAGAACCAAGCTCAGTACATATATACAGCACCAGAACAAAGCTCAGTACAAAAATACAACACCAGAACCAAGCTCAGTACATAAATACAGCCCCAGAACCAAGCTTGATACATATATGCAGCACCAGAACATAGCCCAGTACAAAAATACCGCCCCAGAACAAAGCTCAGTACAAAAATACAACCCCACAACCAAGCTCAGTACATATATACAGTGCCAGAAACAAGCTCAGTACATAAATACAGCACCAGAACCAAGCTCAGTACATAAACACAATACCAGAACCAAGCTCAGTACATATATACAGTGCCAGAAAAAAGCTCAGCACATAAATACAGCACCAGAACAAAGCTCAGCACATAAGTTCAGCACCAGAACAAAGCCCAGTACATAAATACAGCACCAGAACAAAACTCAAAACATATATATGTATAACACCAGAACCAAGCTCAGTACATATACACAGTACCAGAACAAAACTCAGTACATATATACAGCACCAGAACCAAACTCACTACATATATAGAGCACCAGAGCCAAGCTCAGTACATATATACAGCACCAGAACTAAGCTCAATACATAAATACAGCACCAGCACAAATACAGCTCCGTACAGAGATCATTTGCAAATTCAGTTTAACTCCTGCCATATAGGTTTGTTCGAGATAATACGACAGCTCCCAGTATAGCCAGACAATGGTTAGGATATGCTGGGAGTTGTTGTTTCACAAAAAAGAGCAATACACCCACCATCACACTGCAGATCATACAGCACTGATCAGTCACAGGGAGAATAAACATTTACAGTGAGTGACTCACAGGTGACGCCTCAGATTATTTTTTGATCTTTTTCTCTTTTCTTCTCCATCCAGTCCAGACCTCTATGATGATTTCTCCCGGCCACAGCCTTTTTCTGAAGATTTTGCCGCTAAGATTGTCTTCAGATCCTCACTTTTCCAACATTTACACACCTATAAACGAAGATAAAATTTGCATGGTACCACACTCTATGCCCCTGAATATAATAGTATCACACACTGCGCCCCTGAATACAATAGTACTATACATCATGCCCCTGAATATAATACCACCATACTCTGTCCCCATTAATGAAATTGTGTCAAACACTCTAGAGTAAAACCCCACACACACTAACAATGCCCCCTGTAGATAGCGCCAGTCACAGTGCCCCCTGTAGATAGCGCCAGTCACAATGCCCCCTGTAGATAGCACCAGTCACAATGCCTTCTGTAGATAATGCCAGTCACAATGCCCTCTGTAGATAATGCCAGTGACAATGCCCCCTGTAGATAATGCGAGTCATAATGCCCAGTATAGATTTTGCCCAGTGCATATAGCGCCCCTTGTAGATATTGCCCCTAATGCTGCCCACAGAAAAAAACAAACTTCTCACCTTGTCCCGTTCCTGTGCCGTCCTCCAGTCACATAGCACTGTTCAGTAACCAGGCAGCGTCATCTGGGGGTAACGGCGCAGTCGGTGTGATGATGTCACCACGTCGACCGCATCATTGTTAAATTGCCGGATGGCGAGGCGGGAACTGATAGTTCCCGTCTCGCCAGCGCAATAGTAATCAATTGTATCCGCGTCCTAAGGATGCGGATACAATTGGGTGAGAGGTCCCGCTTCACCCCGGTTCTCTGAACCGGCTGTAATTTTAACAACCGGTTCAGAAGAACAGGAGCGAACTGGGCCCCCTTTCAGCCTCGGCCCTGGGCAATTGCCCAGATTGCCCTCGTTGTAATCCGCCCCTGTATCTATCTATCTATCTATCTATCTATCTATCTATCTATCTATCTATCTATCTATCTATCTGTCTGTCTATCCATCAATTTATCTTAAATATCTTATCTATCTATCTATCTATCTATCTATCTATCTATCTATCTATCTATCTATCTATCTATCTATCTATCTATCTATCTATCTATCTATATATCTATCTATCTATCTATCTATCTGTTCAGATCTATTATATGGAACATACTTGGCAGTGACAATATGTGTAATGCAAACCTTTTCTTCTTTGGAGATGATTTATGTTGAATTGCACTGGAAAAGACTGTACAAAATGTTTTATACAAGTGTAGTTATGTGAAGTACAAAATAATTGCATACATTTTTGACATATCCCTAGTTGTCAATTATTCTGGTTTTTAGTCCGGATTTAGTGTATATCACCCCGGCCTCTTATGTTCTGGGCTATGTGCCAGGAACATAAAGTAAGGCCCCCCAAATCAAAGTCCACCCTTTCTTTGTTCTGCAGCTCTCTTCTCACCCATTACCTGCCTCTGTCCTCTATTCTTATTCCCATCCATTGCCAACGGTCCACAGAGTCTTATGGATGTTTAGAATATTAAATAATCCAAGGATGCCAAATTCTAAGAGTTTTAGTAGCATTGGATTCAATGATTGAACTGTAGCCAATGCCTGACTTTTCACACCGATATATCCCTTGCTGCCAACTATATTGATTTCTATTAAACACAAATAGGAGAAGAAACTCGACATTTCCATTATTGACTTTCCTAAAATTCTTTGTTTTGTACAGGGAAAAGGATTATATAATGTTCACTCACTTTGACTGTCAACAAGTAATATATGAAAGCAAGGGACCGATAAATTAAATTAAAGTAGTATGATTGACAATGGTAGCTGTCAGACAATCACTTGCTGCCCCAGCAAATAAAGGCAATAGTACTCCGGCGCACAGTGAACTTTTAATTATTGGCTGGAGATTTACTTCAGGTGAATTCATAGAAAACACTGCAAAATGTGTCACATGCTGTCAACTGTACTGAGGCAAGAAGGACCACTAGGACTATTTAGCAAGCTTTAATAAATATGTTACTTTAGCCTCCTTATTCACTATTAGGGTGTGTTCACACAGCTTATTTTCAGACGTATTTCAGAGCTTAAAATGCTTGTATTAGGGCATGTTCACACGGTGCTAAACAAAAACCAATGTGTAAACGTGTCAAATACGCTAATGTTTGTGTAAAGCGCTTTTTAAAATACGGGCGTTTTTTAAATGTAAATACAGTCACGTAAAAAAAGTGCGTTGTATGTATTAACAGTACGCTTTACCAGTAATGTCAATGGGAAGCTTAATGAAGCATTTTTTAATGCGTATTTTGGTGCTTTAAATTTGCCAAAATACGCTTCAAATGCACGCCGTGTGAACAGGGCCTTACGCTCCAAAATACACTTGAAATACACCTGCAAATAGTTACACATTGATTTAATTGGGAAATAATACACTGTGTAGTTCATAACGTGGATTTTTGTTCTGCTAAATTCAAAAAACGCCTCCTAAAAATACGCCTCATAAAAAGAAGTGGCATGTCACTTCTTGAGGCACTTTTGGAGCTCATTTTCCATTGACACTATAAAAAAAATGCTTAGAAAAATACACCTGAACATACGCTTTAACATACGCTTCAAAATACTCTTGCAAACACCAAAAACGCTCTGAAAATCAGCTCCAAAAATGCTTGGATTCCGAGGCTGTTTTCTCTTGAAATCAGACTCGTAATTCTCTGCCTCAAACATATGCTGTGTGAACATACCCTAAAAACTATTCATCAAAGTGGAGCTGCAGACTAAGTCTAACCTGCTTTACTACCTTTACTTAATCTAAACCTAATAAATAGCACTGCATTAGGCTAAAGATAAATTAATGTGATCTAGAATGTGCAATATCAGCCGTTTGTTCCAGAACTAGTATTAATGCCTAATATACATTCTATACAGCAGTAAGATTCTACGCTGGGGCAATGAACCAAGCTTACCAGCTCAGTAAATTGTTCTAATCAGTACAGTGCGTTTTCCTAATAGTGTTTTGCTGTGTTACATATGCTTCATTAACTGGTATAAAAGGTTAGATCTGTAGTCTTGGAAGGCTATAAACTTTCTTTACATTTTAAATAGGCATGTTTCATGTGTAGTTTTCACCATTTGGTTAAGCACAGCTACTTGCTGAATATAAATAGATCTTGTAATAAAGCTGGAATAAGTGAATCATTCCTTTTGGCATAGATGAAAATGACGAGAACATCGTTTTACCGTTTTACCACTTTATAAATCCCTAGTCAGACCGCACATGGAATATCGTATACAGTTCTTGGCACCAGTGCATGGAAAGACATGGTAGAGTTTGAGCGGGTTCAAAGGGAGGCAACTAAAGTAAAAAATAGAATGGGTGGACTACAGAACCCAGAAAGATTATCAAAATTACGGTCATTTAGGCTAACAAAAGACAGCAGAGGGGTGACCTAATAACTATGTATAAATACATCAAAAATCAATACAGAGATCTCTCTCATGATGTATTTATACCCTGACCTGTTACTATGACAAGTGGGCATTCTCTATGTCTAGAGGAAAGAAGGTTTCTATACAAACATAGAATGGGATTCTTTACTGTAAGAGCAGTGAGACTATGGCACTCTCTGCCAAAGTTACCATAGTAAAATGGCTAAAAGAGTTCTAAAGAGACCTGGATGCCTATCTTGAGTGTAACATAACAACTTACACTACCGTTCAAAAGTTTGGGGTCACCCAGACAATTTTGTGTTTTCCATGAAAACTCACACTTATATTTATCAAATGAGTTGCAAAATGACTAGAAAATATAGTCAAGACATTGACAAGTTTAGAAATAATGATTTTTATTTAAAATAATTATTTTCTTCTTCAAACTTTGCTTTCGTCAAAGAATGCTCCATTTGCAGCAATTACAGCATTGCAGACCTTTGGCATTCTAGCTGTTAATTTGCTGAGGTAATCGGGAGAAATTTCACCCCATGCTTCCAGAAGGCCCTCCCACAAGTTGGATTGGCTTGATGGGCACTTCTTGCGTACCATACGGTCAAGCTGCTCCCACAACAGCTCTATGGGGTTGAGATCTGGTGACTGCGCTGGCCACTCCATTACGGATAGAATACCAACTGCCTGCTTCTTCCCTAAATAGTTCTTGCATAATTTGGAGGTGTGCTTTGGGTCATTGTCCTGTTGTAGGATGAAATTGGCTCCAATCAAGCGCTGTCCACAGGGTATGGCATGGCGTTGCAAAATTGAGTGATAGCCTTCCTTATTCAAAATCCCTTTTACCTTGTACAAATCTCCGACTTTACCAGCACCAAAGCAACCCCAGACCATCACATTACATCCACCATGCTTGACAGATGGCGTCAGGCACTCTTCCAGCATCTTTTCAGTTGTTCTGCGTCTCACAAATGTTCTTCTGTGTGATCCAAACACCTCAAACTTCGATTCGTCTGTCCATAACACTTTTTTCCAATCTTCCTCTGTCCAATGTCTGTGTGCTTTTGCCCATATTAATCTTTTCCTTTTATTAGCCAGTCTCAGATATGTCTTTTTCTTTGCCACTCTGCCCTGAAGGCCAGCATCCCAGAGTCACCTCTTCACTGTAGACGTTAGCACTGGCGTTTTGCGGGTACTATTTAATGAAGCTGCCAGTTGAGGACCTGTGAGGCGTCTATTTCTCAAACTAGAGACTCTAATGTACTTGTCTTGTTGCTCAGTTGTGCAGCGGGGCCTCCCACTTTACTTTATACTCTGGTTAAAGCCTGTTTGTGCTGTCCTCTGAAGGGAGTAGTACACACCGTTGTAGGAAATCTTCAGTTTCTTGGCAATTTCTCGCATGGAATAGCCTTAATTTCTAAGAACAAGAATAGACTGTCGAGTTTCACATGAAAGCTCTCTTTTTCTAGCCATTTGGAGAGTTTAATCGAACCCACAAATGTAATGCTCCAGATTCTCAACTAGCTCAAGGGAAGGTCAGTTTTATAGCTCCTCTAAACAGCAAAACTGTTTACAGCGTTGCTAACATAATTGCACAAGGGTTTTCAAGTGTTTTCTAATCATCCATTAGCCTTCTAACACAGTTAGCAAACACAATGTACCATTAGAACACTGGAGTGATGGTTGCTGGAAATGGGCCTCTATACACCTATGTAGATATTGCATTAAAAACCAGACGTTTGCAGCTAGAATAGTCATTTAGCACATTAGCAATGTATAGAGTGTATTTCTGATTAATTTAATGTTATCTTCATTGAAAAAAACTGTGCTTTTCTTTAAAAAATAAGGACATTTCTAAGTGACACTAAACTTTTGAACGGTAGTGTATATTTATTAGATTACTAGAGATGGGTCATTGTTCCAGGGATTTAATCTGATTGCCATATTGGAGTCAGGGAGGATTTTTTTCTCTAAGATGAGGAATGTTGGCTTTTGCCTCAGAGGGTTTTTTGCATTCCTCTGGTTCCACATTGTAGGATAATAGGCTAAACCTGATGTACATGTCTTCTTTCAGCCTTGTAAACTACGGTATGTTACTATAGTATGTACTTGAGCCTCTTACTGTAGCTAGTTCATACTGTATTTACATATTAATACATGGTCCTGCAGACCATCTGTGTGGAACTGATATTTGTCCACTATATGGTCACTGCATGATATATATGTGGCCAAAGTATGGTACTATTAATTTAATTTTTTTACTTACTTTGATATTATTTAGTCTTTGTATGACTATATTATTTAGACATATCCTATCATATATAGAATATAGTATTTGCGACAGGTCAAATAATTTGCAGATGGGGATAATGTGTGAAAAATATATACGGATAAAATCCTATCCTATCCTCTTCCCTTCACTTGTGCCCCAGGTGTCTTCAGGGTCTAGTAGCACCCCTCGTCTTCCACATATTAAAACGTATTACTTTATAAGGGAATCTTGGTGACTGCATGACCACAACAAAAATGGAACGGTCTTCCCAGTAGCTCCTTTTTTTTGCTCCAATAAACACCCATTGACAGAGATGCAACGTGTGTCCCACTGTGAAATTAATGAAAATAGTAAAAACCTTAATAACTTAAACAGTCATCAAGGTTTGTGGTGTTACATGGCCAAGAAACACCAGGGATTAGTTGAACTATGGTTTTCTTGATCTAGGGAGGGCTGTAGTGACCACTTTGGGAAATAGGACATTTTAGACTAGTGCATTTAAAAAAAAAACAACTAAAAATGCATGATGTAAATATTTATTGATATATATTTTACTATTCATTACTAAAGCAAACCTGTCAATGCAACATTCATTTAGATACATGCTTAGAGTTGCACCAGGTTTCTGCCTTAGTTGATGTTATATTACAACTGTTTCCGAACTCATTGGGAATTTTACGTAAAATATAGTTAGTATGATATAGCTGACACATGTTCAATATCAATGACTCTAGTGTGCAAATGTCTGTGCTGTCATAATCACTGATGAAGTATCATGGTCACTGTATTTCGTGATATCCACTCTAATGAAATGTTGAGGGATGACTTGTTTTTAACTATACGGTATGTTAATTTAAAGCAGATCAAATATGCCAACATCGTGTTCATAAAGCATCGCACAAATAATTGCTATCTGTAAAAAAATATTTAATTACTGTTGATTACAATATAAATATCTGTATTCGCATGGATGTAAATGAACTGTATTGCATTGAATTAAATGTCTAAACTGCCTGCAATTCCATTAGTTGCACTGGTTTTAATGATAGGAGCCCAATGCACTAAATGAATCGTTTTAATCTCGTAACAATTGCCTATCTCTTAATGAGAACAACTGCATTTTATAATGAATACAGTCAGGGAACAAAGAACAATAGAGGAGCACACATCTGTGTTAGTTGTCAGGCAGTTTGTGCTTTCGGCTTCTACAGACTGCATGTTTAACATGTGCCTTGAATTCTGTCTCTTGCACTGGCGCAACCTGCACATACCCGTATGGTAGAATGGTTAGACTGGCTTACCAGAGGATTCTATGAAAGGTCTTGACAAAATATATACTAAACCTGTTGTGTCATGAGGTTCAACAGAACATAAACTCATCTGAACTTATTAAAGAGTCAATTATTTGCCACTAGGGTCTGTCTTATTTGGGGTTAAATGCCCAAAAATCTATTTGTCTGTTTTGACAGTACATAAAATACAATGCAATTAGAAGTGGGCATACACATGTGCTGTATAGATATAGGGGTGCCCAGAGACCAGGGCCGGCCTTAGGTTGGATGGCGCCCAGTGCGGGACTCTTCATTGCTGCCCCCTACACAAACCGAAAATTAACCACATATATAGACATGCACATACTGGAACATATATACTTCACATACATAAAGACAGGTATTTAGACATACAGGCAATATACATACACGCATCTGGAATATATACATACAGGTAAATACATACAGTAGATGTACAAACACATATACACACACACACACACACAGACACACACACACACACACCCCGGCAGATAAATACACAGACAGGAACATATACAAATACATAAAAGACACATGTATACGAGCACAAAGACACATTCACAAACAGACCCATATATACCCACACAGGCACACATATGTATATATATATATATATATATATATATATATATATATACATACAAATACAGTACAGATAATGTAGTAGATTTCACATGCAGTCCTATGTAACACCACAGATAACACAGTGATAACTCTCTGAGTACAGATAATGTAGTAGATGTTACATGCAGTCCTATGTAACACCACAGATGACACAGTGATAACTCTGAATACAGATAATGTAGTAGATGTTACCTGCAGTCCTATTTAACACCACTGATAACACAGTGATAACTCTCAGAGTACAGATAATGTCGTAGATGATAACTATACCCACAGACACATATAAACACACAGGCATATATATATATATATATATATATATATATATATATATATATATATAAATAGAGCAGGGTATATAAGGGGCAGCAAGATATATAGGGGCAGCAGGATATATAGGATGCAGCAGGGTATACAGGCGGCAGCAGGGTATGTAGGGGCAGCACGGTATATAGGGGCAGCAGGATATATAAGGGGCAACAGGGTATATAAGGGGAAGCAGGGTATATAGGGGCAGCATAGTATATAAGGGTCAGAAGGGTATATAGGAGGCAGCAGGGTATGTAAGGGGCAGCAGGGTATATAAGGGGTAGCATGGTATATAAGGGGCATCTGGGTATATAGAAGGCAGCAGGGTATATAAGGGGCAGCAGGGTATACAGGGGCAGCAGGGTATACAGGGGCAGCAGGGTATATAGGGGCAGTAGGATATATAGGGGGCAGCATGGTGTATAGGGGCAGCACAGATATCTTCATTTTTTCTGCTCTACTTTAATATTTAACACACACTTTTACAAAGAGACATAAACACATGCAGACACATATATACACACACACACACACACACACACACACACACACTGTAACATATACACATACAAACACAGAGACACATACTGTATACACACAGACACACAGTCACACATAGATACTCAACATCTCTCCTTGCTGACAGGACCACTGGTTTCTTGCAGGACGGGCTGTGGGCGGGGCTTCCTCCTCTTCTCTTGCTCCTCGGCTCTTATTTACTCCGTATGTGTAATTTGGAGCAGAGGACAGAGTAGAGGCACAGCCCAGTAGCACCCCCTACATGCTGGGAGGGGGGTTGCAGCCATGGCCGGCCTTAGCTATGTGCGACACGTGCGGTCGCACAGGGCGCCGGCCGCCATGCTGTAAGGGGGGCACCAGTGGGTACGAGCAGAAGGGAGGAGAAATGTTCCTCCCTCTGCACTGCTGCGTGAAGTGAGCGCTGATTGGAGGAGCAGCAGGTGCTTCTGTCTGCTCCACCAATCAGCACAGCCTGTACTGCAGTGTCACAGACACTCAGCACCTCACGCAGCTCCTTCCTGCTGTGCTGCTGCCCCAGTGAAGACTCCTCCACGGAGCTCCAGAGTCAGGTAAGTGCAGCAGCTTTAGCTTAATCTATTTCTATTTATGTGCTGTGTGAGGGAGGGGGAGAGAGGGGGCTTTATGTGATGTGTAACAGGATGTTTTTTTTGGGTTTTTTTTAAAGATCGATTTTGTGGGGGAGGGGAGACTAGGTTACAGGTACTTTGAGTGTATTTTTTACAGATCGATTTTGAGGGTGATGGGACATTGCCCTAAATGCTATAGGAGTGTGGGGGGATTCTTTATAAATGTATTTTGTGAGAAGGGGGACTTCTGTATAGTTTATTTTGTGGTGTAGGAGCTTATTATGAATCATGGGGGAGGGGAACTTAGCGTTATGTATGGGGAGAAAGGATTCTTTAGGGTACGGCCACACGGAGCGGCCCTCACACTGTCGCAACGCGGCCAACAACCGCGCTGGCACTATGTAGGAGCGGCTGTCCAATACCTCGTTAAGGGGTATTCCGGTTACACTCGCGTGCGCACTGCCGCTCCATTCATTCTCTGGGAGCGCCGGAGATAGCCGAGTGCAGTGTTCTGCTTTTTCCGGCGCTCCCATAGAGAATGAATAGGAGGTAAGTTGTTGTAATTTGCAAAATCGTGCGTCCATAAAGGGTGTATCAATTCATGGCCGCACGTTAACGCGGGTAAACCGTCCCTTTATCTGCAAAATCGTGCGGTCATGAATTAATTCCCCCCGTTATGGACGCACGATTTTGCAAATTACAACAACTTACCCCCTATTCATTCTCTATGGGAGCGCCGGAAAAAGCAGAACACTGCACTCGGCTATCTCCGGCGCTCCCATAGAGAATGAATGGAGCGACAGTGCGCGTGCGAATGTAACCGGAATACGTGCGGCCACTAACAGGCTGTTTGACAGCCGCACTGAACATGGTGCCGGCGTGGTTGTTAGCTGCGTTGCAACCGTGTCAGGGCCGCTCCGTGTGGCCTTACCCTTAGGCTGGATTCACATGAGCATGTGCCTTTTGCGCACGCAAAAAACAAGGCGTTTTGCCTGCGCAAAATGCATTTGACAGTTCCGTGCGGCAGCAGCATATGATGCGCGGCTGTGTGCTTTTCGCGCAGCCGCCATCATTATGACACTCCATTTGGATGTTTGTAGCACGTGGTGCTTTTCTGTTTTCATTTATCCTTTTGACAGCTGGTGCGTGAATCACGCTGTTCGCATGGAAGTGCTTCCGTGCGGCATGCGTGGTTTTCACGCACCCATTGACTTCAATGGGTGCGTGATGCGCAAAAAACGCTCAAAGAACGGACATGTCATGACTTTTACGCAGCGCACTCACGCAGCATAAAAATCACACACATGTCTGCACGGCCCCATAGACTAATATAGGTCCGTGCAACGCGCATGAAAATCACTCGCGTTGCACGGACGTATATCCCGTTTGTCTAAATAAGCCCTTAGAGATAATATTTGTGGGGAGAGCAACTTGATTATAAGGGTAGGAACACACAGGGCGGATACTATCCTTAGAATAAATAAAGTGTCATCGTTATGTTCTTGTGGGGACTGACTATTGGAACGACAGTAAATGAGTACGATGGATTTCAGATGATGAGTTAAGGGCCTTTTACACCTGCCGATATTCGGCCGGTCCAGCAAGCACCGACCAACGAGAGATCGTTGATCGGCGCTCGTTTGCTCCTATCACATGGAGCTATGGATGGGGACGAGCAGTCGTTAATCCGATCGCTCGTCCCCATACATTATTATCATATCGGCAGTGCGTCTCCCTGTTTACTCAGAAAGATGTGCTGCCGGCAACGATAATATTTAACTTTTTTAAAAGTGCCAGGAGAAGGAAGGGTTTGAATCTTCAAACCTCCTACACTGTGTGCCGCCATTTTGCCGCCACAGTGTAGGAGGATTAGATACAGGGCTCAGCAGACAGTATCACACGAACATAATACACACATCACATACACGAACATAATACACACATCACATACACGAACATAAATGACCTGCCGCCGCAGCCGCCTCTGCTGGTCTACGCTCCTATTCCTTGCGCCTGAACATATGGCCGGAAGCTGCGGCCGGAAGTCGTCATCTAGAAGTAAAAGTTTGAACAGTAAAAATTAGAACGTGACAACACTAATAAATAAAATTTGTGTTTATATTTTATTAAAAGCAATATAATAAAAAAAAATTAAAAATCATGACACCTTCCCTTTAAGCCAATACCGAGACATTTCAGAGAAAAACACAATGGTAGATGGCAGGATCTCAAAGTCCGTGGAATTGATAAGCTCTCACTTGGATCCCGTGGTGGTAATCTGTTCAGACGTTTAGAACAGATTGAGTGTCGTTGGATTGTAAAACTTTGCACTCACGCCCCATTTGGCCTTAATGAAAAGGTTTCTTTTGCATCCTTTTAACCCCTTCCCTCTATAGCCACTTTTGACCTTCCTGACAGAGCCTCATTTTTCAAATCTGACATGTGTCACTTTATGTGGTAATAACTCCGGAATGCTTTAACCTATCCAAGCGATTCTGAGATTGTTTTCTCGTGACACATTGGACTTTATGTTACTGGCAAAATTTGCTCGATATGTTCAGTATTTAATTGTGAAAAACACCAAAAATTAGCGAAAAATTGCAAAAATTAGCATTTTTCTCAATTTAAATGTATCTGCTTGTAAGACAGGCAGTTATACCACACAAAATTGTTGCTAATTAACATCACCCATATGTCTACTTTAGATTGGCATCGTTTTTTGAACATCCTTTTATTTTTCTATGACCTCACAAGGCTTAGAACTTTAGCAGCAATTTATCAAATTTTCAAGAAAATTTCAAAAGGCTATTTTTACAGGGCCAGTTCAGTTGTGAAGTGATTTTGAGGGCCTTATATATTAGAAACCCCCAAAAAGTCACCTCATTTTAAAAACTTCACCCCTCAAAGTATTCAAAACAGCATTTAGAAAATGTCTTAACCCTTTACATATTTCACAGGAATTAAAGCAAAGTAGAGGTGAAATTTACAAATTTCATATTTTTCTGCAGAAATAAATATTTAATAAAAAATTTTTTAGAACACAGAAGGTTTTACCAGCGAAATGCAACTCAATATTTGTTGCCCAGTTTCTGCAGTTTTAGGAAATATCCCACATGTGGCTGTAGCGTGCTACTGGAATGAAGCACCGGCCTCAGAAGCAAAGGAGCACCTAGTGGATTTTGGGGCCTTATTTTTGTTAGAATATATTTTAGGCACCATGTCAGGTTTGAAGGGCTCTTGCAGTGACAAAACAGTAAAAATCCCCCAAAAGTAACCCCATCTGGGAAACTAGACACTTCAAGGAAATTATCTAGGGGTGTAGTGAGCATTTTGACCGCACAGGTTTTTTACAGAAATTATTGGAAGTAGGCCGTGAAAATTAAAATCAACATTTCTTCAAAGAAAATGTAGGTTTAGCGATTTTTTTTCTCATTTCCACAAGGACTAAAGGAGAAAAAGCACCACAAAATTTGTAAAGCAATTTCTCCCGAGTAAAACAATACCTCACATGTGGTAATAAACGGTTGTTTGGAGACACGGCGTGGCTGAGAAGGGAAAGAGCGCTATTTGGCTTTTGGAGTTCACATTTAGCAGGAATGGTTTGCGGAGGCCATGTCACATTTACAAAGCCCTGAGGTGACAAAACAGTGGAAACCCCCCACAAGTGACCCCATTTTGGAAACTACACCCATTGAGGAAATTATGTAGGGGTATAATGAGCGTTTTAACACAACAGGTTTTTTGCATAAATTATTGGAAGTAGGCCCTGAAAATGACAATCTAAATTTTTTCAAAGAAAATGTAGGTTTAGCAAATTTTTTATAATTTCCACAAGGACTGAAGGAGAAAAAGCACTGCAAAATTTGTAAACCAATTTCTCCCGAGTAAAACAATACCCCACATGTGGCAATAAACGGTTGTTTGGAGACACGGCGTGGCTGAGAAGGAAAAGAGCGCTATTTGGCTTTTGGAGTTCACATTTAGCAGGAATGGTTTGCGGAGGCCATGTCACATTTACAAAGCCCCTGAGGGGACAAAACAGTGGAAACCCCCCACAAATGACCCCATTTTGGAGACTACATCCATTGAGGAAATTATCTAGGGGTATAGTGAGCGATTTGACCCCACAGTTTTTTTGCAGAAATTATTGGAAGTAGGCCCTGAAAATAATAATCTAAATTTTTTCAAAAAAAATCTAGGTTTAGCTAATTTTTTCTCATTTGCAGAAGGACTGAAGGAGAAAAAGCACCACAAAATTTGTAAAGCAATTTCTCCCAAGTAAAACAATACCCCACATGTGGTAATAAACGGCTGTTTGGACACACGGCAGGGCTTAGAAGGGAAAGAGCACTATTTGGCTTTTTGAGATCACATTTAGCAGGAATGATTTGCAGAGGCCAGGTCACATTTGCAAAGCCCCTGAGGGGACAAAACAATGAAAACGCCCAAAAAGGGACTCCATTTAGGAAACTACACCTCTTGAGGAATTCATCTAGGGGTGTAGTGAGCATTTTGACCCCACAGATGTTTCATAGAATTTATTAGAATTAGGCAGTGAAAATAAAAACAGTCCTTTTTCTTCAATAAGACGTAGCTTTAGTGCAATTTTTTTCATTTTCTCAACAAATAAAGGAAAAAAAGAACCCAACATTTGTAAAGCAATTTCTCCCGAGTACGGCAATACCCCATATGTGGTCATAAACTGCTGTTTGGGCAAACGGCAGGGCTCAGAAGGGAAGGACCGCCATTTGGAGTGCAGATGTTGCTGGATTGGTTTCTGGGCGCCTGTGGGCCCAAAACAGTGGAAACCCCCCAGAAGTGACCCCATTTTGGAAACTACACCCCTCAATGCATTTACCAAGGGGTGTAGTAAGCATTTTAACCCTGCAGGTGTTTTGTAGAAATTAGTGTTCACTCGATGTTGCAGAGTGAAAATGGGATTTTTTTCCATAGATATGCCAATATGTGGTGCCCGGCTTGTGCCACCATAACAAGACAGCTCTCTAATTATTATGCGGTGTTTCCCGGTTTTAGAAACACCCTACATGGGGCCCTAATCTTTTGTCTGGACATATGACAGGGCTCAGAAGTGAAGAGTACCATGCGGAGTGGAGGCCTAATTTGGCGATTTACAAAGTATTGGTTCACAACTGCAGAGGCTCAGATGTGAAATAATAAAAAGAAACCCCTGATAAGTGACCCCCACTATGAAAACTGCACCCCTCAAGGCATTTATTAAGGGGTGTAGTGAGCATTTTCACCCCACATGTCTTTTCCATAAATGAATGCGCTGCGGATGGTGCAAATTAAAAATTTATATTTTTCCCTAGATATGCCATTCAGTGGCAAATATGTCATGCCCAGCTTATGACGCTGGAGACACACACCCCAAAAATTGTTAAAAGGGTTCTCCCGGGTATGACGATGCCATATATGTTGAAGGAAACTGCTGTTTGGGGACGCTGTAGGGTTAAGAGCCGAGGGAGCACCATTTGGCTTTTGGAGAGCGGATTTTGCTTGGTACTATATTTGTTTGAGTATTGCTGGTGTTTTATAATGTGGGGGTAAATGTAAGCGGGGTGGAGTATATAAGGGGCATAGTCAGGTGGTATAAAAAATAAAAATAATCCATAGATGTGTGTTACGCTGTGAAGCAATCATTTCTGCACAGGCCAGTGTCGCACTGATAAATGGTGTCATTTCTTATCCTCCTTTTGGTCCACACTCCGCACCTTTTGTAGTTTGGGGAATTTTGCTGGGAAAGTGTTGTCCTGGTATAATACGGGCACCGTCGCTTCCAGCGGATATGTTTGGGCTCTCCCCTTCCTGGTTCCCTAATTTTAGGTCCTTGATAAATCGCCTCTTGAAACAGAAGAAATGTTCCCCTCGGGCACAACTGCATATTTTTTTATTTCCTGACTTATTAGAGCCATAACTAATTTTATTTTTCATAGACGTAGCGGTATGAGGGCTGGTTTGTTGCGGGACGAGCTGTAGTTATTATTGGTACCATTTTGGGGTACATGTGACTTTTTGATCACCTTTTATCCTATTTTTTGGGATGCCAGGTAAACAAAAAACCGCAATTCTGGCACAGCTTTTTTTGTTTTTTTTATACAGCGTTCACCATGCGTTATAAATTACATGTTAACTTTATTCTGTGGGTCAGTACGATTGTGGCGATACCTAATTTATAGCACTTTTTTATGTTTTACAACTTTTTGCACAATAAAATTACTTTTGTAAAAATAATGTATTTTTTCTGTCGCCAAGTTGTGAGAACCATAACTTTTTAATTTTTTTGTCGACGGAGGTGTATGAGGGCTTGTTTTTTGCGGGACGAGCTATAGTTTTTATAAGTACCATTTTTGGATACGTGCGACTTTTTGATCACTTTTTATTCTAATATTTGTAGGGCAAAGTGACCAAAAAACAGAAACTCTGGTAACGTTTTTTACGTTTTTTTTTTACGCTGTTCACCGCGTGCAATAAATAATATAATATTTTGATACCTCAGGTCGTTACGGTCATGGCGATACGAAATACATATGGTTTATTATTATTTTTCAATAGTAAAGGACTTGATAAGAGTAAAAGGGGGATTGTGTTTTATTTGATTACTTGAAACTTTTATTGTTTTCAAACTTTTATTTTTTGCACTTTTTTTTACACTTTTTCATGCTTTTTTTTACACTTTTCTTCAAGTCCCACTAGGGGACTTGAAGGTCCAACGGTCAGATTTATTTTTTTCTAATACATTGCACTACCTATGTAGTGCAATGTATTAGATCTGTCAGTCATTCACTGACAGCAAGCCGATTAGGCTTCGCCTCCCGGCGGGGCCTAAATCGGCTTCCATAATGGCAGAGCAGGAGACCATTGTGTCTCCTGTTGCCATAACAGCAGTCGCCAGTCCCGATTGCCTCTCAGGGCTGGCGATCTGCTAGTAACCGCTACGATGCAGCAATCGCTTTCGATTGCTGCATCGAAGGGGTTAATGGCAGGGATCGGAGCTAGCTCCGGTTCCTGCCGTTACAGGTGGATGTCAGCTGTACAGTACAGCTGACTTCCACCGCTGATGACGCCGGATCAGCTCCTGACCCGGCGCCATCTTGCCGGCAGCTACGGAAGCCGATCAGGCTCCGCTACCGGGCGGATCTTGACCGGCTTCGGTGCTAGGTAGACTGGGAGGCCAGTATTAGGACTCCCGTTGCTATTGCAGCCACCGGAACCCCGGCAATTTCATTGCTGGGGCTCCGATGAGCTGCAAACACCTTAAGTGCAGCGATCGCGTTTGAGCGCTGCACTTAAGGGGTTAATGGCGGGGATCGAAGCTAATTTCGGTCCCCGCCGTTACAGTCGGATGTCAGCTGTAAGATACAGCTGAGATCCGACGATGATGGCACCGACTCAGCTTCTGAGCCGGTGCCAAACATTTGACGTAAATGTACGGCATTTTGCGGGAAGTCAATGCTTTCCATGACGTACATTTACGTCAAATGTCGGGAAGGGGTTAATAATTATTATAATGTGGCTCTGGGTATTCTTGATGGTGTCTCCCTTTTATGATTATATATACATACTATGTTGTGTATATATATACAGTTAGGTCCAGAATTATTTGGACAGTGACACAATGATTTTGGCTCTGAATGCCACCACATTGGATTTGAAATGAAACAACTGAGATGCAATTGAAGTGTAGACTTTCAGACTTAATTCAAGGAGTTGAACAAAAATATTCTGTGAAACATTTAGGAATTGCAACCATTTTTCTACGCAGCCTCCTCATTTCAGAGGCTCAAAAGTAATTGGACAAATTAACATTACCATAAATAAAATGTTTTTTTTTTTTAATACTTTGTAGAGAATGCTTTGCAGGCAATGACTGCCTGAAGTCTGGAACCCATGGACATCACCAAACGCTGGGCTTCCTCCTTTGTGATGCTTTGCCAGGCCTTTACTGCAGCTGTCTTCAGTTGTTGCTTGTTTGTGGGTCTTTCTGCCTTAAGTTTTGTTTTAAGCAAGTGAAATGCAGCTCGATCGGGTTGAGATCTGGTGATTGACTTGGCTATTGTAGAATATTCCACTTCTTTGCCTTAAAAAACTCCTGGGTTGCTTTCGCAGTATGTTTTGGGTCATTGTCCATCTGTACTGTGAAGCGACGTCAAAACAACCTGGCTGCATTTGGTTGAATCTGAGCAGAAAGTATTTCCCTGAACACCTCCGAATTCATCCGGCTGCTTCTGTCTTCAGTCACATCATCAATAAACACTAGTGACCCAGTGCCCTTGGCAGCCATGCATGCCCATGCCATCACACTGCCTCCACCATGTTTTACAGAGGATGTGGTGTGCTTTGGATCAGGAGCCGTTCCAAGCCTTCTCCATACTTTCTTCCTCCCATCATTCTGGTACAGGTTGATCTTCGTTTTATCTGTCCAAAGAATGCTGTTCCAGAACTGGGCTGGCTTCTTTACATGTTGTTTGGCAAAGTCTAATCTGGCCTTTCTATTTTTGCGGCTGGTTAATGGTTTGCACCTTGTGGTGAACACTCTGTATTTGCTCTCATGAAGTTTTCTCTTTATGGTAGACTTAGATACTGATACACCTACTTCCAGGAGAGTGTTCTTCACTTGGGTAGATGTTGTGAAGGGGTTTTTCTTCACCATGGAAAGGATTCTGCGATCATTCTCACTGTTGTCCTCCGTGGACTTCCTGGCCTTTTGGAGTTCATGAAATCACCAGTGCGCTCTTTTTTTTTCAAGAATGTACCAAACTGTTGATTTGGCCACTCCTAACATTTGTTCTATCTCTCTGATGGATTTCTTCATTTTTTTTTCAGCCTAACGATGGTCTGTTTCCCTTGTGTTGAGAGCACCTTTGACCCCATATTGTGGGTTCACATCAACAGCTTCAAAATGCAAATGCCACACCTGGAATCAACTCCAGACCTTGTATCTGCTTAATTGATGATGGATTAACGAGGGAATAGCCCACGCAGCCCATTAAATAGTTTTTGAGATAATTGTCCAATTGCTTTTGGTCTTTTGAAAAAGAGGCAGCTACATATTAAAGAGCTGCAATTCCTAACCCCTTCCTCAAATTAGGATGTGAATACCCTCAAATTAAAGCTGAGAGTCTGCGCTTTAAGCCCATATTGATTATGTAACTGTATATTTAATATATTTTGGTAAACAGCTAAAATGCCAAAACTTGTGTCACTGTCCAAATAATTCTGGACCTAACTGTATAAACCTACAGACAAGAGGTCAATGCTGGCACAAAAGATCATAATTTGTCATAAAAAAAATCACTTTATTGGGGGATAGATACAAAACATTAAAAGATGAGTCACGCAATGTAAACAATATGGTGTCCGCCTGTGCAGGACAAGATATAGTAAAGTCAAGGCATGTACATGCATGAGTAGAAGTATACATACATGTGGATATAAGGATAAATAAGAGGATACTGACTATGCCTAGCACATGATATGTAACAATTATATACTGCCGTCAATGTTGTATGTTATGGTTTTGTTCGACTTCGTAGGATTTAGATATTGTATTCAACCTTGTGGTTGGATCTCAATGTGCTATATTTAGTTGGGATCCTATGGCCTGATTGTTGTGTGGACCCTTTATGTAGAGTTTTTACTCTTGTGTTTTTTATTATTCAGATTATGATCTGTGTGATACGTTGGGGCTTCTGAATATGAATTTCCAGGTGTTTGGATTTTGGACGTCAGTATTCCATCCCTTTATGTATTTTTGTCGGTATGCATTAAAATATCTATCTATATTGTTTTCATTTTTAACTTCTTCTCACCCTTATTTAGTCATGAGCTTAAATTCACTTTATATTAAAAAAAAATTATATTTTTATTATTATTCATTATTTATTTACACTTATTTTTTCACAGGTTCACTAGGCATACAATTTGTATTATATTAACATTAATATATTGTCTTATGAATTTTACAACTATATTTATTATTTCTTATAAAACACATATTATGCACTTTATTATTGAGTATATATATATATATATATATATATATATATATATATATATATATATATATATATATATATATATATATGTATAGTTTTTGTCCTGTTTGGACAATATACGTTTTGCTGCTCCATCTAAGATTGGCACATTAGTACTGATGTGTTCAATCTATATTTTGTGTTCAATCTGTGTTTTCCCATTTCCAAAATGGCCGCTGTTCACCTATATCCACGGTGCGTATGTGTGTGGGGCGTCGTGACGCCCTGCGTCACGCCAGGGCTAACATGCTAACGTGAACAGCGCTTAACATGTACACTCCGTGTCTTCCGGACGTGACTCATGGCCTCGCTTTACCACAGTACCCATTCGCCATGTAAGTAACATGGATATATGTTATAGTCTACATAGTATCAGCTGGCTCTAATATTCTGTGCCTCCCTCAATGATCTTTTTAATATTTTCATTGGCCTAAAAGTTTGATCCTCCCATATTTTGATACTATATAAAACCACTACCTCCAACTCCACATCAGTACCCCTTGAGAAAGCTAATCCTATGATGAGTTTGTAAACCCTTTCAGTATTAACATGTACCCTAGTTGTTTTGATATGTCTGTACTTACATGTGACATTTGACCTATGTATTTGCATTTATATTTTGTTGTGACCATATATACCAGGACATTTGACCACCACCTGAGTGGTTTTAGTGTTTTTAATGCTTTTATTGAGACAGGCTTCTGTCCGATTTTGTAATTTTCTAGTATATTAGACTTTGGTATTTTGTGTATATGATATACATCTATTGGTATTCTTCGTGTTTTTGGTATATCATTATTGTTACTTATTATGGAGCTTATTACTTGCCTTGGCGCTTTTAAACTATTGTTTTTGTATTTCAGAGGGTTCCACCCCTTCTATGGATGGTAGGGAAGCGAATTGGCTGTCTCAGTTATGTGTGTTTTAGGGGAGACACTATTTGGAATACCCAGGGTGTGCCACCAGACATTTTGTCTACTGAAAGATTGTTGAGACCATTTATACATTCATTCATTTTTTTCTACTTAATAAAGATTTATTGGCTCAAGCATTTCGGACTTGTATTTTGTGTATATGATATACATCTACTGGTATTCTTCGTGTTTTTGGTATATCATTATTGTTACATATTAAGGGACTTGCTTTGGCGCTTTATGGTTAAACTATTATATTGATTAGGACCAGCTCCGGGTGTACTGGGCTCTTGTGTAACAGAGTCACAGTGGAACCCCTATCCGTTGGCCTAACAAGAATAGAGCAGGTTTGTCTATATCACCATGCTCCACCCAAGCCCAGAGGACACTGGCATCTAACTAGTCATGCCTGACGCTGATGCTGGCCTTGATGTTAAGATGTTATCTATGTATTGTATTGGTCAGACAATATTCTGAACATTCTAATGGGGTATGTGCACGTCTTTTGACATGTCATTGCAAGTATTGTGCCCCTGTATCTTCCATCAGCTTTTTTTTGTTAATTCTGTGAGAGAAGCTGAAGAGACAAAATAATCGAATTTGATATCAATAGGAGTGCTATGCCTTGTCAGTTTCACTCATGAAAATAGTTGATAACATCTTCTGATGTCTCCATGACATGTCAGAAAATGTTAAAAAGAGACACACTTCAATTTCTTATAAGAATTTCATTCACCCTCTTATATATCTCATGCTGGAATTGTAAGATATTGCATTCTATTCATTTTGAGTCATTTCAGTTATTATGAGCCAAATTAGCCTGCTAAGTGTATTTTTCTCTAGCAGGTATGTTTAACCCTTTCCCGTCACAGCCATTTTTTGGATTTTCGTTTTCATTTTTTCCTCCCCACCTTCCAAAAGCCATAACTTTTTTATTTTTCCGTCAATAAAACCATATGAGGGCTTGATTTTTGTGGGACGAGTTGTAGTTTTTCACTGCACCATTTATTGTACCATATATTGTATTGGGAAACTGGAAAATATTCTTTGTGGGTGGGAATTAGGAAAAAAACAGCAATTCCTCAATCTTTTGAGGGGTTTAGTTTTTACAGCTTGTTAACTTTATTCTATCGGTCAATACGATTACGTCAATACCAAATTTATATAGCTTTATTTAGGTTTTACTACTTTTACAAGGAAGAGACTATTTGTTTAAAATTACATTTGTGTTTTGTTGCCACATTCTGAGAGCCATAACTTTTTTATTTTTCCATCGATTGAGCGGTATGAGGGCTTATTTTTTGTGTGGCGAGCTGTAGTTTCTATTGATACTGATATTGATTTTGGGCTACATGAGACTTTTTGATGACTTTTTATTTAATTTTTTGTGGAATATGGAGTGACCAAAAATCTATTTTAATTATTATTATTTTTTTACGGCGTTCACCGTGCAGGTTAACTAATGGTATATTGTAAAAGTTCGGAATTTGACGGATGCAGCGATACCAATTTTGTTTATATTTTTTTATTTTTTACATTACTTTAGAGGAAAAATTGGGAACTTTTAATATATATATATATATACACAAGATCATTAGAAATAAATATATATGTATTATTTTTTTTTACACTACTAAAAACTTTATTAAACTCTTTTTACACATGTTATTAGTCCCCCTAGGGGGTCTGAACCAGAGATCATTAGATTGCTGTGTACTAGCAGTATATTATAATTTTTACAGGCTCTTCTTAAGCTTAACAGGATATGAAGAAAGTCAGTCCTGGGATGCCTTCTTTAGGCCCCTGGGCTGTCACGACAACCATCTGCACCCCACGATCGTGTCATGGGGGGGCGATGAGCTGTCATGGGGGGCGCCCCCTCTTTCTAACGCCTTAGATGCTGCGATTGTGATTGATCGCAGCATTTAAGGAGTTAAATGGCCAGTGCGATCACTGTTCCTGCCGATTGGTCCCGTGTGTCAGCTGTAATATACAGCGGACAACCGCTGTGTACGGAGTGGGCTCAGCGGGTGAGCCTACCCAAAACATCACCCCCCACCACTGCTCCCTTCTCCTCCACCTCCTTCTCCCCCTTTCCCTCTTCATAGACTTCTATAGGCAGCGTTTCTGTCTCTCTCAGCTTCTGCTCCATCCTCCTCACACCTCCTCTCTTCATATACTTCTATGGGTAGCAGGGTCTATGTCTCCTTTCTGTCTCTTCTCCTGCTCCCCCCTCTTAATAGATGTCTATGGGCAGTGTGTATGTCTCTCTCACTCTGTTCCTGCTCTTTCCTCCTGCTCCGCTCCCCTTTTCAAAGACTTCTGTGGGCAGCAGCATCCTTGTCTCACTCTCTCTTTCTCTAACTCTGATCCCTCCTCCTGATTTCCCTCTCCATAGTCTTCTAGGGACATGCTGTGAAAAAGGCACACTCCCACTTCCTGTAGTCCATCTCCTCTGCCCTGTAACTAGATACAAAGTTTGTTTGACAACAGGGGATGGACAGCAGATTCTAGGAAGGAAGACACTTAGTGGCACTAATTTCACACAGAATTTGCATGGCTAAAATGAAAATTTTTTAACAGCAAGTAAATTACAAACTTAATATATATCAAGCATATTATTAGATTAGAATAAGGTGTGTCAAAAAAATTGTATCCATTTAAATTAATTGTTCACATTTGCCATATGTGCTGGAACATTTATTTAAAGACTGGAATCACACATACAGTTTTTGTGGCAGTTCTTTGAGCCAAACACAGGACTAAGTCCAAAAAGAAAGAAAAGTATAAAGCAAAGGTTGATATGTCTCCTCTCTTGTGTGTGGATCAAAAAAGCGGATATGGGATTCCAGCCAAATTATGCTGTCCTTTATTGCATTGCTCTATATCCTAAACACTATTGACTGATTTTTGGAGGGTGTATGCCAATACACATCCACATGCTATTTCTAATAATATGGCAGATTACTTTTCCACAATTTTTTTCCTCTTATTAAGGCATTTATTACATTATGACTGCAACACCCTGGCCCCTATGTTTTCATTAGACAAAACTTAGTGTAACGGCTGGCCACTGTATATTTACCACTTTCCGGTGTTGCTCCTCTCCTTCAGGCAGACAAAAAATGGAAGAGGCAGCACTTACAAAAAGTATCAGCAATTTATTCACACGTGCGACGTTTCAGTCCAACAGGACCTTTCTCAAGCATGAAACACACATCAGGTCATAGGTATATAAAGGCTCACAGAGTCAAATATTAATCAAACAGTGATCAAAACAAAGGACAGTATAAATCTAATTGCATACTATAAAAGATGCAATCTAAAAACACAAACATTGAATGAAGGTGATAATGCATACATATATAACAATAGATAAGGGACTGGTACAGAAAGAGGCAGTCCGAATCACAAAAATGTGTTAATGACATAATAACTCACCCAGTTGTGTATAATAAAATGATTGCAGATTATCATCTGCAGAAACCGGATGGACAAACTCCTCATGGATTCCGGCGTCCATGTGTGCATATTGCGCATGTCACACATGTGTGGGGAAAGTAGAATCACAAAATGCAATACATCGCGAAATCAAGCGAGATCACATGTTGCAATTCCCGCGCATGCACAGTAAATAGCATACCGCGCGGTGGCCATCTTGGAACTCAATGTATTCCGCTCATGCGCAGTGAATAACTCACTGTGCAGCGGCCATCTTGGAACCTGGAAAAAGATTGATCTCAAAGAGAAAGATCTTAAAATAACTGAGGAGCAGAACATTACCGGATTATCAAAGAATCAACATTAATAGGGGAAAATTGTCTAGAAGGGGATGACCTGAAAGGTTTCAATATTGTTGCAGAAAATGGTCGGAAAGGGATCAATATATGTAACTATAGTCATCGTCCTAATATAAGAACAGGATTAACGCACATGCTTTGATGTGTAAACTTTCAAAGAAGTGCAGCATTAATAGTAGAAAAAAGTAGAAATAACCTTTTTGTTATGTCCCTATTCATTTATTACTACAAACAATCCCAGGATAGATGATAATGTCCCCAAAGAAATATATAATGTTGACGCCATGTCAATATTGTCCAATGTTAATGTAGTGCCCCCATAACCAGAGAGCAAGATGTCAATATCTAACACTATACATTTAGTGAAGGATGCCATGGATGTAAACTACTAGAGCAGTTATATAGGGACTCCGAAAGACAGAGGAGATAGTCCAATCTGCAAACAGAATCTGCAAATGACAAATATGAAAGATATATAAATATTAAAAAATCTTGTCAATTGCAGTAAACATGTCGTCGTATTAAGTGTGTTTCAGATTTATATACAAAAATCTACAACATTCGAAGACCACACAAGGCATATCAAGGGAACAGAAAATCACAATTCATGTATCCATCAATTGATTATCGCACCAACCTTGAAGTCAATGTTAAGTCCTTTTGGATATAGGGAATCTAATCTGTAGATCCACTCAAGTTCCCTACGTTTGAGTCTAGAGACTCTATCCCAACCCCTCCAATGTATGGGTATGTGGTCAATGATCCAAAATCTAAGATCACTGACCACAAGTCCAGCTGAGACAAAGTGTGCTGGAACCGGGAGATCAATTTTTTTCGTTCTGATAGTGGACCTGTGTTTGTTTATGCGTGCACGACATTCCTGTGTTGTTTCCCCCACATATATCAGTTTACAGGGACACTGTAGTACATATATAACATAAGATGACGCACAGGTCAAAATTTTTTTGATGTGGAAGACCTTACAATTTATCGGATGTACAAACTTATTTCCCTTTTCCATGATATTGCAATTAATACAATTCAAACATGGAAAACATCCCAATTTTTTGGGAGCTAGGGTTAGCTGGCGGTTTGTTTGAGTAGACCCCACGGCTGCATATACAAGTTGGTCCCTTAAGCTCTTTTGACGCCTAAAGGCCATCATCGGGGGGCTGCCAAATTCAGGAACAGCAACAGACAAGTTCCTAAGGATGTGCCACTCTTGACGTATTATATTAGTGATCCTGTAACTAATATCACAATATGTAGAGACAAACGCTACTCTATTTGGAGATATTTTGTTGCATGATGTCAGTAACTGTTCCCTTGCAACGGTTTCCACCCTGTCCCTCTGTTTCTGTAGGAGTGCTTGTGGGTATCTACGCTGAGCTAATTTGTCGCCCATGTCATCTAAACGTAGTGTAAGATGTTGAGGTTCTGCTACAATACATTTAACTCTTAACATTTGGCTAAGAGGTAAAGACTCCACCATCCGACGAGGATGTTGACTATCATATCGCAACAGGCTGTAGCAATAAGTGGTCTTGTTGTATAGATCAGTAACTAGTCTGTCACCCACCCAGTATACAAGGGTGTCCAAGAAATGTAAACATGTAATTGAGGACTCCATCGTGAACTTGATATCTTCATCAATGGAGTTGAGGAACCCAAAAAACTCCTCAAGCTGTAACATAGTACCAGTCCAGATAACGAACACATCATCTATTTATTGCCACCACCTCAGTACATGACTGAAGTGGTGGGGCACATAGACGTGGCGTTCCTCAAGGGCCGCCATGAACATGTTGGCATATGTGGGAGTCACATTAGAGCCCATGGCGGTCCCCCTCTTTTGAATGTAAAAGGAGTCAGCAAACAGAAAATAATTCTCTGTAACTACCAATTCCAATAAGTCCATCAAAAATTGTGTGCTAACTTCAGAATACACTGATCTACCTAAGGCTTCCCTTACTACATTAAGTCCCCTATCATGGTTGATGCAAGTGTAAAGACTACAGACGTCAAAAGACGCCAAAATGATGTTACCAGTCAAGGATATACGTGATAACTTCACTAAAAAGTCAGTGATGTCTTGGATATAAGATGTTGCGGAAATGCCATAACACCTAAGTGTTTTGTCAAGGAACACTGCTATGGGATTAAAAATGGAGTCCCTCCCTGATACAATGGGACATCCCAGTGGTTTATGTAGACATTTGTGTATCTTAGGCAGACAATAAATCACGGGGGGTGACAGTATATGACACGACAAGAAACTCAAATACATCCTTATCTATAATCCCAACAGCCAACGCATTTTGAAGGAAATATGTAATCTTACGTTGGATCCTGAATTTAGGATCACCAGCCACTTTTTCATAAACATTGATATCATTAACCTGACTGCCAATTTCATCAAGATAAAGCGATGTGTCCATGACGACCAAGGCCCCAAGTTTGTCGGCTGGCTTGATCGTCAGGGACACATCACCAGATAAATCCTTGAGAGCAATCTTCTCAGCACTAGTCAAATTGGGATGTAATAACGTTGTTTCCCCAAATTCTTCCCCTAATCTATGGACCTTCTGTTTAACAATGGTGACAAAAGCTTCTATGATGGGTTCACAGACATGTGGTTGCCATCCTGATTTTTTAAAAAGACCCACTTTGCCTAAAGCAAATTCACAGGATACTGTATTCTCCTGAGCTACAGTGTGATCACTAAAAACGTTTTCAATTTTATCCTGCGAAAAAAAAACATGGAGGTCTAATACCAATTGGAACCAGTCAATTTTAGGCTATGTTCACACTGAGTTTTTTGCAGACGCAATTTCTGCCTCAAAATTCAGTTTGGAAGTTTGAGGCAGATTTTCCTCTCCCTGCACGCCGATTTTCGGGCATAAAACGCCACGAAATACGCTTTCTCTGCCTCCCATTGATGTCAATTGGAGGTCAGAGGCGTAAACGGCCGAAGGTAGGGCATGTCCCTTCTTTCTCCTGCGAGATGGTTTTACTGCTCGCGGGAAAAAGACGCCTCCGCCTCTCATTGAAATCAATGGGAAGCATTTTCAGGCCATTTTTGACGAGTTTTTCGGCGCGGTTTCCACATCAAAAAACTTGTAAAAAAACTCAGTGTGAACATACCCTTAGAAGCAGGACAGAATGTCAGTCCCTTGTTCAATAATTTCAGTTGGGTATAAGATAAGGGACATGAGGAAATATTTACCGCAGGTTGCTCTAGTTGACTCTCCTTTCTTTGCCATGTGCCAACTGCCAATGTCGTCTGGTTCTCTCTGGTCTTGGATTTGAACCGCCTTCTGTGTTTGCGGCCTCCTCGCCTAGTACATCCATGGTCCCCCCTAAAAAAAAATATCTGTGGGGGCACCCGCTGTAGATTATGGACGTCTTTTTTTCGCTGCTCCTTTGCCATGTGTGGCACCCAGTTGCGGCCCAGTGCTGTGGAATCTCTTCGTTTTTTGCTCCTCTTCTTCAGTCTTTGCTGCTGGAGTCCTCCTACGTCGCCAACGCTCATCACTGTACATTTACCACTTTCCGGTGTCACTCCTCTCCTTCAGCCTTTGCTGCTGGCGACCTCCCACATCACCAACACTCACCTCTTGCCTGCCACTGTACATTTACCACTTTCCTGTGTCGCTCCCCTCCTTCAGTCTTTGTTGCTGGCGGCCTCCCACGTCACCACGTCACCAACGCTCTCTTACCTTGTCCACTGCTGCTACTAGGGCGTAGCTTTGCCAAGCTATAAAATGGTTTCCCCACCCAGCTTTCCCAAGCTATAAAAGGTTTCCGGCCCTCCACTCCAATGCCTGAGCAATTACATTCTACATTAGCTGGCTATTTGTACCCTCCACCTTGCCTGAATTTTGACCATTCCTGACTGTCGCCTGCCCTGACCACTTGCTTAAAACCTGATTGAAATATGCAAACTGCTAATTTTTTTCATAGGTATAGATCAATTGCTGAGCCAAAAAAAAAAACAATGCATTGCAGATAAGTGTAAACCCTGCCTTTTGCAAAATGCAATTTCTAAGTAGAACTTCAAAGTTGTTTTATGTAAGCAAAATATTAATTTTTGTTATGTTTGTTCTTTTAAATATTTTTTTGGGGAGATGTTGGAACTTTTAAAGATATTCAGCCATAGATCCAAGGCAAATCTAGAGGGGGTAGAATATAGGATATCGGGTGAATAACATTAATAATTTATTGTTGTACATTTATGTATTTTAAATATATATTAAAACAGAGGTGAAACAAGAACATGTGACCATAGACCAAATACAAATTCAAATGAAATACTTGAAAATATATCATTCAGATATTTATTGCCCTATTACTTAACGCAGTTCACGCTATAAAACCGACGAGTTAACAAATCACAGCTCTGCAAACCAGATTCCGGAAGCAATTTTTTGAAGGGTATTTATTTCATTATTTTATAACATTATCGCCAGTTTGGCACTTTCTGTCTCTAAAGAGGAGAACTTAATGACTCAAAATAACCATTCGAACATTAAAGGGAACCTCACAACATGACAGGTTCCTTGACATCTATTAGATCTGCAAAATGCTCTAAAATTCCTTTTACACTGGCAGATATTTTGTCCATTAAAAGAGCACCGAATGACAATACAGCATGTCGATCACTGCTCCTTTTCTCCATTGAAACAGAGCAAAATGTTTGCACAGGGAGATGTGCTGCCAACAACATCGACCGTTTTTCTGGCCGCATAAAATATGCAATCAGCTGACGAATGAGCGTTTGTTTGTTTGTCGGCTGATCACTGTCCTGCTAACACAGGGCAATGATGGGGAACGAGCGTTCCTACGAACATTTGTTCACCCCATTAGCCCGTGTAAATAGGCCTTTACAATGTTTATCTAGCCGGGTTGGAAAATAGCTTGTCTTGTATGTCCTCTTATCCATTTAACAGAGCCGAAAAAGTTCACATAACAAACTAACAAACCTTAAGAGCTGTGTTGCTAAGCGGTTGGGGATAGGGCTAATCTTTCCTGTTTCACTGATTAATAATGACTTAATATTTTATGCAAAATAAAATCTAAAAATATATGACCACTCATAATATCAGTGAAAAATGGCTTTTCTCAAAGAATTATATTGGCCGTTTTCTTTTCTTTGAGAAAAGCCATTTTTCACTGATATTATGAGTGGTCATATATTTTTAGATTTTATTTTGCATAAAATATTAAATAAATAGAGGATATAAGGGAATTGAAAATCTCACCTGGATTATGGATAGTCTTCTCAAAGAGGGCGTCTTTTAGAGAGGTTTTATTGAAGTTCTGCTTACTCCCCTATTTCATGCATCTTTTCATTTACTAGATTGTATCTCAGTCAGGGAAACACAATCATATTATAAAACAGACTCTATTTAGTATATTCTGTAGTATGATGCATACTTGATATAAACAGTCCATATAACATGATAACAATTTACTGATTTTATTAAAGGGTATTACCATATTTCTATTAGATGCCATATTTAGTTGAAGTAACCTTTGAAAATATATGTAAAGGTTAAACCTCGGTAATTGCAGATTATTTTTTTCCAACTGAATTGAAATGTGCTGATTATTACTAGTCTCTGTATTACTAAATATGATGCTATGTTATGTATATTGTACACATGTTTACACTGTTGCTTTGATATTTCTATTCCACCCCCCCCCCCACACCCCTACACACACACAAGTGCTACCTTTCTGACAATGTAGATTACTGGAAGGTGTAAAAAGTTCACTATTGCATTTTTTATTGATCAGATGAGAACATCATTTATTTTCAATCAATGTTTATACTATTACTACACTATTGTTTCCATTATATGAAACATTATTCTAAATTACTCTTTCTTAATATAAATAATAACAGGTAATACATACAGGACCCATTGCCAACCTCCTGTTGCCTATCAACAAATACCGTATCAAGCCCATAGTCATCTGTCATATTAACTTTTACAATAATCAGAGGCATAGCTAGGCGCTTTTTCAGTTCTGACCACTTTTGCAAGACTGTCTGTCTACCAGTCTACCTGCAAGCTTCTCATTGGCACAAACTACATTACCTAGGGCACATTCCCTGCCAGCCTCCTCTTTAGCCACTCCTCTACATTAATTCTTACATAGAACTAAATGTATAACCAAGATTCACTGATGACCACTGCTTCATATGTAATATGCAGTTCCTGGGAAATAAGTACTTTAGATTAAATGACCCATATATTGAATCAGGAAAATATTTACTTAAAAATTCATATAGATGAATATCATTGAGTGATCTCAGAGTAAAGTAAAAAAAAGCAATAAACAATATTGAAGGAGAATACAAGAAAATAAAGAAAACAACAAGCATTGAATGGTATTAAAGTGACTTTAGGAACTGTCTGATATATTTCACTGTGCAACAATACAACATAACATTATACGTACATAATAGTGGATGACTTTTTATATATAATTGGGTTTAGAACAGGTATGCTATGCAACATTACTAATTTACATATGGATGATAGGGTCAATGTAAAGCATAGAAGCTATAACAACACCTGTAAATGTCTATGTAAATGTTTAATTTTAATATATGTTGATACATTTTAAAATGTATTAAATACGTCCTATACTGTCCCTTTAAATCAGAATACATATTAATACTACAATTATTAGCATGCAATTGAATGAAAACTCTATGGTTGGTTATGGTCTCTGTGATGGTTTGATGCATAGCTCACATACTGTATCCACTGCTAGTCTATTTTTACCCTCACTATCCTATTGCACAGTTCCCACCGCAGTTCCCTTTAGTGCATGCTTTCCTTTCCATGTGTCTGTGCCTTATAGCACTTGGTGCCTGCATTCTCTCAGTGCGTTGCCTTGGATGTTATAATATGAATGCTTCTTAGCAGCAGCCTACCGGAACACAACACACAGTGTGTCACATTAGGTTTGTACTGAAGATTTTGTTTCTTTTTCTGTATCCCTCTCCCATTCTCACTCCCTTTTCTGTGCCTAAATTCGCCCCCTATAGCATGTTCCTTCTTTGTAGATCATTGCTGTATCTTTCAATTCCCATTCACTCTTCTTTCTGTTGCTGCTGTCTACATCCTTTCTTTCATAGTGTCTGTACTCTCTGCCTGCCCTCTCGCTTTCTCTTCTTTATCACACTGCCTTGTCTCTCTCCCTCCTTCTCCATTTCAGTACAGTATCATTCTTTTCATAAACAAGCACAGAGCCCTCTCTGTGCATTTCTGTGCCTCTTTCCTCTTCCCCTTTAATCAATAGCCACACCAGGAGAGTTTGCTCACATGAATGAGTCCTTGTGAATCTCACCCCCAGACATCTTTCAGTGGATGTGCAGACCAGAGCTGGAAATCTTCCTCAACTGCCCTTACTTATCCTGGTTTCCTTAGAGTCTGAGGTTCTGACATGTTGACCCGTGGAATATGCCCGTCTCCTGGTCTCTATGTCCACCCTTTCATCCTCCTCTTCTTCATCCTGCTTCTTGGAGCCCATGCTGAAGGTAAGAAGATGCTCAGCATCAGTGATGACAATGTTTTTCCTCTTTTTCCTGCAAGCACTTTCCCTTTAAATTGTTAACGTAATTGAGTGCTTTAAATGTTATAGAAAAACATAAAGAAAAGCAAAGTAGCAGCAGGGGATGAGCTATATATTCCAAGGCTTAATCTATTAGGATTGTCTTGGTGCTACAAGATATGGGAATTTTAAGAAACTAGTATGTAGGACACAAAGAGCACATGCTCTAACTGTATTCTTCTGAGAAAGTAGCATTGTGCTGTGTGCTGGTGCTCCTCACTATCAGTATAGGAATTATGATGAATATTTTAGTACTTAGCCTATGTATCTGAGAGTTTATAAACTGAATATATATCTATATATAGATATAGATATCTATATCTATATATAGATATGTATAAATATCTATATATAGATATCTATATATATATACACATATATATATATAGATATATATATATATATAGATATATAGATATATATATAGATATCTATATCTCTCTCTCTCTCTCTCTCTCTATATATATATATATATATATATATATATATATATATGCTGTCATGTCTGGGTACGCTATATAATGATTTGAAATGGATTGCTGTATTTTACATCCCATTAAGCTTGTGGAGATGTGGATGTTCAATTCCTTTTTAACTTTGTCACTCTGGGACTTTGTATTCTTTGGAATAACAGGGCAGTGTAAGTGTCCACATCTGATCTCACTGCACCTGGTGCTCTTTTGAAGCCAAATATTGTGTGAGTGAAAGTTAATCTTTGAGTTTGATTCAGCTCTGTATCTTTTTAGGCAGGATGGGGAGAATTTTTGTGTTTGATCTTTTGCTTCTCTTTTTGAATTTTATTTAATGTGAATATGAAGTCTTTTAGATTTCCATCTTTTTGATTCCCTTTGCAGATTTTTTTCTACTGCTCTACAATGGTTAGATTCTTACATCTTTGCCACTTAGATCAGCGAAGATTTTCTTATGTATTTGATGTCTTTTGCTTTGTGACTTCAATGTGCTTCTGTGCTATGAAATGTTTATTAAAAGATATGGCCCTTTTCTTACTTATAATGTAAAATCGGCCAAGATCTGAGAGCTAAATAGATAGACTGTATAATCTGGAATGTTACACATTAGATAAGGTTAGGGTTCTCTTTTGTTTTTATAAAGAGCCATGAAAACCCAGAGAAAAAAATGTAAATTATTTTGGACACTATGTATATGAAGCTTATTTTAAGTTTGAATTATGGCGGCACATGGGTGATCGTCACTATTTGTTGACCTAACATTAAAACACTATTTGTTGAAGGCTAACATTTAGAGTTAAATATACAGAAACTGCTCATAAATCTTCTGCATCTTTAGACGTGTGGTTAGATCTTATTAAAATGATGAGTAAGTGTGTAATGTAACAATCAGCCATTACTTTTAATAATGTTAGGCTCATGTGGTCACTATTGTAGTGTGGATATACTAGTAGATCCTGAAAAATCTTACAAGCCCTACACCTCACATATTACAATTTAGAGTTTGTACATGTGAACCATTATAGATACATAACTGGTGAAATCGTGTCATGTATTCATTATTGCCTATCATAGTTAATGATTTCTTTAACAAAGATTAGTTTGATGTTAATCATATCTAATGATTCTTATAGTATTTGGAGGGGGAATATAGAGAAGCCAATTTTGCTTAGATTTCAAACCGTAGTACATTGAGTATGGTTGTTTAATTAGGAAATGTCATATTGAGTTCTTTACTGTTTACTCCTCCTCATTGAAAGATAGATTTTTTTCTTGCAGACGACCTACGCCTGTTATTAATTGTGTTCATTGGTAAAAAATCTATTGTGTGAACCATGCCGGTCTAGATCTTCAGTGTTCTTACTCTTTTTTTTTCCAGGAATCCAGTTACTTGACCTAAACTATATGTTATTTGCGGCACATCTGATGTTTCAAGGCAGCATCAAGAATGTGTATCTAATAGTATCTGGAATACTGGATATAATGTTAACACACAAGATCTAAGAAATGATACAATTGTATTCACCTAATAGGGTTGGCTGCTTCACCAGAATGGCAATGTCATGGTTGGATCTTCTGGAGAAGGTTTATAACTGAGAGAAAGACAAACATTTATGACACTGGGTCTCAGTCTGTTAGATATTTTATCTGTGAGTTGGAAAAGAATAGATAGACCACACATCAATCTATATTTTTATCAGCCACCCTTTCCAAACCCAGTAACTTCCACGCCAGTTAATTAAATAGCAAATAACATTTTGGATCAAAGTAGACAAGTATTTATAGTTCTGTTTTATCAGCATTTACCTTTGGGGTTTTGGTTCTGGTTCCACATTTGTCTTTTCAATACAAGTTACCCTTCTGCCAATACAACACAGTAGTCTGTGTAGTGTTGGTTTGGCTGTGAAAGATTATCGTCATGTTGCCATTTTAGATATGCCATCTGTCTGATGCTACTGCTGGTTGAGTGCCCTATGTATTAGTGAAGGTAAGGCACAGGTTTCAGATACAATCATAGTTGTGACTCTATTTTAATGAAGCAATTCTAAACAATTGATAAAATTGAATATATTGATTCGAAATTAATTAAGGGGAAGCATGGGAAAAGCCGTACACCTTTTTCAATCATTTAAAATATACTTACAGATGTGTCCACTATTACCTTTGCTTGAATTTGGTTAATGAATCAATTTTGTCATGAAACAAATTCAATACAATATCGCGACATGCTAGCAAAACCCTTCGCAGGCTGCAATTTCCATCACAACACAGGGTGTCCACACATAGACACCTATAGCATAGACTTCTCGTGATAGAGTTTTGTGAAATCATGTTTTTTGTTTTGGTAATCTCACAACAAACCTCTCAGTATATGTTGGGAAATGGGAAAAGGTAAGGATGAACAGACCTGTATATACTTATTATACTATTAATATTACAATTACTCTTAAATGGTATCTCCAGAGCATTATCTTTATCCAGAAGTTTAGATCTAATAGTGGAAGTCACCACCAGAAAATAAGGCAGTACTGTTGCCAAATTCAACCATACAGCGTCCAAGGCCTCTCCTGCAGAAGAGGCTTTAGACATCATAAGGTTGCTTCGGCAATAGCACCACTTGTTCTGCAAGGCTGCATCTCCCACCACCAGATTTAAACTTCTCCCAGAAGACAAGAACACCAGAAATATTGGAGGTACCCTTTAACTGTTGTTTTTATCTTTTATTTTTCTTAAACCTTTTAAACAGAATCTCAAAGTAATATGTTAGGTTTTAGTATGTTAATAGCCATTCTGTAGTTTGTCCATGAATAAGATATTTTATAGTATATATCATTTTATAATGCATCTGACATGATGCACCCAGAGACACCTACAAGATACCTATAAAGCATGATTTTGCATCCAGCCCCAAATCCAAAGTTCAGAGGCCTGTGTATAGGGTTCAAATAGAACCTACTAAGCCAACCCCTTATCTACCCCTTTGTGCCTTTACAAATTTCCATGTTAATCCACTAATATCCTATAGTTTCATAGAATTGGGAGAATATAATGTTTCCCTTAAAAACATGGTATATGAATCCAAAAGTCATTGACATGTCATTAGTGTGTAAGATAAAATAGTTTGTGGACCCAGATCCCCAACGATGTCAAACAGTAAGGGTCACAAAGCTATATGTATTTGCACCCACATCACCTTCATACTTTTTGGCACCAAGTTGAGATTTACTGGGTTGATTTCTACATCATTCTGGTATGGAATTCTACAACCAGGTCAAATTTTGACCATCATTTTCCTCTACTTGGACAGACACCCCTATAAACCACTTCCCACAATTAGGAAGAATGCATTTTTTTTGCAGTGGTACTTCAATATTGCTGACTTTCATTGATGCCAACCACTGGGTGCTGGACTACAATAATTTGACTGAATTAATAATTTACACATTTAAAGTGTTTGAGTGAAATCTATGTAAACAGGCCATTTGAACATGTATACCCAGTAGAACAATGCTATATGTGACATATGTGCGCTTTGTCGCAGTCTTACTAAATGTATATTTTTCATCTCTCTATTTTCGAACTATAATTTAATCTCATACGACAGCTGCTTCATAATGAGACATGTTTAACACTTGGATAAATTATTACCTAAAAGAACACATGGTAAGAAATATGACAGTTCCACCATATGTGTTTAAATAGAAGAGGTGTGGAGAAAAGCTGCAATGATTAATCTGAGCCTTCTGACACTGGAGCTGTGCCATTAGTTAAACACATACTGTTTCTTATGCACATGGGGAATAGCTTGTCATTTTATTGTGTCCCACATAATTGGGATCCCGTCTATGATATCTTTCCCCTTGATAAAAGCGTTCTTGACCAATTATGTTGAGAAAATGTTCTATACATATACCACAGAGAATGGGTGTGAAAAGTTCACTCCTTTCAATTAGGGTAAGGATTTACTATGCCATACTTGCGAGAAATATATTACAACATTTTAATTTAAGAATTATTTAATAGGTATATTAACCATGGATGGACTCCTCCCAGGAACCATATTAAGTTTGTTTAGTAGCCAGGCAATAAGAATTTCCATAGATATTTATTGAAAACAACCCCAAAAGTTAAGCACCAGCAGCGAATTTCGAAGCGCATCAGCTAGCTGGCTTCTGATTTAAACTTATGAAAAGGAAAAAGGTATGAACCATAGAGATAGGCCATGCATGTGCTATAGGACTATTAGAGAAGTGAGGCCCAGGGTTAGGTTCCTCCCATATGTGATGTTTGACTACATAGGCTGCCTATCTACACCGGCACTGCTGAACTGGCACATAAGAGAGATAATAACTTGCTCAAGATATTTAATACATCATATATCATATCATATAACCGTTCTCACATTGAACATTAAGGTAAAAGTAAAACAAGAGTTACTATGAGACACTCTCTCAGACAACACGCACCTGCCAAAATGTCAAAGGGTTATCCCAACCCCCCCCCCCCCCATACCATGAAACACAATGTAATATATTAAAATGAGGGTGTAAACATTTTAGTTCTTTGTTTTAAAGAAGTTTTTCCCAAGTCATAAAGTGAGGGCCAACTGCTTTAGTAAAGTAAAGGCCACAGGCTGTTCAGTGAACTTGTAACTGATAGGGGCAATGCTGCAGTTCCCTTAAAGGGGATATCAGGGATGTGAATTTTTTTTATTTGGGGTTGGAAATAAAATAAATAAACCAAAAAATCAATACTTACCCATCTTTGCCCTGGTGATCCAGTGCTTGACGCTCCAGCGGCACTCCCAGTGGCTGTTTACATGCACTTAGCATGTAACCGCTGCAGCCAATCAAAGGGCTCCGTGGGGCTCAGCAGCCATAAGTTGTGTTTCTGGCATTATGTGTCATCACTGAGCTTTCTGACTGGCTGCAGCGGTTACATGCTACGTGCATGTAAACAACCACCGGGAGTGCCGCCAGAGTGACAGCGCTGGATCGCAGGGGGCAAGGATACATAAGTTTTATTTTTTTGGTTTACTTATTGCATTTCCCCAAAAAAAATCACATCTGGGATAACCCCTTTAGCCAGCGCTGCAGGCCCTTCAAGGAACCCTTATGCATAATATTACAACAAAAATGGAAGCCGCCGTAAAATGGAAACACTGTACATATTGTTAAATCAACATGGTATAGAAAAGAAACATTAAAATAAATAAAGAAAAAGTTATAGCTCTTAAACCAGGAGACACCGCAAATCACGGAAATGTGTCTGGACTAAAATTCATTGAATGTTTAAAGAAAAACTGTGATATTATTAGGCTATATGATTGAAAGGGGTTTGAATTATTTATCTCAATGAAAACTGAGGACTCGGTTTGCATTGATTTTCAGACTCTGCATGTAAACAAGAATGTTTCCTTTCACTGACCACACGTAGAGATAAAAGATGGTGATACATTAGAGTAAACGAGAACATTTTTTATAATTTTTTTATTATACAATACAAGTATGTACACCCCTATTAGAAAAAAAAATCTGTTTGTTTTAACTGAGGTGGTATAAAAAGAAAATTGCGAGAAATTAAACACATGCCTGACTATCGGAGTAATAAACTAGCAACTGTTTCCAATTCTAATTTCTTGAGTGATGTATTCTTATTTATTGTGTCTTGGGGGCAAATTGATATGGTGAGTACCTACAGCAGCTAAATGTTTCAATTCAATTAGCAAATGTTATATAGACAGATATAGATGTGTGCCATGTGTATAACCTTCTTTCAGAAGTCAGCTATGCATGTCCCTTCCTCAAATCTCATCTGAATCATTTCTCCATTTTGTTGAACTGTTTTTATAGATAATGTATTTCCTATTGTATCTACATCATTCACATGATTATGCTAAACACATTTATAGACATTTTTAAATGCATTTCATATATGCAAAAGATTGCCTGAGCCTATTTATAGAAATATGATAGACCTCAAATGATTCTAATACCAGATATTAACTGTACAATTATACATAATGAGACTTCTCCTTTTTGTTACTATGTTCTTTAATACTAAATATTTTTGTGTATAAAATATTTAGAAATATTGTTAAGACTTCCGGTTCCGGTGCCTGGATGTGGGAGGTGTATGAGTTCAGCTCTACGTGCTCAAACCTCTGTATTGTGCTACCAGAGCATAGATTCCTGTCTATGTCTTTGGTCCCATGGCTACATGGTGTGACGGCTCTCTTCCTGGCTCTCAGGATTGCGGCGGGCCTCTATGGATAACAGCCAGATAGTTTTGCCGATTCTGCGTTTTTGGTCTTCTTGAATCAATGTTAGGAGCTCTCGGGGCTCTCAACTGAACTGAAAGATGGCTTCCTGTTCTGTCGGCGAGTGGCTTTGTGAGTGGTTTGCTGCCCTCGATATTTGGGAGGTGGATGAGCAAAATGTGACAGTGAACTTGACATAAACGCCAAATATTATATCATATCTTAGAATTGAGATGCAGCATTGTCATTATATATTACTATTAACTAATACTAACAATACTGTCAACATTTTATTAACCTGTACTGACTTGTGGTTAGAAATAAGTGATGAGACGAAGTTTGGACAGATCTAAAACATAGAATAGGAGTAAAGTAATAAGTGGCTATTTAATAGTGGTCATTTAAGAGCGCTGAACAATTGCTGACCACTTACTATATGCCTAGGCCACAACCTATATTACAGCTCCCTATGTTACGATCCTTTAAACCAGCGACGCTGACTAAGAAAAACGCAGTGCCTGCAGAAAAAGAGCTCATTGAGTTTCAACGGCAATTGGACCTCTATATGGATCCCAATATGGATGGTATAAGTGTCCCTAAAGGTGAAATAAGAGAGAGAGGTGGGGAGGACTCAAGGGGGAGGTAAATACCCCAATATGGATATGGCAATTATTGCGAAAGCTGCGGAAAATGAGCCTCTACCTTTACTTACTAATACCGTTGGTGCAGCAGTTCAGAAAGGTCTACTCTCTATTCAAACCGCGCTTAACCACCATTCATCTCAATTAGACGATACAGAACAACGGATTGATACGCTGGAGGATAAGTAACAAAATCTGCACACAGTTATCCAACTCTGTTGAAAACCTGTTTTGATTTAAGACACAAGACTGATGATCTAGAGAATCATTTTCGCAGGAACAATTTATGCAAGATAGGTCTACTAGAAATATTTTCTGAAGAATTAATTATTAAGAGACATTTTTACAGATGTAGCCGTCTTTATCTTGACTTTTAACACATTAAATAAACAGTGTCTGGATCCCTTATCATTACTTTTTCAATGACTTTTCAATGGCTTTTGTCGTGTGATATCACGCTGCAGCAAGTTATCAGAATCAAGTTAAAGATAGCTATATCTGTACCTGCAGCTCTGGGTTTTGAATACCTTATTAAAATTTATGGAGTATATTGGATTGGTGCCGTACAACATTCAGACAATTCATCTCGCCCTCGTCCAATAATTGCACAATTGCTGATAAAGTACAATTTCTCAAAGCTTATCGAGCTGCCTTTCCACTGTTACTTGACAGCTACAAGGTTCTTTTATTTGCAGATCATTCCATAGCCGTCCAAATAAAACATAGATCATTTGTGAATATATGTTCCTCATTGGTATGAAGAACTATTTGTTTTGCTTTGCTAGGTCCAGCGACGCTCAGGCTATATCAAGAAGATGGCACATCATGCCAATTTACATTACCAGAGTAACCTGCTAAGTTTTTGGCTAGAGAACCACGACTACAGAGGCAAAGCCGCCCATGTGATTAATCTGAAACTCAAGAAAAAGAAAACAATAATTTTCCAACACCATTAAATAAGGTGGCGTGAAATGATTTGTTTGATATAAGTCCATAAGTATTACTATCTTGAGTTATGAGGTGTAATTTCTATATGAAATAGTGAGTTGATTAATAATTATTCAATAATGTACATGAAATGAATAGAAAGTGTGTGGGTTTTCGTATCTACTCCGTTTTTTTTTTCGTTTTTTTTCTTTATATGGTTTGACTGGGGGTTTGAGCTGTGGCCTCTATTCTAATATAGGTGGAAATGTTATACTCATATTACTATGACCTCACACACCCTATCCAGGAAAAAGAAAAGTTACAAAAAGTAAACATTGTGTAATTCTTTTTTTTTTTTTTGACACGTTTCGGTGTGTTTATTTGGGGAGATTTGGTGGAGTGGGTTTGGAGGGGTTGGGAAAGTGTCTCATGCAATGTAATTTTTCCCATTACATATTTGATGTTGTGAGATATTGGGTAAATAATGTCAAAATTGTTAATACATAATTAAGAGAGGAAAAAAATCCTTCGCCATTTAACAAAAATCACACCCAATATTGAAACAAATTAACTAAATTGATTAAATAATTAAAGGAATGTACATGGAATATCCACCTCAGCTAAGAGAGAAAAAATCCTTTCGTCCCTTCAAAAAAAGTCACGCCAATATAAAAACTGGCCTAAATTATAGCAGAAATCTATAGATTTCCCTTTCTGGCGCACAGATGGCCAGAGCTGTACCTAATTTATTAAGAGGCATGCGCACATCTTACTACAATCTATTTTGCTTTAAGATTGACAAGTTAAATTAAGTAAACCTCTAAGTAAATCTCCCATTTATGTTATTTTACTTCTTGTGCTTCACAAATAAGGCAAAAATATACAGGTATTAGTTCTCTGATAAATAATCCTATGGATATATGGAATGTACAGAACCAGAATGCACGTTACAGTACGGCTCAATTTTAGATAGGGTCTAAGATATTTTTTTGCAACAATCATAATGTGATTGCAGTGGAAAAACCAAAGTGATTGATTATATGAGCTGACAAAGCATCAAACAGGAAAGACAAACAATCGGCATTAGCATGTTAGACATTGGATCGGTGAATGGCAAGAGCAGGGTCAGATTTTGCAGCTCTGTTTGCCAAATAAGAGGACAGCAGTACTATAAATGACATATGATTTTTGGCGGGCCCTGTTAGACCTTGTCCATCAGGATCCAGGAATCTCAAGCTGTTCTTAGTTTTACAGTGCATATTAAAGGGAATGTGTGTGTGTGTGTGTGTGTGTGTGTGTGTGTGTGTGTGTGTGTGTTTGTATATTTATTTAGAAAGACTGTGCTTGTATTAACGTATATGCGAAGCACTTCTTGTTTTCTTAACAGAGAAAAGTTAAGAGTTACGATTTTTATGCCTTTGGAGCTGTTTCTAATATACAACATTGGTTAGCTGTGTCTATGTTGCGGAAAAACTTGTGTTAAAGGTGTTTCCATGGAATGTATTAATTTGTTTAGCTAGCCTTCTTATTCATAAAGAATGAGGGCTTTTCAATTTCTTGTTTAAAAAAACCTCCCTCCAGTGCCAGCTGCCCTGAGATCCTCTGCATGTAAACAAAGCAGTGGTGCTCAGGTCCATACATGGGCCCCACTCTGTCACTTTCTGTGATATGTATCCCCTACAGTTGTGTCAAAAAGCTGTCAGTGTGTGACACAGCATGAGCAGGGACATCGTGTCTGTGCAATATACTGGTGCCCCGTACATTACATAAAAGGAGGCGTGAGGCATATATGGACCTATGTTAGTGCAGCTGAAATGCTTACATGAAACAATGCTCAGGTCAGTGGGCGCTGGAGGGAGCAAATTTGTAATTTTTTTTAATAAGTAATTTAAAAGCCCTCCTCTACAAGAATAAGAGGGCTAGCTAAAACCAAAATCCTAAAGAACCGATTTAAAGAAGACCTCCAGTGAAAACACAACTTTCCATGTCTGCATTCCCCCCTGACTGTATACCACACTCTGCACTTCTTTAATGTATGCTGTACTTACTTATTGAACTGCTGCCTTGTCTGTGCTTTAAAAAAAGCCTCCATCTTGATTCTTAGATTTCCCCAGCTTTCTCTTCCTCTCTGCTTTGCTATCAATCCCATGATACTTCTGCACAGCATCACATGACCAACTAAACACTGTGATTATTATTCTCTCTATATTCTCCAAAATAAGCTGAAACCATAAGTATACAGACAGGGAGGCTGCACTATATTCTTCTACATTATACCTGTGTGACAGGAACCTGTCCATGTATCAGTGGTAGCTGATGATAGAAGTTTCTGTCCCCCCCCCTGTGCAAAACGAGTGTGGTACAGGAACTGATGAAGTCTGTGATGGGTGACACATAGATCGGCATAGACTCCAGTAGAGGAAGCGTGTCACAGAGCCTGATTCACACTGATGCTAAGCAACCATCCCAGTCTGATATATAGAGATAGAAGCAGCAAGAAAAGTAACAGGTGAGAGACACCCATGGAATACCATAATGGTACACATAGAAAAGTTTAGTTTTGGCTGGAGTGTCCCTTTAACCCCTTCCCGACATTTGACGTATCCATACGCCAAAGTCGGGTAGGAGAAGTATGGAACAGGCTCACGGAGTGAACCCGCTCCATACAATGCTGGTGTCGGCTGTATGTTACAGCCGACACTTCAGAGTAACGAGTGGGGTCACGCTCGAGCGCGATCCCGCTTGTTTAACTCGTTAAATGCCGCGGTCAATAGCGACCGCAGCATTTAAGTAGTTAGAAAGAGGGGGGCGACCCCCTCTAACAGCTTATCGCGCCCCCCTTAAAGCAATCGCGGGGGGGCGATGGTTGCTATGGCTGCCTGGGGGCCTAATGAAGGCCCCCAGGTCCGCCATTTTTGTGCTCCTATTAATCGCTGGCTCCGGCAGGGCTTAATAGAAGCCTGTCAGAATCACGATATACTGCAATACATTAGTATTGCAGTATATCGTTCAAGCAATCTAACGATCGCTGGTTGAAGTCCCCTAGGGGAACTAATAAAAAAAGTAAAAATGAGTAAAATAAAGTTGTTTTTTTGTGTAAAAAAAAAGTTCAATTAAAAGTAAAAAAACAAAACTTTTTCCATTTTCCCCCTGGAGCATAGTAAAAAAATAAATGAATAAACAGAATTGGTATCGCCGCATCCGTAAAAGTCTGAACTATTACAATATATCATTATTTAACCCGTACGGTGTACACCGTAAAAACTAAATTGTAAACGCCAGAATCTCTATTTTTTTGTCACCTCATCTCCCACAAAAAATGAAATAAAAAGTGATCAAAACGTTGCATGTACCCCAAAATAGTATTATTAAAAACTACAGCTTATCCCGCAAAAAATAAGCCCTCATACCACTTAATCGACGGAAAAATAAAAAAGTTATGGCTCTCCGAATTTGGCAACACAAAATAAATTTTATTTTTTACACTTAGGTTTTTACTTGTAAAAGTAGTAAAATATAGAAAAAACAATATATATTTGGTATCGCCGTAATCGTATTGACCCACAGAATAAAGTTAACATGTTGTTTTAATTGCACAGTAAATTCCAAAAAACAATGGAGGTATCGCTGTTTTTTTCATTCTCTACCCCACAAATATTTTTTTTCCCGTTTCCTAGTACATTATATGGCACAATAAATGGTGCTAAAAAAAACTACAACTCGCCCCGCAAATATCAAGCCCTCATAGGACTATATCGACGGAAAAATAAAAAAGTTATGGGTTTTGGAAGGTGGTGAGGGAAAAAACGAAAATGAAAATCTGAAAAAGGGCTGCGGCGGGAAGGGGTTAAGTGTTCTTATGGTTTAGAATCTCTGTTCAGGTGAATTATATAAAGCTTATTTCGAGAATGGTCATTTTGTCATCTACTTATTTGTTTCTTTCTTTTGGAGGTTCTGTTCTAACTAATGCTCAATGGAATGATTCAAAACTTTTACAAACTTAATAAGGTCATTGCCCTGAAGAGCTGTAATGTTGGGGGATTTGCCCTAATAAGTAATATGTTTACTTAGCTTAATGGGAATATTAATAACCTTTGTTTGTTCATGTCTTTCATGGAGATCTATAAAACATCTTGTGAAAATGCCCATCAGGATACAATGTAGTTGCAAAAACCAGATCCTTACTCCTTAGGCTGGGTTCACACGACCATGTTACGTCCGTAATGTACGGAACGTATTTCGGCCGGAAGACCCGGACCGAACACAGTGCAGGGAGCCGGGCTCCTAGCATCATAGTGATGTACGACGCTAGGAGTCCCTGCCTCTGCGTGGAACTACTGTCCCGTACTGTAATCATGATTACAGTACGGGACAGCTGTCCTGCAGCGAGGCAGGGACTCCTAGCATCGTACATCACTATGATGCTAGGAGCCCGGCTCCCTGCACTGTGTTCGGTCCGGGTCTTCTGGCCGAAATACGTTCCGTACATTACGGACGTAACATGGTCGTGTGAACCTAGCCTGACACTGCCTTAGGCCCCATGCACATGACCGTAAAAAACCTCAGTTTTTGCGGACCGCAATAGCGGTCCGCAAAAACGGACCCATTCACTTTCATTGAACGCGGACACCTTTCCGTAGCTCTATGCAAGGGTGTCCGTGCCGCGGAAATGTTCCGGGAATTATGGAACATGTCCGTTCTTTTACATTTTGCGGGCCCGAAAATGCGACTGTCATTCGGCGGCCGGCCTTGCCCGCAATCGCGGGCCGTGATTGCGGGCACGGTCATGTGATTGGGGCCTCAGACCAGGCTCTGCATTGGATTCAGTTGGTGTAAAATTGAAAAAGACATAGAAGAGAAGGCACATGCAAGGAGAGAACTGCCACTATGACACTGTGACAAATTATAGCATCATATCTGTTAAAATGTCTGATGTAATTTATTTAGTTCTTCAAGCAATTTACTAGAGGAGGACTGAGATAGAAAAAAAAACCACAATACACAACAAAATAAGAATCATCTTCAGTACCGCTAAGTTTAGATTTGTTTGATTGGATTACTACTGTACAGGTAGTATAAACTCTTGTTTATATGCCTTACAAGCCTAACTAATCTAACACGACCAACCAATTCAAATGTATTTTAACTCCACCCATCTCTCCACCCATTCATTTCTCCATCCATACCCCAGCAAATTGAACAGATGTTTCCACCCTTACTTTTTCTTGAATATGGCTAAATATTTCAATTTCTCATAAAACAAATTCAAAACAATATCACAAGATGCTTGAAAGACCCTTGACAGGCTGCAATTCACACCACAACCATTGGGTTGCCAAATATAGTATAGACGTCTCGTGACAGAGTATCACAAAAATATTTTTTTCCGTTCAAAGCTAGTCCTCTTGCACTACACATCTCAGGCTATGTTAAGAGGAAAGGTAGAGAAGGACACAACTGTATCTTTGTTTTCTTAAAAGTTTTATACAAGGTTGCCTTCATATCCTACTAAGAAATCCCCCTCTTCAACTATAAATTGTCCTAGAATGTTTTTTTTATAACTTCTTCTGCGGCCACTTTAATAAATTGCTTTCCTAAACTACTTACAAACTCTTCTCTAAATGCTTGACTAATTTAATAAGTCTTTTCAAGTTCTCTTATAAGTGCTCCACTCAATCACTCTTTTCTTCATTTTTATTATAGTTGTTCCCTATGTACCATTCTTCTATGTGATGTGCTCTGATAAGCACTCAATCAAATGGTTCTGTAGCTGATTATATAGTCAATACCTTTAGTAAATTTCACCTTGTATTCAAAAAGGATCAACGCATTAAAACTATTATCTTCGCCAGAGAAGTCCCCGTTATCTACCATTAAAATAATAAGATCTCAGCTATAGGAGAAAACTCATTTACTGTAATGACCTGGTAGAATTATACCTACAGTATCACAGTAAATAGTCTTCTCTTAGATAGCTCTACCAATAAACTGTACATTAAAAGGGTTCTTTCTGAATAGGACAGAAACTAAAATGAAAAGAAAATATTTATTTAACATTACAAGGGGGAATACTTTAAAAATAGTGGAAGGTAAAACTGACAATGTTGACCGTAGCAGTAAATCGGGTTTCAGCTATAATTTTTCAGAGGTCCTTCAGAAAATAAAAACAGGAATATCATTGGTTCACTTTCCAATATGTTGATAAAGCTCAAATGTGTCCACCGATGAGTTGTAGTCCCAAAGTTTCACGCAGAGAAACAAAATTCTTGGTTGCATAAACATTATTAACAAAGTCCCAAGAACTCCCTAAGAAGGGCCCTCTCTATACTGTTGTCACAAAGTTGAAAGGGTACAATTTTCAAAATTATTATTTTGTGTTGTATCATTAATAATTTCCTTCTCGCTGACCCTTAAAGGCCAAACCATGATAAATGCTGGACCGTTAGTTCTCCTCCACCAAACCCTACTCTTAACACTAATCGAATCGAAAAATGGCATTCACAAAACTGGGATTTGTACGTGAGTTTGCAGAATGTTGAAGCTATCACTCCAGAGAATGTGTTGTCCACTGGTCTAGAGTCCAATATCAGTGTGTTTGCCAGCATTCTAACTGACATTTGACAAACATGATGAATGCAATCTTGTGTGAGGCTGCTCGATAATGGAAGCCCAATCTGCAAAGCTCCCTATCAACTGTTCTTGAGATCACTTCCGGAGGAATATTGAAACTGTGAGCGTTGCTACTGAAGATAGAAGATTTTCATACACTTCAGCACTCAGCGGTCCTATTCTCTGATCCTATTCTGTAAGCTTGTGTGGGAATCTCCTTCATGGCTGAATTGCTGTAGCACCTAGACATTTCCACTTCACAATAACAGCACTTACAGCTCTAGCTGGGAACAAAATGTTACAAACTGACATGTTGGAAAAGTGGAATCTTATAAGAGTGTAGCTATTCAGACTGAAACATTCGACTGCTAACATTTATCTACAAAGATTTCATGGTTGTATAATTAATGGTTTTTGCATCTTTTAGCAGAGTGGATAAAATCCCATATTTTAAATGGGGTGTCCCCATATTTCGGACAGGTATGTTGCTTTATATAAAGTGCATTAAAAATTAAGGTGTTGGCAGCATAATAATTGGTTACTATATACACAGCTAAGACAGTGTTTGATGGGAGCTACATGGGGTGAGATACTCTTTTAATTTCACTGGAGGTTTGATTTTGCATAACTGAAAACTGACTGAACATGCAGTTAAGATTTGGTCTTCAGCTTGTATTTAATTTTAGTCTAAGCTTAAACCCTATTTGTTTTTATGTGTATGTGTGTTATTTAGAGCTTCATTTTATGAGTTACTGTACAATAAATAATGTTAGGTATCGTACTGGCATGTGGGAATAAGGCTTTGAGTAGGACTGTTTAAAATGGGAAATAGCCATGAGACCGTAACTTTGGTATGTGCAAAGAAAGTCTCCCAAAAATACAATGAATGAAAAAAAGGAAATGTCACCTAAAGCCTGAAAATGTAGGCATGACATGTAGGCATGTCAGCTAATATTTAGAGATTCTCTCGAGACTGGTATAGTGCCAAGGGACTGGCACAGGACAAATGTGGTGTCTATTTTCAAAAAGGGCTCTAGGTCTTCGCCGGGTAACTATAGACCAGTAAGCTTAACATCAATTGTGGGGAAAATGTTTGAGGGGCTATTGAGGGACTATATACAGAATTATGTGACAAAAAATAGTATTATAAGTGATAGCCAACATGGTTTTACTAAGGGCAGAAGCTGTCAAACCAACCTGATTTGTTTTTATGAAGAGGTAAGCAGAAGCCTAGACAGAGCGGCTGCCGTGGATATAGTGTTTTTGGACTTTGCAAAGGCATTTGACACTGTCCCCCATAGACGTCTAATGGGTAAATTAAGGACTATAGGTTTAGAAAGTATAGTTTGTTATTGGATTGAGAATTGGCTCAAGGACCGTATCCAGAGAGTTGTGGTCAATGATTCCTACTCTGAATGGTCCCCAGTTATAAGTGGTGTACCCCAGGGTTCAGTGCTGGGACCACTGTTATTCAACTTATTTATTAATGATATAGAGGATGGGATTAATAGCACTATTTCTATTTTTGCAGATGACACCAAGCTATGTAATATAGTTCAGACTATGGAAGATGTTCGTGAATTGCAAGCGGATTTAAACAAACTGAGTGTTTGGGCGTCCACTTGGCAAATTAAGTTTAATGTAGATAAATGTAAAGTTATGCATCTGGGTACCAACAACCTGCATGCATTATATGTCCTAGGGGGTAGCTACACTGGGGAATTCACTTGTTGAGAAGGATCTGGGTGTACTTGTAAATCATAAACTAAATAACAGCATGCAATGTCAATCAGCCGCTTCAAAGGCCAGCAAGATATTGTCGTGTATTAAAAGCGGCATGGACTCGCGGGACAGGGATGTAATATTACCACTTTACAAACCATTAGTGAGGCCTCATCTAGAATATGCAGTCCAGTTCTGGGCTCCAGTTCATAGAAAGGATGCCCTGGAGTGTGAAAAAATACAAAGAAGAGCAACGAAGCTAATAAGGGGCATGGAGAATCTAAGTTATGAGGAAAGATTAAAATAATTAAACCTATTTAGCCTTGAGAAAAGACGACTAAGGGGGGGCATGATTAACTTATATAAATATATGAATGGCACATACAAAAAATATGGTGAAATCCTGTTCCATGTAAAACCCCCTCAAAAAACAAGGGGGTACTCCCTCCGTCTGGAAAAAGAAAGGTTCAACCTGCGGAGGCGACAAGCCTTCTTTACAGTGAGAACTGTGAATTTATGGAATAGTCTACTGCATGAGCTGGTCACAGCAGGGACAGTAAATGGCTTTAAAAAAGGCTTAGATCATTTCCTAGAAGAAAAAAGTATTAGCTCCTATGTGTAGAAATTTTTTACTTCCCCTTTCCCATCCCTTGGTTGAACTTGATAGACATGTGTCTTTTTTCAACCGTACAAACTATGTAACTATGTAAATATCTGTCCTACTCCCTGTGAAGTAATACTCACAGCCCGGGGGTGCAGGAGATTATGTTGCGGTTTGCATGGTTCTCATACTAGAATTGCATTAGCTGTACCATTGCTTGCTGTTTGACATATTGTTGATATGGTTGCCAGCAAAATTCTTTCTATAGCTAACAAAAAATAGGTTCTATGGGGGGAAGCTGTAAAGCAACCATGAATTGGAGTGTTGGAAACAGTGGCTGAGAAGCCTTGTTCTCGGCAATGGGGTGGGGGTCCTAGAGGTTTTACCCCACCTATCATAATTTTATGACCTGCCTAAGTGTCCCCCTTTTTAACCAGAAATGTTCATATCTGCAAGCAACGCAGACAGCTAAAGCAGCACAGGCCAATGAACATGTAATATGCGCAAACTAAAGTGCTGACATCATAAGTGATGATCTGAAGGGGCTAAAATATAATTTATACATAGCATCACATTGACGAAAATCAATATGTTAGATTATTTAACACTGTTTGAAACTGATTCAGGTAAAAATATTTTATAGCTCTGGAAACGTTACTGTACCAGACATGATAGTCAACAAGACAACATTGTGTCATCATCATCATGAGTTTAATTTGCCATTTGGGTTTACATTCACATCTCCACGGGTTGTTTTACACGGGCAGATTTCCTGGACGGTAAAGAGCGCCGACTGCTGATATAGAACGTCATTCGGAGCTCGTTTAGCTCCATTTACATGGAGCAATGGTTGGACTGTATGAGGACGAACAATTGTTTATAAGACTGTTCATCCCTATACATTTGCATTTGTTGGCAGCACATACCTTGTTTAAACGGGAAGATGTGCTGCCAACAAGCGATCATTTTTTTTTCCGCATTTGCTCATTCGTTAGCTGATCGCTACCGTTTATACATGGCAATTATTGTGAACGAATGTTCGTACGAGCGCTTGTTTGCCCAATCATTTGCCCATGTAAAAGGGTCTTAAAGGGATCCTGTCATCAACATCTTACCTGTTAAACTCACCTGACCCCTCAATGGCCGCAGCTGTCCAGATGTCATTCCTGTTCTCTTCTTTCCTGAAGTCCTCCTCTGTCAGTAAATATAGTCGTTTAAACTTTTCCCGCCTTTTATGGTAATTATTTTTCCCTCTGGGATGCAGCTTCTTAACCACGCCCACTGCCACCACCTGTCCGGCCCTGACTGGCTAAGGAGCTGTCAATCAAAAAGAAGGAGGTGGAGTCCACTCTGAGATGCTGGAAGAATGAAAACCTGACTCTTTTCAGATGAAGATTTGACTCTTTTCTGCTCATTTGCATACGGCGTGGGACCACTGAAAAACTGAATACTAAAGTTACAGAGCTTACTTAGAACATATTTATAGCTTAGATGACAATGATTTTTCACCCACTTTCACCAGGTATTGCTGGCTTTATATCTAAAATGCTGGTGACAGGTTCCCTTTAAGTAGTTCTAGAGATAAAACCTTTATCATACCACAACCTTTCAAATCAGTGCTTAATTTATCTGGTTATTATCTAAGTAAGATTCAGTTCCATGCTTTTTAACACAATAGTCTTCAAAGACACCATCGATAGTTTGTCCCATTGTTCAAGAGGTTGTCTCTAGACCACTTCAATCACAGTGCCAAATAACTTGTGTTTAGCAATTGTGCTTGTACAGATGAGTCCACCCTTACCTTTGCTTGAATTTGGTTAAGTACTCAAATTTCTCATGAAACCAATTCAATACAATATTGTGACATTCTAACAAAACTCTTGACAGACTGCAATTCCCATCTCAACCACTGGGTGGCCACACAGACACATATAGCATAGACATCTTATGACAGAGTATCACAAAATCATGTTTATTTTTAATGCAGGTCATCTTGAGCGTTACATTTCAGGATATGTTGATATAAGATAAAAGGTAAGCAATGACATATCAGTACTTCCCTTATTTTGAATATGTGAGAAAATGACTGTAGACTATAAACTCTGCTTAGTCTGGCCAAGTCATGTTTTTAACAGCGTTGAATTAGATTTTTATATATGCAATTTTGAGCCATGCATCAGATTTTTATATTTGCAATTTTGAGCCATGCATCAGTCACCATGAGGCTACTCTGTCTGGCCTCCCTGGCAGTCAATCATATTGAGAAAACTCAACCTCTTCAATTCCAATCACTGTGCATGGACATGTTTGATTGAATCAAGTGCTGTAGTTTAACAGAGACATTCAGTGACATAAGTAGTTTCCCCTTCTTCTTGGGTTTCAATTGAAATCATTATTGTTGGAAGCCTGAGACATAACTGCATGAAAAGAAAGAGAAGACTTAAAAGAGTATTCCAGCCATGAACATTTGTGACCTCTATACAGAATATATAATGAATGTTAGATCAGTGGGGGGTCTGACCAGCAAGAACCTGACTGACTGCGAACAAACCAAAGAGCCCGTTTTATTGTACATCCTGATACAAAGACCCTGGACAGTTTTTGATCTCTAGATATATACTTAAATATTTAACAAATAGACTACAGTATGGGCAGATTAAAAAAAGAAAGATATTAGACAAGACTTTACAATTGTCATGAAGAATCCATAAATAAAAATATTTGCTGGACAATTATGTCTCTTCTATGTGTTTGCAAATATTAGAGTGACTTCTTTAAAAATGTAGCAGTGATGATTATGTATTTTAAACCATTCAAGCATTATCTTCGAAACACACCGTTGTTCCCAAACATATGTTCTATGAAATTTGGATCAGTTTAATTAAGCCTTTACACTCAGCATTATTTTACATTTTCCGAGGTTACTGGATAGATTCAGTTGCTTGTCTATTTCTTAAAGCATGCTTTAAAATTCATTTAACAACATTAAAGGGTATGTCAGGCCACGGGACCCTTTTTTCACAATGATGACCTATCCACAGGATAGGTCATCAGTATATGATCGGTGGGAGTCCAACACCCGCACTCTGCACCAATCAGTTGCTCCGGCTGCCTCCGGTCACCGAATGTCTGTGCCGGAAGCAGATGGCTCCGGTCACAGTATAGCGGCCGATCTGCAGTATTGCAGCTCTGCTCCTATTCAAGTGAATAGGAGCAGGGTTACAGCTCTGCAGCATGGCCGCTATGTAGTGGTCGGAGCCTTCTGCTTCCGGCACCGAACACTGGATACCGTTCATAACATCCAGTGCCCGGAGGCACCTGGAGCAGCTGATCAGTGCGGGGTCCAGGTGTCGGAGGCCCACCAATCATATTCTGATGACCTATCCTGTGGATAAATCATCAGTATGAAAAATTGTCCCGTGGACGGACAACCTCTTTAAGAATATTTTCAACTACATGCATTACCAGAAACTGAAAACAATTGCTTAACACAAGCAAAAAGAGAAATTTCTAGGGTAAAGATAACATTTGCTCCTGGGGAGAGTCCCATAGTCCCCTGAGCCCCTTGAGAAGACACTATTATTAAAAATGGCACTTGGAAGGTGGAAGACCCTGTTACAGATTTGGCATTGGGGCTGATGACCTTCAAACATTTAGCTAAATAATGGTAAATGTATGTATGAACAGAGGTTTTAAAAAGCCCATAAGAGCATATTAATTCACAGGGTTCAACTTGGAGGCCTATTTTGTGAAAACAACTGCAGACAAAAGGATGTTCTACAGCAACCAAACAGCTTTTCTTATTTTCTAACCTACATGTTGAAAATAACAGTTGAAATTTGGTTGGTTCTATAGGCAACTGCAATTGCGCTCATAAATCAGGCCCCATTGTGTTTTTTTGTTGTTTATTTTTTAAAGATTTTTATTACTTTTTATCAAAAATATATATAACCATAGAACAAATATGGGTACGCAGACCCAAAATACAAACATTTTCACAACAGAAAAAGGGAAAATTGCACAATATTTCTTTCTGTCACCATGGGAACAAGAGAAAAAGAGAGGATCTTCTGGGAAAATGCCATGTCCTGCATAGACTCTAAAGTACAATTATTAGGTGATATGTAAACGACCCAATGTGCCCTTCAACTTCTCCAGTAGATACCATTCGGTGAGCGTGAAAGGAGACACCTCCTGTATGAGTTCAGTCTCAGACAAATGTTTTACTATAAATTATTTCCATTTGACAAAGAACTTCTTTGTACCTTTATTTTTGTTATGTTCTGCTTCTAATGTGTAAGCATTGTTTCAACTGTGTGAAAACATTTTGCACAGTCGGTACAATAGGAGATAACCAATTTTGCAATAATAAACGTTTAGCTATCAAACACATTCGATGAAACAGTTGTGGCAAGTGTCTCCCTTCAGCTCTGTCAGCGTTTGTCACGTCTTCCCAGTAGTGGAAAAGGAAAAGTGTGTGGGACATCGGTAAGGACAGTCGCCACAGAGCATTCATCATTTCACAGATCCGAGACCAGAAGGGTTGAATCTTAGGACAATGCCACCGTCTGGTAAGTCTGTCCTATTAGTAAGACATTTAGGATATGCCAGCAATCAATCAGGCATTGACGGACTTGGTGGCAAGTTAAAATCAAAAATAGCTCTATGCATGATACGATATTGAGTATCTCTCCATATCTCTCTAACTACATGTTTTCGTATCAGGCCCCATCCAGTCAGGATATTATCTCTAGGGTCAATATCTCCGAATTGCTTCTACCGTGCTGTAAAAAACTTCTCAGGTGGAAGCACAATTAAACTATCCCTAATATTCCAGTATATTTGAGAGATGGACATCATTCCGGTGCCCTGAAATAGAGCTTTATCCATGTCATTGGTCACTGCTTCACAGATAACATCCCGTAGAACATTTGTAAAAAAATGTTTGACCTGATCATATTGTATGTGGTGGAAAGGTGTAAACCCATATTTATCGATCAATTCTTCCCCGCTAAGCAATTTCGGATCCGCATCATAAAGTATATGCTCCACTTTAAGTATAACCTTTGCCCTCCATTCAGCAAAAAGATTATCTTTGCCCTGAATAAATTCAGGATGATTCCACAGAGGAAGGTATTTGGAAATCTGAAAGGATAGACCATACATCCTACTCATTGCCATCCAGGCCATTAAAGTATCTCTACATAGTAAAGATTGCTTTGTGAAATTAGGCAAAACCGACAGATGTATGTAAGAGCGAGCAGACATCCCAAGGGGCAAAAAATGTGATTCCAGAACGTGATCTGAATAGTAACTAGTTTGTTTGACCCAGTCTATTAAATGTCTCGCCAAGCACGCCAAATTATAACCCCTCAGGTTAGGCAAATTGATTCCACCTCTATCCCTGGTGGACATAAGCTCATCCATGTGTTGTCTGCAATGGATATAACAGTTTAGATAAACTCATCATCTTGAGAAGATGATTTCTTCCTAACAGGGAGAGAGGCAGACCATGCCATCTGTTCAGTTCTTGTATGATTTTTGTAAATAAAGGTGGATAGTTCCACTGATATATAGAGTCTATAGTACGTCCAATGCGAATGCCCAGATATTTTATGGAGTATTTAGCTACTGGGATACCATGGAGATGGGAAGGTAGTCCCCCATGGGGTAACTGGGTCCCCAAATAGAGAACCTCGCACTAAGAAACATTAAGTTTAAAGCCTGAGAAGGAACCAAATCTCATAAGGGCATTTAACACCTTGGGTAAATTAGAACTCGGATCAGACATAAACAGTATCTCATCGTTAGTGAATACAGCCAACCTTAATGTATCACCACCAATGGGGATACCACGGAGAATCCATTCCGTATCTAAGAAATGGGCTAGTGGCTCCAGGGCCTGGTTGAAAAGTAAGAGGGACAGTGGGCACCCCTGTCTCATCCCCTTCATCAATTGGAAGGGTGTGGATATAAAGCCAGGTGTGTGCACACATTCCTTAGGTTGCATGTAGAGAGCTCCCAGGAAACTTCTAAGAGCGCCCTGAAAACCCATAGTGTCCAGCACCTGTCCTAACCACCCCCAGGGCAAGTTGTCAAAAACTTTCTCTGCCTCCAGAGTGATCAGGGCAAGTGTCATACCCCTTGGTCTCCCCCACTACTATTTCCATAGCCATAATAACCCTATGGAGATTGGTTACCTTAGAGCGTCCTCGCTCAAGGCCCACATGCGAAGGTCCGATCAAAGAGGGCAAGGATCATGGCTGTATGGGCTGCCATAAGTTTGGCTAAGATCTTAAGATGCTGATTGATCAATGAGATTGGACGGTAGGATGATGAAATCTCAACATCTCTTCTCTCTTTAGGTATCAATTTAATGTAGACTAGATTAGTAAAAAATGCCTGGTCATGTCCAGATAGAACATTAGTAAAACGAACTAGTTAGTATGGGTGTCACTTGTAGAATCATAGCCCTATAAAATTCACCTGGCTATCCATCCGGACCTCGGGATTTACCCGACGGTAAGGTCTTTATCACTCTCTGCACTTCCTCCGCTGTTATAGGCGCGTTAAGATTGCCTAGTTGCTCCTCAGAGATTTGAGGTACTGAAACATTTTGTAAAAAGGTTAAACCTTCTTTCATCTCAGTCAGATCAAACGCTGTATAAAGATGTATAGAAGTCTCCCAGCAAAGCGTTAATGTACTTAGGATCCTCCACTACTCTACCTTCAGGTGAGGCCCCATAGTCTAAGGTTATGTTCAGACAGTGCAGATGTCTGTGGAGTTGAAATGGGTGAAATCTGCAGCAGTTGAGGCATGCTGTGGAAAATCTCATTCACGTGCATTATAGAATCTTTTGCGAATATCCCAATAAAATTTGCAGTTTTTTTTAAATTAACTCTTTGTTTTTTGCATTTCAACTTAGTAGCTAAAGAATACAGGGTGGTTGCTATCCATATTTTGTGGGCCATGAGATCGGTTGTTGCCTAATATTGGAAATCTTGTCTATGCAGGAGGTAAATGGGTCGCTGTTGTATAATCTTTCTTTAGATGTCTTATGTGTGAAACACATACATAACACTGCTACTTTGGACATTATACAAAGCAATACAACAGTAGAGATCTACAGTATGTTACCCTTATTTACATTTCTAAAGATGTTTTAGTATGTTTTATTATATTTCTCTACACCAATGGTATTGGTTTGATTTTTCTTTTTTCTACATTGTATCAATGCCTGATATGCAATTGTACACCTGACTGGCGGTATATGTTTGAACTTTAAGTATAAAAGATTCTACAATATACTGCTCCCCCCCCCCCCTTTTGTAAATACTTAAAAATCTCAAGAAAATCTCGCTGATAGCCTAGTTCCTGGAACTTTTATTCAGTCATACACTTGGCTGACTATGTAACACATGTACGGGCCGGTTCCACCAGAGTGGGAGCTCCTCTTACTTAGTGGCTCCCCAGTATAGATGAATCAAGAGTAAGATAACTCCCTCTATGATATCCATACGCCCAAAGGCTTTAGAAATGGGACATAGCTGTCTCATCAGGCTCCAGTACATAAAGTATACCACAAGTAGTTGTATGATTGTATGACAAAACTGTGTAACCAAGTATAAGCATTGTTTTCTCTGTACTATTTGGGTTTATGAACATGCTCTAATAACCTCATAGCAAACATTCTAAGCCATAACACACAAAAACATGAAAGCATGGAATGGCCTGTAAGCAATTGAATTGAAATATACACTAGAAACTACAATTCCCCTGGCATGGGTGGTTTATATGGGTAATTGAATGATAAGCTGATACAACTAATCCTGCAAGTAGATATGTTAACATAAATCACACTATTGCATTACCTTGAATAATATATCGATGACTTGTAAATGTAACCTGGAGTCTTTAAGATATAACCTAGAAGTAGCTGTATTGCTTTACCTTTACCTTTCTTTATATCATGTTCATATATTTTAGGTGACTGTTATATATATATATACAGTGAAGGAAATAAGTATTTGATCCCTTGCTGATTTTGTAAGTTTGCCCACTGTCAAAGACATGAACAGTCTAGAATTTTTAGGCTAGGTTAATTTTACCAGTGAGAGATAGATTATATAAAAAAAAAAAAAAAAAACATTGTCAAAATTATATATATTTATTTGCATTGTGCACAGAGAAATAAGTATTTGATCCCCTTTGGCAAACAAGACTTTATACTTGGTGGCAAAACCCTTGTTGGCAAGCACAGCAGTCAGACATTTTTTGTAGTTGATGATGAGGTTTGCACACATGTTAGATGGAATTTTGGCCCACTCCTCTTTGCAGATCATCTGTAAATCATTAAGATTTCGAGGCTGTCGCTTGGCAACTCGGATCTTCAGCTCCCTCCATAAGTTTTCGATGGGATTAAGGTCTGGAGACTGGCTAGGCCACTCCATGACCTTAATGTGCTTCTTTTTGAGCCACTCATTTGTTGCCTTGGCTGTATGTTTTGGGTCATTGTCGTGCTGGAAGACCCAGCCACGAGCCATTTTTAATGTCCTGGTGGAGGGAAGGAGGTTGTCACTCAGGATTTGACGGTACATGGCTCCATCCATTCTCCCATTGATGCGGTGAAGTAGTCCTGTGCCCTTAGCAGAGAAACACCCCCAAAACATAATGTTTCCACCTCCATGCTTGACAGAGGGACGGAGTTCTTTGGGTCATAGGCAGCATTTCTCTACCTCCAAACACGGCGAGTTGAGTTAATGCCAAAGAGCTCAATTTTAGTCTCATCTGACCACAGCACCTTCTCCCAATCACTCTCAGAATCATCCAGATGTTCATTTGCAAACTTCAGACGGGCCTGTACATGTGCCTTCTTGAGCAGGGGGACCTTGCGGGCACTGCAGGATTTTAATCCATTACGGCATAATGTGTTACCAATGGTTTTCTTGGTGACTGTGGTCCCAGCTGCCTTGAGATCATTAACAAGTTCCCCCCGTGTAGTTTTCGGCTGAGCTCTCACCTTCCTCAGGATCAAGGATACCCCACGAGGTGAGATTTTGCATGGAGCCCCAGATCGATGTCGATTGACAGTCATTTTGTATGTCTTTCATTTTCTTACTATTGCACCAACAGTTGTCTCCTTCTCACCCAGCGTCTTACTTATGGTTTTGTAGCCCATTCCAGCCTTGTGCAGGTCTATGATCTTGTCCCTGACATCCTTAGAAAGCTCTTTGGTCTTGCCCATGTTGTAGAGGTTAGAGTCAGACTGATTAATTGAGTCTGTGGACAGGAGTCTTTTATACAGGTGACCATTTAAGACAGCTGTCTTTAATGCAGGCACCAAGTTGATTTGGAGCGTGTAACTGGTTTGGAGGAGGCTGAACTCTTAGGGTGGGTTTACACTACCTATTTTCAGACGTAAACGAGGCGTATTATGCCTCGTTTTACGTCTGAAAATAGTGCTACAATACGTCGGCAAATATCTGCCCATTCATTTGAATGGGTTTGCCGACGTATTGTGCAGACGACCTGTAATTTACGCGTCGTCGTTTGACAGCTGTCAAACGACGACGCGTAAATTGACTGCCTCGGCAAAGAAGTGCAGGGCACTTCTTTGCAACGTAATTTGCAAATTTGCGTAATTAATGTAGTACAGCCCATTTTTTTCGGATGGGGCAGAGCTGGGATTGTAATTTGAAACAACCCACTGTGACATCAAAATGTTTTACATAGGATTGCATCTCAAAAAGTTAAAGAGCTTCCACAGGATCAGAAAAACATGGCTTCTTTTTTTTAATTAAAACAGTGCCACACCTCGCTACAGGTTGTGTTTGGTATTGCAGCTCAGCCCGATCCACTCCAAGTAATACCAGACCCAAACCAAGGACAGGTGTGGTGCTGTTTGGGGAATAAAGCAGCCATGTATTTCCAAACTCGAATAATCGCTTTAACTTTGTTACATCTTTATGTATATGTCTCATCCATTTAGACATAGGCTAACATATAACAGCCCTCTACCCAATCTGTACACTATTACCCATTTAGAGTACTAAAGATGCGTGGTCGTGTGAGACATATGTAAGGCTCTATTCACCATGAAGCTGGTATTATTAATCTGGGTAAAAGCTGTCCTTTTAGCATGCGTCTGCAGGTTTACATCAGAATATAATTTTATTCACTGTATAAAAAAGCATAGGCAGCCACACTTTTCAAAACACAGGGTAAACACAAAAAGTATATGATAAGGATGAATTTAGAAGGGTAAATAAAAGTCAACATGAGATGTTTACAAATGTACCGTATGGGTAGGTTTGCACTATACTGTACATTAGGATCAGTCGGAAATAAAACCAGATTTGTCAGACACCAACTGTATGCAACTCTATACCAATTGTATGCCTTTTTGACATATGCCCTTATGCCCTGTCTAATATCAATGACAGTTTGATGCATTTTAGCTAATAAGCTATTTTGTGAAAGTACTGAATTTCGATAGTTTCAGCACCTGTGTACTGGACAGCTCCCTATGCTGAATAATACATTCATTTATTATACAGTCTTGTCCCCTTGTCTTGTATAAACTGTGGGCGTCATGACATTCACAAAGCTCGTCTCAGAAACAGATATATATAAATGTACTGCACAATAGATGAAGACAGATAGGCCTCTCGCCAGGTGGTCAATGATTCATTTTCCTGCCCAAACAGCAAAGAGAAAGAAAATATTGTACTTCTTCTTAAAATGAAGTAGTGTCAATAACCCAATGTTACTGTGGCAGTATGTATGGCAGCGCTTGCATTTGAAGTTGACAGCTGAAGTTGTCTTTATCTTTTTTTATACATGCGGAAGTCACAGCGATCTACGGCATACTGATATCGAACCAGAGTTATTGTTGCGTACCATTGCTAAATTAATCTCTCTGTGCAAAAAAGGACAATGTACTCATATGGAGTCCTGATAAATGGTAAAATTTGGACAATATAGAGATATAGCAAAGCTGAATCTGAGATTTAGTGCAACAGAGCTCAATCTTTGATTTGATGCAACCCATCATATCATATTGAATGTGGTTTAACATAGGACTGCACCACATAACCAGTGTAGACCAAAAATCTATTTATCTATCTCTCTTTCATATCTATCTATCTATCTATCTATCTATCTATCTATCTATCTATCTATCTATCTATCTATCTATCTATCTATCTATCTATCTATCTATCTATCTATCTATCTATCTATCTAATATCTATCTATCTATCTATCTATCTATCTATCTATCTATCTATCTATCTATCTATCTATCTATCTATCTATCTATCTATCTATCTATCTATCTATCTATCTATCCCATGTATGTCTGTCTATCTATCTATCTATCTATCTATCTATCTATCTATCTATCTATCTATCTATCTATCTATCTATCTATCCCATGTATGTCTGTCTATCTAATATCTATCTATCTATCTATCTATCTATCTATCTCTCTCTCTCTCTCTCTCTCTCTCTCTCTCTCTCTCTATCTATCTATCTATCTATCTATCTATCTATCTATCTATCTATCCCATGTATGTCTATCTATCTATCTATCTATCTATCTATCTATCTATCTATCTATCTATCTATCTATCTATCTATCTATCTATCCCATGTATGTCTGTCTATCTAATATCTATCTATCTATCTATCTATCTATCTATCTATCTATCTATCTATCTATCTATCTATCTATCTATCTATCTATCTATCTATCTATCTTCTATCTATCTATCATCTATCTATCTATCTATCTATCTATCTATCTATCTATCTATCTATCTATCTATCTATCTATCTATCTCTACCTTTCTTACAAAATTTGTATTCCTGATCTATTCTTATTATAATGCAATCCTCCAATAATAAAAACCGTATTCCTTACGTTATTTACCCCATTAAGAAACATGTTAAAAATAACACAAATACGTCTTTCTAGAATTTCTGTAGCTAAAAAATAAAATCAGCCAGATTGTTAATTTTTATGGTTTGTCGCTTTTCACCATCATCGGCTGTTGCTTTACTGAAACTTATTGATATATACCTTTAATTATTTCTTCAAACAGGCTTTGTTCAGTGTCATAAAGCATGGAGGTTGGCCCTCCTGTGGTTTAACTACATGAAACATAAGATTACATTACTAGGATGATTGCAGCTGTCTCACTGCATGACAGGAATCCTAATACGCACAACTGAAATATCTTGTAACCACAGAGAAAAAACATTTGATGAGTTCACTAACACGGTGGAGGAATAGAAAACTTTCCACTTACTGCCTTTTTGCTGTGTATAGTATCATCAATAGTTCAATCGCAGATTTTCTTGTGTAAGTGTTTGCTGATTAACTAAAAGAGAAAAAGTGTGCCATTGTGTAAGATAGATAGATAAATAGATAGATAGATAGATAAATAGATAGATAGATAGATAGATAGATAGATAGATAGATAGATAGATAGATAGATAGATAGATAGATAGATGCAGTGTTGGACTGTTGTGTCTGGGGCCCACCAAAGGACTTTTTTTCTAAGGGCTTACCATCAATCAATATAGAATATGAGAATGTCTTAAATGATGATCTAATTGTGCTCACAGGTCATATCAGTGATACATTTTTATGTTATTTTTAAATTAAGAACTGTCCTTTACAGTACAGATGTGTCCACCCCATACCTTTGCTTGAATTTGTTTTGGGACTCCAATTTCTCATGAAACCATTTCAATACATTATCGTGACATGCCTGCAAAATCCAACCAGGCTGCAATTCACAACACGGATGGCCACACATATAGCAGAGACATCATGTGGCAAAGTATCGCAAAATTATGTTGTTGATTTTTTACAGCTGATCATCTCACGTCACACATCTCAGGATGTGTTGAGTTAAGAGGAAAGGTAAGGAAGGCCACATCTGTATGTTATGGGCTCCAAATCAGTTTCAAATGAGGTTGTCTTCTGCTGGAACTTTTGGGCCCATTATTGTGTCAAAACCTTGGCCCACAGAAGAATCTGATACTCTGGTATGCCAGGTCAACTCGGCATGGATGATTGTGAGATAGATAGATGATAGATAGATAGATAGATAGATAGATAGATAGATAGATAGATAGATAGATAGATAGATATGAGATAGACAGATATGAGATAGATGATAGATAGATAGATAGATAGATAGATAGATAGATAGATAGATAGATAGATAGATAGATAGATAGATAGATAGATAGATAGATAGATAGATAGATAGATAGATAGATGCCTTGTAGTATTTATGCAGTTTAAAATATATGTAAACCAACCAATTCCATTCCATTTTGGGTAGTATAACATGAAGACGATTGTTGTCAAATAATTCTAAGGGCAAAACCTGACATAACCATTACGCTTAAAACATGGCCAATCTCCGTCTCTACATAATAGCACATATTTGTGGTCCTGCAATGCAGAGATGTTGGATTGTTGGTGCCATATCTTGTTTTTCTCCTACTTCTTTTTCTTCTTCACATGCCAGTACTGATAATATGTAACGGCTCCAGTGCAGTATATCATTAGTGAACTCTACTAATCCCTCCTGAAGTAAGTCTCAAGCATTCATGTTTCAAGGCTGAAGGTTTTCAGGGTAGTTGTTCTGTGTTGATGTCCTAATTAAATGTGCTCTATGTTATCATCGACAATCTTAACTAGGGACACTCATTAACTGAAAGCAAATTAATTCCCTTCCCTAGATAATGCAGCTGCACACGCTTTCATTTTTGTAGGGCAGGTTACAGAAGTGCTACAACAAGAGGTCACTTTGTGAGGTTAGAGGCTTCATTGCTGCTCTGCTGTTAGGAACATGATCTTTACGAGAAGACAAGAGTAAATATTCAGAACAGCAGACATTAAATATGAAATATAAAAATAATAGGGCCTCTGAAAAATAAGAGCTGTTCCAACTGCATGTTATGGGCAACTACTCTATAGTTCCTTTGCACCAGTTTTAGTAGATTTCACCCATTGACTACTTTATCAGCTGCCTACTGTGTTCAAAGGTGGAAATATTGTTGCTATGATATGCAATAGAGTTGACAGCATGTATTATTTTCTATATTGGTCATTTGGTTACATGAGAAGAAAAAAAAGTGAACGTGTACAGGGTATACTTACCATAGCGCATTTTAAAGTTGACACATACAGCAGATCTACTATACTCAAATCTCATTATTTCAATTATGCATTTATTTTCTTATTACAATGAAGCTGCCCCAGCGATCAGCTGATCACTGCAGTTCCATCTTCTGAGTCAGGCAGAACAAGAATTGTTCTTTGTCAGTGGTTCTCCAATCTGGCAAATACAGGAGGGTCCCGAGTGGGGGGCATCGTTCTATGACATTCATAAAAGGACTTTAAATAAAAAACAGATATGCTTCAACAAAAGACTACTGTGTTTTCTGTAATTTATAGTCTGAAGAAGCATGATGATAACTATGTTATTTCGATCAGTTGCTTTCAGTGGCCAAATATTCATTCTTATCTGTTTTTTGTTTAAATACTATTTACAGTGATTATATTAATGATGTAATCAATTTATAGCCTTACTAGATTCTCATTGGTCTGCCCACAAATGCTTCAAATTCAAGAACATACTGGCAGAAGTTGAAGATTAAATAAAATAGACGTTTTTGATCCTAATGTAATGTCTATTAAGAATTAAAAAAAGAAGACCAAACTAACAAACAAGAACAAACTGTCTACAATAATTACCATGAGCTGCTTGATTATTAGAATGTCTGGAACCAACATATATTCCAGGTTTATCATTGAAACAGTAAATACGTAATAGCTTAGTTTTATCAATAATATATACAATTACTAGACCACTATGAGGGGTTTGTTAAAGGACTGGTGTAATGGTGGGATTCACTTACTAGTGTCGCCCACTACTAGTACCTCCTTTATTCAGGGTCACTAGGGTTATGCCTAGCTTCCCTACCTTTTTCCTTCAAGAGAACGATCAGCATGCCAGTTGCCACCTCTTATACCTTGTCCGTGCACATCTGTATGACATCACATGCTCATGCACGTGCAAGGGGGGAGGACATGTGTCTGTTTATGACCCCACCCATGGAATCTCATTACCTGGTGAGAGGGGGGAGGCAAGCAGTGGGAATCCTTTGCTCCCCCCAGAATCTCGAGGGGGGAGGGAGGTAAGTTAATCAATGGGGATGTCGAGTGCAGCACATGATACATCCCAAATTTCCTCTCTGGTCCCCTGCAGAGTATGGGGACAGGAGATCAAAGTCAGTATCTCCTGTCTCACTCTCTGCTAATCAAATCAGGAGAATGACTTATTGTCATTGTCTTCTTTTGAGCAGATTCCCACAACCAGGTCTGGATTTCTACAGACCTGGCTCCTGGGACATCAAGATATACATATTATATATATATATATATATATATATATATATATATATATATATATATATATATACATACATACATACATATATACATATATTACATCTCCATTGAAAGGGGACACTTTCCTTTACAGGGTTTAATATCTACTGTATATTGTGTAGAACAGCGCTTCTCAAACTCTGAGGCAGGCTCTTACTGGTGAGGTGCCCCACAATTTTTGGTGAAGGGCAGCTGGATAAACAGTTTAGACATAAGTGATTATATGTTGCACAGGCCTTTCTCTGGCAACACCAATATATGGTTTAGCAACATACAGTAAGTGTCACCTTTTATGCTTATTGTAATGTTCTACTGACTTCAGGAAACAAATTATAGATTTAGAAAAAAATTGGACTGCACCCAATAGTGAGGCCCAGGCATCACCATGGTCGGCCTGGTGAGGTCTCAGTACAAGAAGAGGCAAAGTTTTAAGGTACCCATACCTACAGACCAATGTTTAAGGAATAACCCCTACACAGTCCATGAATAAACTTAAAAGGTAGAGGATTCTGAATGAAAAAAAACCCATTGTCAGTTCAAGTAGTAACTATAACTAAAAATGTTTATGCGATGTACTAAAAATACAAAAAATTAGCACCAAGCAGTTGTGAACTATAAATGATAAGCCAATATTGCTACCAACCTAAGAGTATGCGAGGAGGAGATATTTCCTACTAGTAGAAATTTAGTCTGTCATAACAGCAATGTGGAGTAAGACCCAACATCGGAAATAAGTCCTGATTCTCCTATACACTGGCCTTTGCGAAGATGTTTTTTTGCTGATAAGGGCAACTAAAACCTTAGTCAGACCCTTTCAAGAAAACCCTAAATATTCAAGATTAGTATGTTTCTACGCGCGATTTCCATCTGAGTTATGATTTCATTAGGGGAAAAGTCTAAAACTACTAAGGGAATGCAAACTACTATAAACGGTTACATAATGGGTATAAAAGTATGTGGGCGAAAAAAATCTAAATAAGATTACTGTAGATATTCAAGCAGAATTTGCAAGAATGCAGAAAATCAATAACAAAATGAATATCCACAGAGCATTTAGGTGCATCTCCCAAGTCAATAGCTCTTATTAAAGTTAATGATGCCATAACTGTACAGCTATACATAAGACTATGTTCAACCTCAGTTCATTGTATCCCTGAAGAAGAGTGAACATTATAAACTTGAACAAAACGATTCATTTTTTTCTAAAGAACTTTTGAGTGCTGACTAATTCCTTTGTAGGTTCGGGCAGATATAAAACAAATATCCATGTTTTCCGAATATATATGTTACCCAATAATCTTTTTCTCCATAGTGCTGCAGTTGCATGTAGTGCATAATCATTCTATACTTGCACTGACTTCCTGTTGATCTTGTGATACAGCCCTTAAATCCCAAAAGGAGTGCTCCTTCTGTAGAGGAACCTCTGTTCCCCTAGTTCTAGGGAACTTCTGATATGTCATATTGAAATGTCAGGTTTCATTGGTGAATGTCTGCACTCAGAAAACCTTTGACGTGTCTCTATGACATATCAAAATGTTTCTATGAAGATACTCTTTAAATCTTTAGTAGATACCCTTATCTAGAATACACCTGTCTTGGTGCTTTTTAAGTGTAATTCTTTGTATATAAAATATGATACATTATATTTTCTGTGCTTTTTATGAACAAAGAAAAGGGATAGTACGAGTGAGTAATGATTCACTGAATACAGTAGATGAAAGTAGATCCTGCACCAAATCGAATGTAACATTCATTTGAAGTACAAATATCCAGAATGAAGCTGTCTTATGTTGGACATATTATGAAAGGACTTGAGCAGTCAGTTACATTCAGAAGAAAAAAAGAGGAAGAGAAAGCAGCACATTAAAATTCACCCAGCGCTCAAACCATTGAAAAGAAAAGGGAACTAAAAAAGATCATAAAATTAATCATACTTTCCAATAAAAATCGCAACAATTCATAAATTAAAGTCCATGAAAGTACAGATCAACCAAGAGTCACCCAAAGGTAGAAAATAGCAACAAAATAAAAGTTTATATTAATAGCAATAGATGGCCGTAACCAGTTGAAAGTCCTTTCTACATTTTGGATGTTTTATCCCAGGGAAACACAGCCTTGCTGTATATCTTGCTCGCTGTCACTGAGGCTACTTGGAAAGAGCTTCTGTTGGATGTGTAATTTTAGTATATAATCCCGAACAAGAAATCACGGATTGTGATACCGGTCTGGCGGAGCGATCTGTAACTAGCCTGTGAGTTTCGGACTAACTTATCCACTCAGTTACAAATTGTGTGAGAGCAAACAAGATATACAGCAAGGTCATGCTTCCCCTGGATATAACATCCAGAACGTAAAATGGACTTTTCAGCTGGTTACAGCCAGGAAGGCTGACTATTTATCTATTAATATCAACTTATAATTTGTTGCTATTTTTTACCTAAAATTGACTGTTTATATGAACTTTCATGGACATTATTACTTCAATGTATTATTTATTAAAAGGTTTAATTATTTAGAATTTTTTCTTTTAGCTGCAACTTTTTTCCATGCTTTAAGCACTGAATGAATGTTAATGTGTTCTAAATTGTGAACTTTTGCAGATAATATAAGCCTGGGTTTGAACTATCAACCTGTACACATTAAATTCTACTTTAATTATGAAAAACGGCATAGTTCAATCATGGAAAAAAAAACTTTAAATATAAGTCACATGCAGTTACCCTAAGGCCAAATGATACAGGGGATGCATCTTTCTTAGCCAATACAAGAAGTGGATACTTAAAAGAGGAAAGGTATAATTTTTTTACATTATATTTTTCCTTCCTTCAGTATTGACCCCTGGCTTTGGTTTGAAAAAAACACACATCAAAAACTGCCCTGTGTAAATCTGATCTTATAAAAGTAAGCTAGTGGGCGCTCCTGCACCTACTGAACATCTCCTGATTGAGAGAATATGCCCTTGGTTGTGCCTGCTGACGGACCAAGATGGATCATTTAGCCTCCTCTGCAAATTCTTTCTAAAGGGTGCCACAGAACAAGCCACATGATTCCTCATGGTTAAGAAACCGAGAGACAAGTTGTCTAACGTACAACCTAGTCTGTTTTACGGCATCTGATCAAGAGTTTCGGGAAAAGAGAGAGTCATTGGGTAACCTATCTTTTATTGGGGTATCTAATAGTAACTCTAATTCAAAGAAATCTGTCCAGGGATTGTAGTAGTAATAAGAAGTTGAAGAAGAATAGTAAAAATAATAATGTTTTAGGTGTTCACTATTAATCAATCTCCTTGATCTTGAGACTATAAAGAATTGAGACTCAATGCCTTCTATTCGTATACTTGCCACTGTAGAGGATATATGGAGCGTCGTATCCTCTAAGCACTGGCTTTTCTCCCACAGACAGGTTGTATGAGTGGGTGTGCTTGTTTGTGCATATTTGACTTAAAAAAAAACATAGTATTATCTTATTTTCTATGACAGAAAAAACAATGTATGTATGTAGCGCTGAAGATTTTCCTTACTTTATCAGCCCCGGTGATCATTCATTTGTTCGATTTTATTCCGTGTTCCAAGTACAAGCTACATAGACTATATGGTAATTATTGGGTTTGTTAAGAGAGATTAGTCATTTGTATGATTCAAAGTGTTGTATCCATTTCAATATGTGAGACTAAGGGAAGAGGCTTATATATGTGGCAGTCTATCAATCAAAACAAAACAATTGCTCGTTGGGTTTGTGCCACTTAATAAATTCAGTATCCATAGCAACTACTGGAAGGCTCGCAGTATTGTCCTTTCTTGTGAATAAGTCACTCACCTGATGCTTGTTTAACAAATCTGAAGGATTGCCGCGAATTCATCATTAATGTAAAAGCAAAGAATAACGGAACCTATGAGAAGGATTCGGCTAGCCTTCACTAAGAGTATAGCAGAGCTACATGTGCTTACCTAGTATACTAAGACGCAAGCCCTCTATTCACACTTTGTAATATTAGAATTCATTATATAAATTCTCCAGAAATATGTTTATTCTTATTATACAATTATTTTCCACAACAATAATAATTATAATAATATTCATATTCATATTATTCATATTCATATTATTATTATTATTATTATTATTGTTATTATTAATATTGCTATGTTAAGATGTTGCCAAAATAGACCAGACCACAATATAATATGGCTCATTATCATATAAGATTTAATAAATGGATCCAAAAAGCTTGACCTTTTTTTAGTTTTATTATTTTATAAATGAGCCTCTTTACTGGGCAATGTGCTTCACTGTCCTGAAACTGGTCATGACATGGGCAAATATTGCAAGATATCTACAACTACTGGAATATCTTAGCCCATGGAAAATCATTCTGATTGGTGCAAATATTGCTTATGTGAATTGCTGCACAAGTATTTTCTCGTATCATAAGTGATTTCATGCTATGATTTGTGTATTTAGTGAGTAATGACCAAGATATATAAAACATAACAATAAACATAACATTATTAATGACCCATACAGCCAGTGTCACAATCTTGAATGGTTCAAAGTAATCCTGTGAAGTAGATATCTGGAGAATCCCTGGTGAGTGCTACAAGATGGAGCATGTGCAATCTGGCCTCCTCAGGGTCCTATAACACGGCCCGACGAGCTCGTGGATTGGTGCTGGTTTGCTCCTTTCACAAGGAGCTATGATCAGTAATGTATGGGGCCGAGCGTTCGTTACTCTGATCGCTCGTCCCCATACATTTATATCCTGTCAGCAGCGCATCTCAGACAACGATAATGTTTCTGTTGCATAAACGATACAATCAGCCGCTGAACGATGCTCGTTCATCGGCTGATCATCGCCCTGTTTACACAGGGCAATGATCGAGTACGAGCGTTTTGTGAACGCTCGTTTGCCCGATAATTGGCCGGTGTAAAAGGGCCCTTAATCTTAATAGGCTGTGAAGTAATGGTTGCAGGTCAATTGAGACTGGAAGTTGCCTTTAGTAACAGAGAAGCTGAAAAGTAGGGGAATAGGATAGGCATCATAGTTGTGGCAATGCGTAGGCATAATAGTGAAGTAGTAGCCAGGCAAGATCATAGTTGGACAGGCAATGGTTAACAACATGAGAGGCAGTCAGGTAAAAAATGCTGTACCAGGAATACAGGACCGGGAACGCAGAGCAGAAGCAGAGGAGCTCAGAACCAGGAACTCAGATCGGGAGAGCAGGTGCAGGAAATGAAAAATACAAACATAGGGCCAGGAACTTGAAACAGAAACAGGGCGAGAGCAGCGCACTAGGAACGGGCTACATGCGACAAGACTGGATATAAACCCATAGGTTGCGGGTTAAAACCTTGAAGAAATATTTTATTAACTGTTATTGTTTATGCACACGCGGAAGAATCCATTTATCAATGTAGAAGCAAGGCCCGGTTAACATCACGTGTGATGCAAATGTCTGAATTATTGCCCATCTAAAAGAAGGTTTTGACATTTGCCACGGTATAGGCATACAGGGGCATACGTTGCCAATGGGCTTCCATATTCTAAAACCTTAGACTGCATGCTCTAAGTGAATGCTGGATGTCTCTACATAGAAAGCGTAGTAGACTATGCTTTTCAAGACAGCGGAAAAAAAACATTGACCGACGCTCTTCTGAACTCCATAGGGTGTTTGGAGCCCTATGGAAACGTTTGGCGTATATGTTGGGAGCTTTCCCAGCTTATACACCATATGTGGGGCTTGAATATGAGGTTTTACACAGAGCCTATCACATATTGAAATTTGTTGTTTGCACACATTAATCTGGTGTCATCGATTGGCACATGACAGTCAGACAACATTTACCAGTCACTTGTAGTGTGAGTCACAACTCTCGCAATTTAACATGTTTCTGCCTCACTCACCTGCAGCCAGGGGCGTAACTAGGAAAGACTGGGCCCCAAATGCAAACTTTTGACTCCCTCCCCTGGTTATCACTCAACCCCCCCTTGTAGATAGTACCTCCCTATAGATTCTGCTACACAGCGCCCCCTATAGATAGCACCATACAGCCCCCTGTAGATAACGTCATACAGCCCTCCCCCTGTAGATAACGCTATACAGCCCTCCCCCTGTAGATAACGCTATACTGCCCTCCCCCTGTAGATAACGCCATACAGCCCTCCCCCTGTAGATAACGCCATACAGCCCCCCTGTAGATAACACCATACACCCCCCTGTAGATAACGCCAGACAGCCCCCTGTAGATAACGCCATACAGCCCCTGTGTAGATAACGCCATACAGCCCTCCTACAGTAGATAACGCCAGATAGCACCCCCTGTAGATAACACCATACACCCCCCTGTAGATAACGCCAGACAGCCCCCCTGTAGATAACGCCAGACAGCCCCCCTGTAGATAACGCCAGACAGCCCACCCTGTAGATAACGCCAGACATCCCCCCTGTAGATAACGCCAGACAGTCCTAAACCCCCCTGTAGGTAACGCAGCCCCCAATAAAAAACATCATATAGTTAGTCCTACAAAAGACATGCATCCTCTATCCACAGGATAGGGGATACATGTGTGATCGCTGGCAGCGATAAGGAGAATGGGGGACCGAATGTCCCCTGAAGTTCTCCATGACAAACCTCGGACTTCTGGCGTCTGCGCAGTTCAATAAAAATGAAAGGCGCGCTGGTCACGCATGCGCACAAGCGCGACAGGTGCGCAAGTTATTTCTATGGAGCTGCAGACAGACCCACGGAAGTCCGAGGTTTGTCATGGAGAACGTCGGGGGACTTTCGGTCCCCCGTTCTTATCGCTGCCAGCGATCACACATGTATCCCCTATCCTGGGGATACATGTGTATGCATCCCCTATCCCCTATCCTGTGGATAGGGGATGCATGTCTTTTGTAGGAACAACCCCTTCAGTGGTGTTGTGCTGTAGCAGCCATAGCGGCTGCTAGTGGCGCCTCCGGCCATGGGAGGGGGGGCCGTGCCAGCGGGCGAAGCGAGCCCCCTCATGCTGCGGGCCCCGCTACGGCTTCTACTGCGGTAGTTACGCCACTGCCTGCAGCACACATATAGCCCTGGCCTCACCTCCATACAAACACAAAAATAGAGAAATTCACAAGACCAACCAAAGGATCTCCTCCACCCGGCATGGGAACGGGGATAGGTAAGTAATTTAAATATTTTTCTATTATGCACATTTGGGGGCATTATGCTGTATGGGGGCTGATATGGCATGGGTTGCTGATGTGGTGGGGGGCATTATACTGTAGGGGGGCTAATATTGGGGGCATTATACTGTATGGGAAGCTCATATGGGGGGCATTATACTGTATGGTGAGCTCATATGGGGGTGCATTATACTCTATGGGGAGCTGATATCAGGGAACATTATACTGCATGGGGAGGCTAATATGGCAAGAGGAAGCCGGAATGCCGGCGAAACGCGCGTCGGGTGTCTAGCCATACGAATGTATGATACCAATGTATAAGGTCTAGCATCTATCAAAAATCTGTAATACAATCCAATAGTCAATCTAACTTGGAGCCCAGCTACTTTCTCTTGCCTGTCCCAGTTGGGAGATCGACGATAATTTCTGGCGAACGCTGCCGAGTTAAATCCACTGACAGCGTCCACATAGCTCTCACAGCGGCACATGAGACAGCTCATCCGGCAATCTCGCAGAACGCTGACAGATGAAATCACTGCTAGCGTCCACTGTGTCATCATAACGGCACATAGAGATTGCTCAGTTCAAATACTTTAGACAATTCTGCCCTGCGTTCTCCGAATCCAGCGGTGCTTACGCTCTAGCCGCTGACATAGTAAATTCAAGGCGTATTAACACAGGGCACTATACTAAAATCATTGAAAAACTGTCTATCCTAGAAGCAGGTGTTAGCGATGGTTAGCGATGCACATGACACTTGACTGGTGTCTAACCTACTATTAGCATCCAACTACAAGTGTACCTCATATAGTGCACTTCACCACTGGCAGAAAAAATATAGCGCTGGTGATTGACATATATCATCTCGATCTGGATTGCCAGGCTGATCAACTGGCACATCACAATAAGTGTAACCAACGGTGAATTCAAATTTCCCAGCAATATATCTATTGCGGTTTTGCCTGTCATCTTTCACATGGTGAGAACGACAAGACACCTGCTCACAGCCAACATTGATACAATCAGTGCATGTAAATACAGCACAACATTGATACACTCAATGTATACAAATACAAAGCATTGATACATTGAGAATATGTGAATACAGCATACTGGGAACAAAAAATCACTGCCCTATGGTTACTTAACTCTGATATAATAGACTTAGCTCAAAATAGAGCAACAATAAAGCTTGTTATAAAGTAATATACTACAAGCAAGTCTGATTATAATAGTGTATTACAGAAATATATGATAGACAATTAACTCTTAGGCTTATTTTGCCCTAGGTGTTTGACAGGGGTCATCTACACCACAACATAATAGACCCACATTGGAATATTTTTTAAATAAATTATTTTTTTTTTTTTAAATCTCTAATAAAGTTTTCTTATTTTTCACATTTCTTCAAAGGAACCATTACTCTTGTCCCACTTGTCCTTTCCTCAATACAAATTTATATAACATTGGTGGTATACACCATTTTGGTTCCAACACTCACTTGTATAACATAAAAAGTGAGAGTATTTGCAAAACCTTCTATTATTAATATGGCGGAGGCATTATACTGTATGGGGGGCTGATATGGGGGGCTGATATGTGGGGCTTTCTGCTGTATGGGGATCTGATATGAGGGCATTATACTGTATGGGGGGGCTGATATGAGGGGCATTATACCGTTTGGGGCTGATATGGGGGGCATTATACTGTATGGGGAGCTCATATGGGGGGCATTATACTGTATGGGGGACTGATATGGGGGCAGGGGCGTAACTAGGAAAGACTGGGCCCCATAGCAAACTTTTGACTGGGGCCCCCCCTCCCCTGGGTGTCACACAACCCCCCCCCCCCCCTTGTAGATAGTGCCTTTTTTACAGCCCCCCTCTGTGGATAACGCCATACAGCCCCCCTGTAGATAACGCCATACAGCCCCCCCTGTAGGTAACGCCATACAGCCCCCCCTGTAGGTAACGCTATACAGCCCCCCCTGTAGGTAACGCCATACAGCCCTCCCTGTAGGTAACGCCATACAGCCCCTCTGTAGGTAACGCCATACAGCCCCCCTGTAGGTAACGTCATGCAGCCCCAACCCCCCAAAAAAATCTGACCTATAGTGTCCTACAAAAGACATGTATCCCCTATCCACATGTGTGATCGCTGGCAGCGATAGGGAGAACGGGGGACTAAAAGTCCCCCCAGGTTCTCCATGACTAACCTCTGACTTCCGGCGTCTGCGCAGCTCAATAAAAATGAAAGGAGCGCTGGTCACGCATGCGCACAAGCGCTCCATTCATTTCTACGGAGCTGCCGACACAGACCCCGGAAGTCCGAGGTTTGTGATGGAGAACTTCAGGGGACTTTCGGTCCCCCGTTCTCCCTATCTATGCCAGCGATCACACATGTATCCCCTATCCATAGGTGATACATGTCTTATGTAGGAACAACCCGTTTAATGGCAGAGCGGGGAGATACCTCCCTGCTCTGCCGTAGTGCTCAGTGGCGTCGCTGTAGTAGCCATAGTGGCAGCTAGCGGAGCCTCCGGCCATGGTGGGGGCCCGTGCCGGCGGGTGACACGGGCCCCCTCATGCCGCGGGCCCCGTAGCGGCCGCTACAGTTGCTACAGCGATAGTTACGCCACTGGCCTGGACACCTTCCCGTAAATATACGGGAAGGTGTCCGTGGGCAATAGAAATGAATGGGTCCGTATTATGCGGATCAAAATTACGGCCATGTGCATGGGGCCTTAGACACAGTACATTAATTTCAATATACTGTATATTAAGAAGCGCACAGACATACAACGAACTGACAACAAAAAAAAAGTCTAATTTCGGTTTTTGCCATACATTACTAAGCTAAAATAATACAACACTACCAAAAATACAAAAAAAAAAGTACCTGTCTGAAATAATGTGGAAAAAGCACAAAGGTAAAGGAAACAATTAATGATTACTCGTTAATCTAATTAAAAATAAAAAAAATGACTTGTTTAATTTAATTCTACAGTCAATTTATGCTGCATTTTTGTTTATTTTCTGTTGCGGGTTTTCCCCATTGAATTCAACTCGCAACAGAAGGCCAAGTGTTGCGACCTTTGCGACGTAATCGCAGCAACTAAACCGCAAAAAAAAAGAATCACAACTCAGGAAAAAAATAAATAAATAAATAAAAATCATACTTACCCAGAATGCTCTCCTTCCTGCAGTCCGGCCTCCTGGGATGACGTTTCGTCCCATATGACCGCTGCAGCCTGTCACATAGCCTGTAACATCATCGCAGGAGGCCGGACTACGTGCAGAGAAGACGGAGGGGGTAAGTATTAGCGTTATTTTTCACAGCGCAAATTACGTTCGGAAAAAAGAGAAAAAAAGTGAGATTTTTCACACGAAATGTACTGCGGGTTCCAGGTCGGATACGCTGCATGATTTTTACGCAACTTATTCGACCCATGGGAGAACGACCTAATAGGGAAAAATGTGTCAAACAGCAGCTGGTGGGCCGGCGGAGCAGGCTTAACATGCTCATCATTTAACTCAAGTGCTACTGCTCTGACCACCATGAGCCTTCAGCTACCCCCCTGGAAATATTAATATAGTTTATCATGTACATTAGGAGACAAATAAGGGAGATTTGAAAATAGTTCTGTAGGGTGCACAAATTTAGGCCTCATGCACACGGCCAGCCGCCGACACCCACCGGCCACTTTTTCGGGAGCACGGCCCGCAAAATTAGAAAAGTAGGACATACTCCACAATTCCCAGCGCGGTTATACGGCACTGACACATTTTCGGAGCGCTAGAACCGGGAGGGTTCGTAATTGCGGACTGTATTGCGGTCCGCAATTACGGAGTTTTTTTTACAGTCGTGTGCATGGGGCCTAACCAAAATAGCAAACATAGAATTAGATATATTCCCCAACTTGCTAGACACATTTGTAATTCTTACACCACCTCATGGCTGGAGTTCACGTACATGTCTATAATACATTTGGCGCATTTTGACAACTCAGCCACACCCCTTTCACATTACACTTTTGCGTACTGTCATCGTTGGCGCAAAAAGCATTAAAAACACACATTTGCTGCTCGACGTCTACTCCATTTTTACGAATTCCCGATTATTCTGGCGCTGACTGTTAGGGCTGATTCAGACGACCGTGAATTGCATCCGTGCAGGTCGCGTGGTTTTCACGCGGCACGCATGGACCAATAGAAGTCAATGGGCCAGTACAGACAGTCCGTGCTTTTTGCGCAGCGTTTGTCCGCTGCGTAAAAAGCGCAGCACGTTCAATATCTCCGCGTATTTCGCGCATCACGCACCCATTGAAGTCAATGGGTGCGTGAAAACCACGCAGGTCGCACGGAAGTGCTTCCGTGCGAACTGCCTCTTTCGCGCACCAGCTGTCAAAAGGATGAATGTAAACAGAAAAGCACCACGTGCTTTTCTGTTTACAAACATCCGAATGGCGTGTCATAATGATGGCGGCTGCGCGAAAACCACGCAGCCGCGCATCATATGATGCTGCCACACGGAGCAGGTAAGTGGCTTTTGCGCAGGCAAAACGCTGCGTGTTTTGCGTGCGCAAAAACGCCACGGTCGTCTGAATCAGCCCTTAGTTACATAGTCATGCATGACCCCTGGAATCATTCCAGTAACAGGTCCAGCAAAGGAACATTTGCACTGGACTTCATGCAGCAGGTGATTATTAACCCTCTAAAACCCAGACACAGCGGCATCACCATACACACTGTGGATAAGATAGAATATCCACATAACGCAGGTCCTGGCCTGGATAGAAACATCAGGCACTGCAAAGCCTGCACCAACTTCTGGTCTGCCCTGTATAATATCGTCCTCTATGCCAAGCTAAACACAAACACCCCCTGTAAGCGTTACACAGGCAACTAGTGCATTTATTACACACAGCAGTAAGCGCACCTATAACATGGCGGCGGCGGCGGCGGCGGCAGGATGCACTGGCACAGAGCTGGTTGTGTTGCTACTTTACCGCCCTCACGGAGCAGCGGGCTCCCCCTCCGCCACTGTAGCTGAAGACACAGTCAGTCCGGACACTTCCTGGATCCGTGTGACACAGAGGCTGATGGGAGGAGCTTAGTGTCAGCGCTGTGTGTAATGGCTGAGGGAGCTCTGGTCCGTCCCTCATAGAAGACATAGACTAGCGGCAGTCCTGACTGTACTGTCCTCCGCCCGAAGTCTCGCATCGTTCGTTCCTTTTAGCTCCGCCCCCTGTCCTCTCCCCTGCCTGAGCACTCCTCCTATCACCTATTGCCGTCCTATTCAACTGCACAGTGTGCAGTGCAGCGGCTATCACCGGGCTCCCGGACCCCCCCCCTGCGGCTATCACCGGGCCCCCGGCCCAGCACCCCCGGATGCCTAGTGTCACGTTAGTGATGCTGCTACTATGCATGAAGGGGCCCGTGCCTCCAGGCCTGGCACATAATGTAATGTGCCTGTCAGGGCGACATGGGCCCCCCCCATGCCGCGGGCCCCGTAGCAGCTGCTACGGCTGCTACTGTGGTAGTTACGCCACTGTATGGGGGGCATTATACTGTATATGAAGCTGATATGGGGGCATTATACTATATGGGGAGCTGATATGTGGGCATTATACTGTATGGGGGCTGATATGGAGGGACATTATTCTGTATGGGGGCAGCTATGGGGGTATTATGCTGTATGGGGGCAGCTATGGGGGGCATTATACTGTATGGGGTCAGCTATGGGGGAATTATACTGTGGGAGCTGATATGGGGAGCATTATATTGTGTGGGGGCAGCTATGGGGAACATTATACTGTGGGGGCAGCTATGGGGGCATTATTTTGGCTGGGCATAGGCGTGCGCAGGGGTCTGGTGGTGTTGGGGAGGGGTAGGGGGGCCCAAGCTGATTTCTTGCACGAGGGCCCATGAACCTTTAGCTACGCACCTATATCTATCTTCATCAGGGCCGGCATCAGCACCTGGCAAATCTGAGCAAGCGCCAGGGCCCACTGCTTTTGGGGGGTCCACTCAGTCGCCGGGTGCTTTAGCTGCCCAGCTCCAATTACATTAAACATAGTGGCGGGGCGCGATGGCAGATTGGCACACCAGAAGACTAGAGGATCCTGCGCTGGGCCAAACCGCCGAACTGCATCGGTAAGCTTTGCCTACTAATGCAGAGCAGACTCTCTGCCCCGCTGTTCACACATGCAAGGGACATCAGCGTCCCGGCGCATGTGACATAATCACGCCAGCATGACGTAATTACGTCACTATGCCGGGCACCAGAAAGAAGACGCAGACAGGACCGAGTGACAGGACTGATCAACTCGTCATGGGAACGGGTAAGGTGAGTTTTTTTTTGTTTTTTTATTGGCGCGAAGGGGGCCTATCTTCTATATGGGGGCACAAACTGGTTGCCTAACTTCTATATGGGGACACAAACTGGGAGCCTAAATTCTATATAGGGGCACAAAATGGGGACCTAACATATATGGGGGGCACAAACTGGGTGCCTAAATACTATATAGGGGCACAAACTGGGGGCCTAACATCTATATGGGGGGGCACAAACTGGGGGCCTAACTTCTATATGGGGGGAACAAACTGGTGGCCTAACTTCTATATTGGTGCACAAACTGGGAGCCTAACTTCTACATGGGGGCACTAACTGGGGGCCGTTATACTGCCGCCGCCACGTGAGTTGCACCGCAAAGAGGTCCACTAATGCTCTGTCGCCCAAGGGCACACATAAACCTGGAGCCGGCTCTGATCTATCTCATATCTATCCATCCATCTATCTAAATGTTTTGAGAACTAACTGAAGCTAGATAGTTCCGTCTATAGACATATTCTAATAGTCACAGCCATTTATTTGCTGAGATTCGTCTTAGCTTTTAAATACAGTAAGCAGAACAATCTCTTTAAATATTGTAAACCATAGCATCCTGCTGGCACAGAACTGTATCTCTCATAACAAAATTCTGCTGGCGCAGGCCGATTCTTTTAATCAGCTGATTTTCTACTTTTTGTGTTCTACTATTAGGAACAATGAAAACATATCTGTCCTTTTGATCTGCTTACATTGTGTTTCGGCCTCTGTTGCATGTTGTGTCTTACAAGCAGATTAATTCTTATTGATGTATAAACAGGTTGTATAAAGCTGTCATCAATGATGCCTGGGACTTCGTTTTTTTTGAATGTCACAGTTTATGATACATTTCTATTACAATCTTGATGCTAGATCCTACTTGTCAGTTATTTACTGACAGGTTTTCCACTTGTGTAAAGCCGGCCATACACATGAGATAGCTATTTCTGTTGACTATAAACAAGCATGTCTCTGCCGAGCTTACATGTCTTTTTCAATGGGGAGGAGAGAATAATCTGCTGCCAGACACCTCTCCCGATGGGAACAAAGGATGGGGCTTGTTGGATCCTTGGATCTACCATCTGGGGAAAGTCATGTGGTCCCCAAACACAAGTCAAAATTATGTTGTTATGCATTAGGCAAACCACACCTGCGTTCACACAGTGCATATTTGCTGCAGAACTTGAATGTATTTTTTAAGCCAAAACCAGGAATGGAACCTAAACAGAAGAAATATATACAGAAAGGCCTTATAGGTCTACTCTCCTGGATCCAATTCTGGTTTTGGCTTACAAAATGCAGGCAAAGCAGCAGCAAATCTGCACCCAGCCTAACACCTCTTATGGAATACAAATTTCAAGTGTCTTAGGTGTTTTTAACAGCGTATAAACTGTTTGATAGAAACCTCAATGGGGCAATCCTGATAATTTTATATAAAACTTACGTTTTAGCAATAGTTTCAGTAAGGGCCTGTTAGATTCACTGTTCGTTTCCGCTGAGGGGTTCCGTCTGAGTTTTCCATCGGGTTAACCCCTCAGTGAAAAGTCAAACGTAAACTTCCGCTTCAGTTTCCCTCACCATTGAACTCAATGGTGCCGGAAACCTAGCTATTGGTTTCCGTCTGTCACCGTTGTGACAGGGTTCCGTTGTTCTTGACGGAACCAATAGCACAGTCGACTGCACTATTGATTCCGTCAAAATGACGGAACCCTATCACAACGGTGACAGACGGAAACCATTAGCTAGGTTTCCGGCACCATTGAGTTCAATGGTGAGGGAAACAGAAGCGGAGGTTTCCGTTTGACTTTCCGCTGAGGGGTCAACCCGACGGAAACCTCCGACAGAACCCCTCAGTGGAAATGAACAGTGATGTGAACACACCCTAGGGGTATGTGCACACACAAAATAAAAAACGACTGAAAAGGGAAAACAGCTCCTGATTTTCAGACGTTTTTTAAGGCACTCGCGTTTTTTGCTGTGTTTTTTACGGCCGTTTTTGGAGCTGTTTTTCTATAGAATCTATGGAAAAACGGCTCCAAAAATGGCTGAAGAAGTGACATGCACTTCTTCTTCACGGCCGCTTTTTACTCGGCCGTTTTTCAAAACGGCCGCGCAAAAAAACGGCCCGTCGGAACAGAACATTGTTTTTCCCATTGAAATCAATGTGCAGATGTTTGGAGGCGTTCTGCTTCCGACTTTTCGGCAGTTTTTCGGCTGTTTACGGCCCGAAAAACATCTAAAAATAAGCCGTGTGAACATACCCTGAGGCTGTGTCTCCAGAATTGGAATGAATACATAATAAATCCCAATCAAGGATCACATTGATACTAATGGGATCTGTTAGGTTTCAGTTTTTTGCGTTTTTTGGGTTGAAATACAGTAGCTAAATATGCTATTATGCCCAAAAAAAACAAATAAACCTGATCAGAAGTTAGATAAAGCCAACCGTTAGCATCTACCATTAGAAAAATACTATTGAAATCAATAGGGACAGTAACAGAAACGTTTCCTCATGTCTTTCTGTAAAAATGGCGCAGAATGAAGAAGAGACAAAGTAAATAGATCAGCAGCCTCTGTTATGCCGTTTTCTCTGGTGTCAGCTTCATGCAGCAGAGCTATAAACTTGTCTATTTTCTACAACCACTGTTTTAGTTTTGTAAACTTCAAAATAAACATTTTACTGCTGCTCGGGATGTAAATTGTAGCTTAGTAAGCATATATTTTTATTTCAAGCAAATGATGCTCTAGTTAGATTTTAAAACACGCTGATGCCCTTGACATAACACATATTCACTGTAAAGAAAATGTGCTAAAATGCAGGTTTTCCAGTCATGTAGTCATGAAGCAGAGCTGAATATTTTATTTAACTGTTTCTTTTGTGCGCTTGTCTTAACTCATTGGGGCGATTTACTATTCAAAATGCACCAGAATTCTAGCGTACGTGTCGTGCTCCACATTTATTAATTGGAACATGAGGCATGGTCTAGCAGAAAGGGGGCATGGCTTAAAATGCAACAACGTGTTCAAATATTGCACCAACATTTGGGCGTGAAAAAACTTGCATAAACTAAGACGACCAAGAGGTTGAATAAGAAAGAGAAAAGTGTCTAGTATATCTAGCTAGATGCGCCAGATTTATCATATAGCCTCTACCGCTTTGCAGTAGCGTAGCTAGCGGGAGCAGGGGGGCGGTGGCCCCAGGCCCACTGAGATGGTGGGTCCCACCACAACCGCAGCTGCCATGACCACCACTCCCGCTGCCCCCGCCATGACCGCCGCAGCCATCCCACACAGGGCGGCCTGCTGCCTTTCTGAGAACTGAAACCAACCGCCGCCACCATCTCCTGCACTAATTGTACCTGCATCTATAGGACACAGATACAATTACATGCATAATCGATGAATGCCTGTGCCCGACCATTCAGCGCCTTACAATGACGATGATTGGCAGGGCAAAATGACTTGCCCCGCCAATCAGCGCCTTTCCACTATGCTACCGCTTCCATTGTTGAAAGGCACTGATTGGCAGGGCAAGTAATTCTGCCTGACAATCAGCGCCTTTCAACGACGCAAGCTGCTTGCGTCGGTCAGCCCCAGCAGACTGCTCAGAAGAGAACGGTGAGTATGTAAAGTTTTTTTTCCTTTTATAAAAGTGAGTGGCAATATCTATGGGGAAGCTATATGTGGGGCACAATCTACTGGGGAGGCTATATGTGGGACACTATCTACAGGGGGGCTATATGTAGGGCACTATCTACAGGGGGCTATATGTGGGGCACTTTCTACAGGAGGGGCTATATGTGGGGCACTTTATACAGGGGGCTATATGTGGAGCACTATCTACAGGGGGCTGTACGTGGGTACTATCTACAGGGGGATCTATGGGGGCACTATCTAAAGGGGGCTCTATGGGGCACTATCTACAGGGAGCACTGTGTGGTTGTGTGGGACACAGCTATTATAATCAGGGACATAGTGTATGGTGCTATTATATTTAGGGGCACAGTGGGTGGCACCATGGGAATTTTATCTTCGTTTATAGGTGCAGAAATGTTTGAAAAGTGAATAGCTGAAGACATCTCAGTGGCAAACTGCAGAAATGGGCTGTGGCTGGAAGATGTCATCATAGAGGTCTGGCCGGATGGAGAAGAAAAGCGAAAAAGAACAATTCGAATCTGCAAAGACGTCACTTAATGTAAATGTTTATTCTGCCTCCAATCAGTACTGTAGTCACTGTATGATCTGCTGCGAGATGATGGATGGCATGATTTTTTTCTTGTGAGACAGCAACTCCCAGCATATCCTTACCATTGTTCGGGTCATGCTGGAAGCAGTAGTTTTGCGCCGTACAAACCTATACGGTGGGGGTTGCACTAAATTGAACTGCATTTGTGCTTGTGTTGTGTTTATGTGCTGAGCTTGGTTCTAGTGCTGTATATATGTACTGAGCTTGGTTCTGGAGCTGTATATATGTACTGAGCTTTGTTCTGGTGCTGTATATATGTAATGAGCTTGGTTCTGGAGCTGTATATATGTTTGGGCTTGGTTCTGGGGCTGTATATATGTACTAAGTTTAATTCTGGTGTTGGATATATGTATGAGCTTTGTTCTGCAGCTGTATATATACTGAGCTTTGTTCTGGTGCTATATATAAGTACTGAGCTTGGTTCTGGTGCTGTGTATATATGTATACTAAGTTTGGTTCTGGTGTTGTATATATGTATAAGCTTTGTTCTGGTGTTGTATATATGTACTGAGCTTTGTTCTGGTGCTGTATTTATGTACTGAGCTTGTTTCTGGAGCTGTATATATGTACTGAGCTTGTTTCTGGTGTTGTGTATATATGTATTGAGCTTTGTTCTGGTGCTGTATATATGTACTGAGCTTTGTTCTTGTGCTGTATATATGTATGAGCTTGGTTCTGGTGTATATATGTATGATCTTGGTTCTGGTGTTGTATAAAAGTACTGAGCTTGATTCTGGTGATGTCTATATGTATTGAGCTTTGTTCTGGTGCTGTATATATGTATTGAGCTTTGTTCTGGAGCCGTACAGATGTAGCCATCTTTATCTTGACTTTTAACACATTAAATATACAATGGCAAGGTCCTTTATCTTGACTTTTTCAGTGGCTTCTCAATGGCTTTTGTTGTGTGATATCACGCTGCAGCAAGTTATCAGTCAAGATAAAGATGGCTACATCTGTATATGTCAGAGCTTGGTTCTGATGCTGTAATTATCTAGGATATATTTCTAATAACAAAATTGCAAGGCAGATGAAATTGTTTTCAATTCATTGTATATTTAATGGGAACCTGTCAGGTAGTTTTAACCGCCACTTTGTGGTAATACATGACCTGACAATATTTCCAAACGTTCCCCTGTATGTTTTTTTCAGATGCAGCAAAATCTATAAAGTCAACTTTTAAAACGGCGCACACTATATGCTAATTACTCATTAAAGGGTCATGGGCAGGTGTCGTTATCCTGAAGAGTCACATAGTCCTGCCTCCAAACCCACCTTTCCATGCTTGATTGACATATCCCTGGCTCTTATAAATCACTGCCAGTCTCCTCCAACTTTCTCGAATGCACCATTGCCTTGTACTACTTGGGCATGCACCCTGGGCTCGCCAGGTGGATGTCAATCAAAATCTGGGGGGGGGGGGGCGCCATTTCAGTTTTTGCCTCAGGAAGCAGAAGAGCTAGAATCGGCCCTAATGCCACAATACACTTCATGCTAGGCATGTCTGCTAGAGCAGAGCACCCCTCTAATGCTGCCTGCCAGAGAGGAGCAGAAGAAGTCTGCGTGTTAGAAGAAAGAGTGAGCAAGCTCCCCTTACTCAATAATGAATGGATACAGGGATGATGGGGTTTGTATACAGGGATAATGGCATCTATATACAGGGATGATGGGGGTTAATGCAGGGATGATGGCAGGACTACCCACCATCCCTGCATATTACACCCATCATCCCCCTATATAACCACAATCATCCCTGTATTTACCAGCCATCATTCCTGTATACAAACCCCATCATCCCTGTATATACCAGACAGGCTGGTATTTATAGGGATTATGTGGGTTATATACAGGAATGATGGCTGGTATTTACAGGAATGATTGCCGGTATATACAGGGATGATGGCTGGCATATACAGGGATGGTGGCTGGTATATACGGGGATGATGGGGATTAGATACAGGGATGATGGCTGGTATATATAGAGATGATGGGGTTGTATACAGGGATGGGGGTTATATACATGAATAATGGCTGGTCCAGACATGATCACTGTATATAACCACCATCATCCCTGTTTATACTAGCCATCATCCCCGTATATAACCCCCATCATCTCTGTATATACCAGCCATCATCCTTGTTTATAACCCCCATCATCCCTATAAATACCAGCCTGGCTGGTATATACAAGGATGCTGGGGTTTATATGCAGGAATGATGGTTAGTATATACAGGGATTGTGGTTGTTATATACAGGGACGATGGTTGTTATAAACAGGGATGATGGGTAGTCCAGCCACCATCCCTGCAATAACCCCCATCATCCCTGTATATACCAGCCATCATCCTTTTATATAACCCCTATCATCCCTGTTTATAACCCCCATCTTACCTGTATATACTAGCCAGGCTGGTATATACAGAAATGATAGGGATTATACACAGGAATGATGGCTGGTATATTCAGGGATGGGGTTTATATACAGAGATGATGGGGGTTATAAACAGGGATCATGGCTGGTATATACAGGGATGATTGGGCTATATATATAGGGATGATGGTTGGTATATAATTAGAATGCACCTCTTTAGTTGTAAACATGCGTTAGGGGGGACCCATTGGGTTGGGGCCCACTCAGATATGTTTTGCCCCCCCCTATGCTAAACAACTAGCTACGCCTCTGCCGCTTTGATACATTTAGCGCAGTTTCTGACTTGTCTAAGTTTATACTGTCTAAACCTTAGGTCTAGTTCACACAGATATTGAACTGTCAGTATTGTTTTAATACTGTTTCTGCGTCAAAATTCGGCGCCAAAAAACTCTGTGTGTCAATTTCCCCTTAGATAATAAGTATGATAATTTGGCCGCATCTTGCATGATCTGTTAGACACTGGTTTCTTCCTTATACTACTTTTGATTTGGCTTATTATGCGCCAGAATTTTGTGCCAGTCTTTTGGCGCAATTTTGTGCATTTTAAGCCACACCTCACAGTCACGCCCCTCTCCTGCTCAACCACGCCCCCTTTTGTGACGCTTTGAAAAAACATCTAGTGAGGTGCAAACATCAAAATTTACGTATATTTACGCCAAAGTTTGGCACATTTATCAGCACTTTCTAGACCCAGACACAGTTGTATATCTGCCCCATTGCGTTTGGTAACCCACAGGTAAAACCTGAAGTTCCTGAGCCCTGATGCAAAATCTAGCACCAAAATTCCAACTTTACATGCAAGTTTTAGTTACGGTATCCTCTTATGTGACAAAGGGACCAGTGGGCCACTTCAGACACCAGTTCCCAGATACGACTGCAACCTCTGCACAGGAATAATTCTTACAGTGCAGAACTTGGATAATGCACATAATAATATTCCATCACAGAGATCCTAAGGGCAGTGATGTGACAGTACAGATATAGTAAATACAGTGATGTGACAGTACAGGGATAATAAATGCAGTGCGGTCACAATGCAGAGCTAATAATAAATTGGGATATCTTTGCACAAAATAATGACCAAAATAAGACAACAGCACAGTGATGTAACAGCACAGGGTAATAGACACTGTTGAATCAAAAGAAAGGGTTATTGCATGTAGTGATGTCACAATATGGGATATATGTGCACAATGATGTTACAAAACAATTATAACATCACGGAATAGAGATAATAAACGTATTGATGTCACAATACAATGATAATACACACGGTCATTTCACAGTACAGGAATAAAATAGTGCAGTGATGTCACAGTACAGAGTTGATAAAGCTGAATGATAATAGACATAGTGATGTCACAATACAGAGATAATAACTGGTATTCCAAAATATGGCAAAGAGGTCTTGGGGCCCCCTCAGACACTAGCGTCCTGGTACCACTGTAACTTCTGCCTGCCCTCTAGTTATGAAATTGGTAACTCAATAACTGTAGTCCCAGTAGTAAAGCCACATGTAATACGTTGTCAAATCAGTTGTGCCAAATTCCAAACTCAGGTGAGCTATTGTACACCGTGTTCCAAATTATTATGCACATTGGATTTAAGTGTCATAAAGATTTAATTAATAGTTTTTCTATTAAACTCATGGATGGTATTGTGTCTTAGGGCTCTTTGGATCATTGTAATCAATCTCAGACACCTGTGATAATTAGTTTGCCAGGTGTGCCCAATCAAAGGAAAACTACTTAAGAAGGACGTTCCACATTATTAAGCAGGTCACAGGTTTCAAGCAATATGGGAAAGAAAAAAAATCTCTCTGTTGCCGAAAAGCGTGAAATAGTGCAATACCTTGGACAAGGTATGAAAACATTGGATATTTCAAGAAAACTTAAGCGTGATCATCGTACTGTGAAAAGATTTGTGGCTGATTCAGAGCACAGACGGGTTCGTTCAGATAAAGGGATAATGAGGAAGGTTTCTGCTAGACAAATTAATAGGATTAGGAGAGCAGCTGCTAAAATGCCATTGCAAAGCAGCAAACAGGTATTTGAAGCCGCTGGTGCCTCTGGAGTCCCGCGAACCTCAAGGTGTAGGGTCCTCCAGAGGTTTGCATGTGTGCATAAAGCTATTATTCGGCCACCCCTAAACAGTGCTCACAAGCAGAAACGGTTGCAGTGGGCTCAGAAATACATGAAGACTAATTTTCAAACTGTGTTGTTTACTGATGAGTGCCGTGCAACCCTGGATGGTCCAGATGGATGGAGTAGTGGATGGTTGGTGAATGGCCACCATGTCCCAACAAAGCTGCGACGTCAGCAAGGAGGAGGCGGAGTCAAGTTTTGGGCTGGAATCATGGGGAGACAGCTGGTAGGCCCCTTTATGGTCCCTGACGGTGTGAAAATGACATCTGCAAAGAACGTAGAGTTTATGACTGAACACTTTCTTCCGTGGTACAAAAAGAAGAACCGTGCCTTCCGTAGCAAAATTATCTTCATGCATGACAATGCACCATCTCATGCTGCAAAGAATACCTCTGTGTCATTGGCTGCTATGGGCATAAAAGGAGAGAAACTGATGGTGTGGCCCCTATGTTCCCCTGACCTCAACCCTATTGAGAACCTTTGGAGCATTCTCAAACAAAATATCTATGAGGGTGGGAGGCAGTTCACATCAAAACAGAAGCTCTGAGAGGCTATTCTGATATCCTGCAAAGATATTCAAGCAGAAACTGTCCAAATACTCACAAATTCAATGGATGCAAGAATTGTGAAGGTGATATCAAAGAAGGGGTCCTATGTTAACATGTAACTTGGCCTGTTAAGTTTTTTTTTGATTGAAAGAGCTTTTGATTTCTGTAAATATGACCTCCTGATGCTGCAAATTCAACAAATTACCATTTTAGTTCTTTTTACAACCTTTAAAATGTTTTGATCTCTGTTGTGCATAATAATTTGAAACAGTGCATTTTGAGTTTTTTACTTCTAAAAAAAAATCTGTTATCATTAGGAGATTTGTTCAATAAAATTCGCATTATACTCCAACGTTTGATGGCTTGAAGATTATACTGATATTAATTCACAAAAATATGGGTGTGGTAGGTATACGTTCACTTGTATTGACTTATATTTAGAACTGCCTGTGTAAACATTTTAAAACAAATTTTATTAAACATAATTCATTATTAAAAAATGTAGGGCAAAAGTTGCCAAAGAAATCAGCTACAGGCGTTGGCAAGCAAATCCGGATTGCACACAATAGCTTGCCGGTGTGAACATGTAGTCAGCACCAAAATAGAAGTGCCTAGCATGTAATAAACACCCCACACATTCACAGCTGCTAGGTGTGCTGGCAAAATATTTGAATGGGTTTGCCTGCCACAGATATAAAAAGACCACTTCCCAACGCGTTTCTGCACCAAGTAGGGGAGTGTCCTCAGGGGTATATCTTGTCTTATTAATCTTTATTGGTAAAGGGCCGGTCAGCATGTATTATGCTGTTTAAATTTCAGTTACGGCACGTATGAGACATCTGATGTCGGTCCCAGCACGCGCCGGCAGAACACTGGGATCCTATCCACCTCGCTGGCCGGAGGCGTGATCGAGCCGCACCAATCAAAACACAAGACGTCAGAACAGACGCCCATTCGATCAGCTGGCCCCCTGGTTACCACTCAGCCAAAGGGATCGATGCAAACAGCATCGTTAGTAACATGGGGGAGCCAAAAGCGGCCGAACCCAGCAAGACGACATAGCACCAAACTGAACGCTGTGATACAGCAAGGGAGATAGAATCGGAAAATGACAGCCCGAAGGCAGTAAATAGATGCGCGTACAGCACAGAGTAGAGAGCCAGGCTGACATAGACGCCGGCATCAGTCGCCGTCATACTCTCTATCTTTTGATATTAGAGGGGGGATGGCAGGCTTTCTCACTACTGACATTAGCACCGATAGGTGGATGTGTGATGCGAGGGAGGTGTTTTCGGAGAGTGAGTTGGTGCCGCAGTCATATAACCTCAGTGTGAACAGCGCCTTTAAACACCTTACCAAAACTTATAAGGACCACATTAGGTCATGGTGGGAGGTTCAAACCATCGAGACCTATTTAAAAAATAACCTTTGACTCGTCTCTTAGATTTATGAGTATTCTGCTGGAGGAGGAGAGAAACTTGCTGGTACGCAGTTCTAGGGAGCTGAAGGAGGGAATAGAGCATGTCAAAAAATTCTCTGGCAGTGCTGACTTTGAGAGAAAAGAACTTGCACTCCAACAGGCCATTGAGAAGTACACCGCACATATCAAAGAACGGAAGCACTTTCAGTTCGTCCGCGACACTACCGATTTTAGGGAGGGTAGAATCTTTGAATTTTGCGTCAAACAGACGGGATATCGGGAATTAGACACGGAGTTGTCTTCCTCTGAGCCGGATGTATCCGACACCGATACGCAAAGATACTCATTACGTACTACCCGGAATAAAAGAACTCAGGGCAGGGCTAATCCGCGTACCATGCAGAGAGGGGGAAATAGGGGAAGAGCCTCCACTAGGGGGGGTGGTTTTTTTAGGCAGAAGCCACCCCATTATGGACTACCTCCAAAGGGACCCCAGGGATGTTTAGCTACTGCGGGTTCACATAGCGACAATGAGATGCAAATTGTCAATTTATCTGATAGAATCCTATCCCACTCTGAAATTACAGTCCAACTAATAAATTTGATCTCTTCTCGTGGGTAAAAGACTTAAACTTGTTCGTTAGAAAATTGAAATGGAAGACGTTTTTCCGTACCCACGACAGGAGACAATGTGCTGAATTAGGTATCGAGGAGGAGGATCTCCCCCACGTTAGGGTCCTACAGGGATTACTTGATGAGGGACAGCGAGTGGTGTGGGAAGGTCCTTTTACTGATCTCAGAGTGGCTTCAACCACTAATCCACCTATTAATGATAACACACCTCTAGATGTCTTCCTGACGGTTGTGACGAACCAACTTAAAAAACTTGAGATTGACAAGCGTCTCCCCTTTAATCTTTCCAGGGAGGAAGCATTGGCACTAATGACATTGGAGAATGACAGCAAAATTATTATCAAGCCCTCGGATAAGGGGGGCAATGTGGTGATAATGAATCGGGCACAGTATGTCACCATGTGCACGACTATCTTAAAGATAAATTATGCTATCGGGTATTGGAAGACAATCCAACAAAGAAATATATGGCTGAACTGAGAGGTATCCTTACAGAGGCAAAATGTGCCAGAATTATTGATGCACGTGAACTCTCCTTCATTATGGGGAATTTCCCACAGGTCGCAACATTTTATAGCCTCCCTAAGGTCCACAAGGGTCTGAGTCCGCTCAAGGGAAGACCAATTGTTTCTGGCATTGACAGTGTGTCACAAAACGCCAGCTTATATGTGGACAGGATCCTGAGGCCCTTTGTCACGGCACTTCCATCATACGTGCGTGACACGATGGAGGTCCTACGGAAATTAGAAGGAATCAGAGTTGATTCTGATGTCCTGTTGGCAAGTCTCGATGTAGAGGCCCTCTACAGCTCAATTCCACATTCGTTGGGATGTGTAGCTGTGGAGTATTTTTTGAAGGAGAGAGGTGCTCAGTTCTACGCACATAACCAGTTTGTGCTACGGTTGCTTCAGTTTGTACTTGAGCATAATTTCTTTGTTTTTGAGCACAAGTTCTTCCACCAGCTCAGAGGATTGGCTATGGGTAGCCCTTGTGCTCCTAGCTATGCCAACCTTTATCTGGGCTGGTGGGAGAGGGAAGTTGTGTTCTGTGACGCGATGGAGAAGTATGTTTCCTCCATCGTGTTATGGATAAGATTCATAGATGATGTCTTCATCCTATGGTCAGGGACCTCAGCGGAATTCAAGGATTTTGTGTTGATCCTAAATGTTAACAGCCTGGGTCTCTTTTTTACATCAGAGATCAGGGATAGGAGGATAACGTTTTTGGACATACAGATAGAGAGGACGGATCAGGGGTACATTAAGACAGAGATGCATAGGAAACCCACTGCCACTAACAATTTGCTGAGATGGGACAGTTGGCATCCTAGATCCTTAAAGATGGGAATACCCAAAGGACAATATATTAGAGCGAGACGAAATTGCACTACTATATCTGACTTCAGAGCATCTGCTATGGGGTTGAAGAATCATTTTGAGCGTAGGGGGTTCCCTGGCAGTGTGCTGAGATCGGCATACCAGCATGCCATGGCATCTGACAGTGAGTCCTTGCTTATTCCCAGGGTCATTCGAGTGATTGGGACCTACGATGCTGCTCATCGGGAGGTTAGGAATATATTGCCATCCCATTGGAACATACTCAAAACGGACCCTGATGTGGGTAGTCTGGTTGGGGACTGGCCACAGATTACTTTTCGTAGAGGCCGTAACCTTAGGGATCGACTGGTGCACAGCCATCTTGAGGGAACGGGTGCCACTACCTGGCTGTCTACCAATACTGTTGGTTCATATCGTTGTGGTTGCTGTAAGGCTTGCACATCTGTCCTCAAGAGCAAGACCTTTAAGAGCAATGTAACGGGGGAGGTGTTTAACAATAGGGCTTTTATCAACTGCCTTACAAAAGGGGTGGTGTACCTTATTACCTGTAGCTGTGGGTTGCAATATGTGGGCAAAACTAAAAGAGTTCAGACGTAGAATCCGTAACCACATATGCGACATTAATGGCAAAGTTGATACCATGGTCTCAAGGCATGTTTGGGAGTGTCACTCTGGAGACTCCTCTGTCATTATGTTTCAAGGTATGGAATTGGTCAAGGCACCCACCAGAGAAGGGGATTGGGACAGGCGTATTTTGCAGAAGGAGGCACGGTGGATTTTCAAGATGCAGACTGTTAAGCCACTTGGTCTGAATGAATCCATCTCCTATGTCCCGTTCCTCTAACCATAAGGGGGTATATGCTTTTCCCTGATACATCTTTGTGTGGGTGCGACTCTTTTTATTGTCCCCGTTCTCCACCTTGAATTTGGTCTGCGGTTTGTCTGTGCGGTTTAGGTGTATCCATTCTCGGGTATCTATTGCTATGCTCGGTGTGGTGCTGTATGGGTACACTGCTGTTGATGATCCCTTGCTGATGGCCCCCCTTTTTTTTATTTTTTACATTTTTTATTTGGGGGGGTTTGCTCGCTTTATCGGCCTGATTCGTGCTTTCTCTCTGTGACTCGTCTGATCTCCGCCTATGTTACTATGCGGTGTATTTGCTGCATTTTTAATTGGATCCTGATGTGCGTACTTTATGGTATGTTTGTGCCTTGGCATCGGCGTCGGTGACTGATGCCGGCGTCTATGTCGTCCTGGCTCTCTACTCTGTGCTGTACGCACATCCATTTACGGCCTTCGGGCTGTCATTTTCCGATTCTATCTCCCTTGCTGTATCACAGCGTTCAGTTTGGTGCTATGTCGTCTTGCTGGGTTCGGCCGCCTTTGGCTCCCCCCATGTTACTAACGATGCTGTTTGCATCAATCCCTTTGGCTGAGTGGTTACCAGGGGGCCGGCTGATCGAATTGGCGTCTGTTCTGACGTCTTGTGTTTTGATTGGTGTGGCTCGATCACGCCTCCGGCCAGCGAGGTGGGGCTTGATGTGCATAAGATCCCAGTGTTCTGCCGGCGCGTGCTGGGACCGACATCAGATGTCTCATACGTGCCGTAACTGAAATTTAAACAGCATAATACATGCTGACCGCCCCTTTACCAATAAAGATTAATAAGACAAGATATACCCCTGAGGACGCTCCCCTACTTGGTGCAGAAACGCGTTGGGAAGTGGTCTTTTTATATCTGTGGCAGGCAAACCCATTCAAATATTTTGCCAGCACACCTAGCAGCTGTGAATGTGTGGGGTGTTTATTACATGCTAGGCACTTCTATTTTGGTGCTGACTACATGTTCACACCCCGCAAGCTATTGTGTGCAATCCGGATTTGCTTGCCAACGCCTGTAGCTGATTTCTTTGGCAACTTTTGCCCTACATTTTTTAATAATGAATTATGTTTAATAAAATTTGTTTTAAAACGTTTACACAGGCAGTTCTAAATAAAAGATTATACTGACTGTCATTTGCATCGACTATTTCAGAAAATCAGCGAAAAATAACATTTGCATAATAATTTGGAACGTGGTGTATATTAGCCATACATGTTGAGGGATTTAGTGGTTTTGGGGGTAATTTCTATTGGCTGCTTATCAGGGTGGCAACCCCCTTTTGTATTTTGTCCAACATGATGTGCTGTTTTAAATGTTTTAAAACATGTTTATGTAGTGTGCCTATTTGTAAATAAACTTATTTGTGTGCTATTTAGAGTGACTATTTAGTCTCCTTGCCATTCACATACCCATACGTGTGTTGTTTTGTTATATTTAAGTTTTCAATGTATGTGGCAATATACATGCGGTGCCCGCTGGGGATCATTAGTAGTCTTAGGGTATGTTCACATGCCCTATTTACGGACGTAATTCAGGCATTTTATGCCTCAAATTACGCCCAAAAAAACGGCTCCAAACCGTCTGCAAACATCTGCCCATTGAATTCAATGGGTCTTACAGTGTTCTGTGCAAACAGGCTTTTTTTTTTACGTAAAAAGACGCCCGCCTCAAAGAAGTGCATGTCACTTCTTGGGACGTAATTGGACACATTTTTTATTGACTCCAATGAAAACCAGTTCCAATTACGTCCGTAAAAAACGCTGCGAAAAACACGTGCACTTGTCAAAACATCTGAAATTCAGGAGCGGTTTTCGCCTGATTTCAGACGTAATTGGCGTTGCCGTGTGAACATACCCTTACAACTGTTCCATAACATTTCATGTTCTCCTGCATCTCACTACTTGCCCCAACAGGCCCCATGGATAGGGATAATTCGAACAGGGTACCTTATACAGTGTACCCATTCATATTACTTCCTGTATAGTACAGTAGTTTTTATTATTATTATTATTATTATTATTATTATTATTATTATTATCATCATCATTAGTATTATCAAAGTACAGCAGGTAATTGACACATTGTATACGGAAGTCATCCATAAAGGATCTTCTATCTAAGAACTGAATCTTTGTTTCAAAATAACCTGTGCTTAAATGTGGATTACTTTTTTCCTCAAATTGTACCATGCTCATGTTTCAGCACTTAGGGGATATTTGCATAAGCAGATGATGTAACTTTTTAATGATTCAGAGAAGCAAAGATAGACTAATATCTTTAGAAAAGTCATTTCCAGCATTAAATATCTTATTAGATAAAGATAAGAGGTTTTAGTTTCCAGATATGCTATAACTGTATTTTTACTTCTCATGAGCAATATAAATGTGCACTTCTTCTAGTTCCTAGACCACACGATCAACGCTAGACTACTTTAATGTCTGCTAGTGTATAACCTCCGATTGTAAGCTTGATATCTACATTGTTTCCAGGGTTAGAACTCAGGGGCAACTGTTACTAGCTTAGTGTCTACTGAAAAAGGATACTAAGTAGTCTTACTCTGAAAATCCAAAAATATTACAGTTTTCAACACATATGTAGACTAAGTTTAAATAATATGTTAACAAAACCTTTTTTAATTTGTTGTACTCATTAGCTGTTAAAAATGTTGGAAAGCTTCTTGTTATCCAGAAATTGTTATAACAATGGTCATTCCCAGTGGTGGTCACTGGATGCACAAGGTAAATATCACATAAACAAATGCTTGTGCCCTAACTTCACTGTACAGAATGCTTGCTTCAGAACGATCAGAGAGTGTTTCATAGCCCCCCTCCCCCCCAGAGGGCCCACACGTCAAATATATTGAGACCTCATGGGCTGTGTTCTGCTTATTTAATCAGAATATAAGACTGGTTTACCAGATGTTTGTCTAGTCCTCTGGTAAACCAGTCCGACCTTGCTTGGGTATAATAAAATAGGCAGCGAAAAAAAATCATAGGGGAAAGAAGAAGAAGAGGCATGTGGGAAATTACAGAACCCGAAGGAGACGTTTAAAGTTCTAGGCATACAAAATGCAATGTCTTCCTTTTCTGGGTTAAACATAATGATTTGGAAGGCAAATTCAATAAAAATTTAGGTAAGTTATTGAGTTAAAAGTAATTGAATTGTTTCAACCAGTGGCGTGCATAGAAGAGAAGGGGCCTAATAGTAAAGATCAAAATTTGTGCTGAGTTTTACCACCTACCGTAGGACATTGGGGCCAAATGTTTGCTTCCCCCTCCACGCCATTTTCATGACACTTAAGAAATTATTCCTCTACTCCTTACTTGCTAACAATGCAGTTCCACTGGAGAGAAAAGTCCTGCACAGGTTGCCGACACCCAGCAGCAAAAGGAATGGGACTAGCCAGGATTGGGTACTCTCTCTCTCCAAGGGTCCCACAGGAGCCAAATGGTCTGCCTCTACACCCTTGTTTCCTCACTACCTTTCACAGCCTTGACTCGTTGAGGCATTTGCTCCACAAGACCTCTAAAGGTGTCCTCTGGTATCTGGAACCAAGATGTTAGCAGCAGATTATTTAAGTTCTGTATGTGGCAAGATTTTTTTCTGCACTACCCACAGATACTCGATCGGATTGAAATCCAGGGGAATCTCTTTGTCATGTTTGTCAAACCATTCCTGAACAATCTTTGCAGTGTCATAGGGCACATTTTCCTGTTGAAAGAAGCCACTGTCATTAGGGAAGACTGATGCCATGAAGGGGTGCACTTGGTCTACAATAATCAGACAACCGACCTGTGCTATTCCACACTCTTTTAAAGTGTAGCTAAACTTTTAAAAAACTTTTGATATGTCACAGTGACATGTCAGAAGTTTTGATCAGTGAGGGTCCGAGCACCAAGACCCCCACCGATCACTTAAACGAGGTGGCAGAAGCGCTTGGGTGAGCGCTGTGCCACTTTGTTTCTGATCGGCTTGCCTCTGAGCAGTACACAGGCTCAATAGAAAGTCTATTAGTCCTTGCACCGATCAAAGATGAAGCGGCACAGCGCTCACTTGAGCACTTCTGCCGCTTCATTTTAGAGGTCGGTGGGGGTCTCAGTGCTCGGACCCCCACCGTTCAAAACTTCTGACATGTCACTATGACATGTCAAAGGTTTTTCAAAAGTTTAGTTGCCAATAATGTAGCTTTTATTTTAAGCGGATGTGCTGAAGAAAATTTTTCCTTATTCATATGCACTTATTCTACAAGAATGTTTAGGTAGGGGTTCCGTGTTGAAATAAAAGCTACAATAATGCCAGAGTCGAAGATTTCCTAGCAGAACATTGCCCAGAGCATAACATTGCCTCTGTCGTCTTGCATTATTCCCATAGTGTATCCTAGAGCTATTGCTTTCCCAGGTAAGCGACGCACATGCGCCTGGCCATCCACTTGATTTTTGGCAGTGGATAGGGTTCAGCATGGGCACTCTGACCGGTCTGAGGCTTTGTGGCCCCGTGTACAGCAAGTTGTGAGACACTGTGTGTTCTGACACCTTTTTATCATAGCCAGCATTACATTTTTTCAGCAATTTGTGCTACAGTAGTTTTATTTTGGGATCGGACCAAAGAGACTAGTAGACAAATCCATTAAGAATCATATTTAGACTTAGTTGTACTAATGTATAATTTAAGGTTATCAGTGTGTATATTTTTACACATCTTTTTAAGCAATAAAATAATGATCTTTCTTTAGCATAAATTGCTACATTTTTGTCTTTTTACTGATCAAAAAAGTCAAAACTTCCTTTTCACATGTCTAATTTAACCTTGCATATGACAAGAAAGGAGAGTTTGGAATGAGCTGTCTCTTAAGCTGAAGTGTCTGCAAAATTAAATGGGTGATCTAAGCTATTCATTTATCTGGTCAACATAAATGAGCAGACACTGTCACGAAGATACCCCAGGGCTCATTTATCATTCGTTCAGGAGTGGCACAGAATCCCAAATCTATACAGCTAACACTACATGATACTGCAACTACACAGCACAGACAGAATTATGTGTGTAAGGCTCAAGTCACTTAAAATAATGACTGGTTTTACTAAAGTTCAATAACTACCAACCAGAAGTAACCAGAAGTGGTTATAGATGTCACATTATTCCAATTTAATTAATTTAATAAAGCATCAAATGATCAGAATTTTACATGAATCCAGACCAGTACCCAACGAAAATGTCCTAAACTTAATTTCTGTTACAAAAAAAGAGAACATAAAGAGAAGGCTCAGGCATTAGAATGAATACCTTAAAATAAATGTTCACCTTTTAAAACCATTGACCATATTTACTAAGACTAGCATCCCTCCTTGGATGAAGCTCCAGTCCATGTGACCTCTGCAGCCTGTGATTGGCTGCAGCGATGGGATAAAACGTCATTCCAGGAGGCATGTGTCACTATGACAACTCCCAGGTGGTAAATATTGGCTATTTTTTATTAATTTTAAACAAAAAAAAAGTTTTGTTTTATTCTTCTGATTTGCTATTTGTTGTGGTTTTTACCCCCCATTGAATTCAATGAAGAAAACCCTTAACAATAGAGCAGCGATTCTGCAGCATAAATTGACATGCTGCGGATTAAATACTGTTGTATTTGAACATTATGCAGTAGTTGATGTCTTGAACGGTATGCAGTAGTTGGAGCCATCTGCTTCCGACTCCAACTACTGCATACCGTTCAAAACATCCGGCAGCCGGAGTGGCGGATCGGTGCGGGGTCCATTTGTCGGACCCGCACCGATCATATACTGATGACCTATCCTGAGGATAGGTCATCAGTTGTCCAGTCGTGGACAACCCCTTTAATAAGAGTTTATTGTTCTAAATGAGCTGTGGATCTGACTGACTCACTGAAATCTCAATAATAATCTTTGTAGTCTGGTTAAAACATGAATAAACACTGCAGCTTGGTTCATGACTACAAAACAATTGTGGACTATCAAGTTGAACTGGTTAATTGGCCTGAATAATGCTGTCTCACTGATTCTAGCAATGTTTTTTTTTTTTTCCTGGACTTCCCGTTCTAGAGATATGGCCCACTGCTGTGTTGGCTCCCTATATGCTATTTTGCCATGGTTAGCAAACGAGGTGGAGCTAGCTTCCCTGCATCTGATGCTGACCAATCAGCATGAGGCAGCTGGAGGGTACTTCACGCCCTGTTGGCTAGCTACAGCAAATTAGCACATAGGGAGCCAACACATCAGTGTGCCATATCTCTAGAAGAGGGGGGGGGGCAGGAAAAAAAGAAAAATAGCACTGGAATCAGCAAGACAGCGCTATTCAGGTCAGTTAACTAGATAAACTTATATGACCTAGTGACAGGTCCTCTTTAAGAATAATAAGGTGCATCAATAGCAGCAGCCTGATTGTAGATTGTTTCTAGGTAGCAACATTAAATGGTTTCATGAATTTCAGAGCAAATAAAATCTAAAAAATAAGAGGAAAAAGGCAAAAAAGGTGTTTAAGATATAACACCACCTGCAGCTTATATAAATTATTCTAACGTTAAGGTGGAGCTTTTCTTTAATTACTTTACTGGTTTAACTATGCTTTCCCGTTAATCTTCGAAAACATAATTCCAAAGTAAGACAAATCCCCAACATAAACTTTGTTTATAGGGTATTTTTTACAGAGTAAAACCATCAGTAATAAAACAGAATTCACCATTACCTTTTGTTTTGCATTTGATGACACATTTGTTGTAAAATGTATAGCTGTAGAAGAGCTAAAATCATCAATTAAATGTCTGTGCTTCATGATAACTCTTGGTGGCAAAACCCTTGTTGGCAAGCACAGCAGTCAGACATTTTTAGTAGTTGATGATGAGGTTTGCACACATGTTAGATGGAATTTTGGCCCACTCCTCTTTGCAGATCATCTGTAAATCATTAAGATTTGGAGGCTGTCGCTTGGCAACTCGGATCTTCAGCTCCCTCCATAAGTTTTCGATGGGATTAAGGTCTGGAGACTGGCTAGGCCACTCCATGACCTTAATGTGCTTCTTTTTGAGCCACTCCTTTGTTGCCTTGGCTGTATGTTTCGGGTCATTGTCGTGCTGGAAGACCCAGCCACGAGCCATTTTTAATGTCCTGGTGGAGGGAAGGAGGTTGTCACTCAGGATTTGACGGTACATGACTCCATCCATTCTCCCATTGATGCGGTGAAGTAGTCCTGTGCCCTTAGCAGAGAAACACCCCCAAAACATAATGTTTCCACCTCCATGCTTGACAGTGGGGACGGTGTTCTTTGGGTCATAGGCAGCATTTCTCTTCCTCCAAAAACGTCGAGTTGAGTTAATGCCAAAGAGCTCAATTTTAGTCTCATCTGACCACAGCACCTTCTCCCAATCACTCTCAGAATCATCCAGATGTTCATTTGCAAACTTCAGACGGGCCTGTACATGTGCCTTCTTGAGCAGGGGGACCTTGCGGGCACTGCAGGATTTTAATCCATTACGGCGTAATGTGATACCAATGGTTTTCTTGGTGACTTTGGTCCCAGCTGCCTTGAGATCATTAACAAGTTCCCCCCTGTGTAGTTCTCGGCTGAGCTCTCACCTTCCTTAGGATCAACGATACCCCACGAGGTGAGATTTTGCATGGAGCCCCAGATCGATGTCGATTGACAGTCATTTTGTATGTCTTCCATTTTCTTACTATTGCACCAACAGTTGTCTCCTTCTCACCCAGCGTCTTACTTATGGTTTTGTAGCCCATTCCAGCCTTGTGCAGGTCTATGATCTTGTCCCTGACATCCTTAGAAAGCTCTTTGGTCTTGCCCATGTTGTAGAGGTTAGAGTCAGACTGATTAATTGAGTCTGTGGACAGGAGTCTTTTATACAGGTGACCATTTAAGACAGCTGTCTTTAATGCAGGCACCAAGTTGATTTGGAGCGTGTAACTGTTCTGGAGGAGGCTGAACTCTTAATGGTTGGTAGGGGATCAAATACTTATTTCTCTGTGCACAATGCAAATAAATATATATAATTTTGACTATGTGATTTTCTTTTTTTTTTAAATATATAATCTATCTCTCACTGGTAAAATTAACCTAGCCTAAAAATTCTACACTGTTCATGTCTTTGACAGTGGGCAAACTTACAAAATCAGCAAGGGATCAAATACTTATTTCCTCCACTGTAGGTAGGGAGCGCTGCTGACATCAATGGTAGAATGGACGAATAAGTAAAATAAAAAATGACGTTTTATTTACTTAACTTATTCATCCATTCTACCATTGATGTCAGAAGCGCTCACTACCTATATCCCGTTGTTTTAAATCTGCTTTTAGAATTTATTGCGGTACCGTTTTCCCATTACCGGCCTTGGGACTTGAGCTGCAGCTGATTTAACATCGTTTCACGTTTACATCAGTGTTGTGCCTGACTTGCACAACCAGTAAAGATGAGCTTAATTGCCAGTCTCTCTATTATCCATCCTCTGGTAATCTCTATTATGTGGCACTGTGAATTTTTTCTTTTTTTTTATAGGTCCTTCTTATGGTTAAGACATCAGTTCACTTTTGCCAATGAAATTTTTTTTTTCGGTATGCATCTGCATACATACATTAAGAAGTTAAACTTGAACTATATTGTTGACTGATATCAGTATTACTTATTTTATTCTTAAGAGCTGCTTCCTCTGACATGCAGGCTTGTGGACCTGTGGGTTCAGAGCTCAGTTGGCATTCCCTGTGCATCCTCCTCATCTCTTCTCTCAATTATTTAGCCTTTGTTCCTGTGCCCTCCTTCCAAACCATCCTTCCCTATCTCTCACATTGATATGTCTGTCCAAGCTTTTCTTTATGTGCGTAAATGCATCTCAGAAGTCTCCTCATGGATACACACCATGATGTGAATAACACATATACCCATAGTACACATAGTACACATATGTGTACACATAGTACTGAGTGCAGCATGCTATAGGAAAGAGTTCACTAACCCTGTCTCACATAAAATAATTTTTCTAACTCCCTCCGTTATTTACATATCGGTGCCGCTATATTTGGCGCCCAATATGTAAATAAGCCCCTGAACAGTCAATGGGGCGTTTCTAACTAACTAAAAGGCAAGTAGGCGTGATGTCTCCGCTCTCACACTGTCCAATCAGCTGCGGACAGTGTCAGGGCGGCTAGCGCTGTGTTCTCTCCCGCGAGAACACACGCAGACTTGGTGGTTGTGCTGCAGATAGTGTGCGAACACGGCCGTTGGCGAGCACATCGACGGATGTAAGTAGATCTCCTCGTCTCTCTCTTCTCCTCGTCTCTGCTTCTTCTCCACGTCTCTGCTTCTCCTCCTCGTCTCTTCTCGTTCCGTGGCAGCGGGAGTGGTGACGTCGATGTGTGAGCGAACGGATGTGAGCGCATGCGTGAGGGCGCCCGTAATTTATCTGCAGCACAAACACCAAGTTTGTGTCTGTTCTCGCGGTAGGGAACACAGCGCAAGCCGCCCTGACACTGTCCGCAGCTGATTGGACAGTGTCAGAGTGGAGACATCATGCCCCCTTGCCATTGACTGTTCAGGGGCTTATTTACATATCGGGCGCCAAATATAACAGCACCGATATGTAAATAACGGAGGGAGTTATAAAAATAATTTTACGTGAGACAGGGTTTGTGAAGCCTTTCCTATAACATGCTGCACTCAGCTGCACATGTTTGGGGAGGTGAAAGGTTCTCTTTAAGGAAGATTAGATAAAGAGAAGAAAATAATATATACCAAGATGGTGAAGAGCTTGTGTATCCCAGAACACTTACATAGGTATAAGCTGTTTAGTAGCATTATAAAAATATAGTTTACGGTATTCTATTAGATATGTACTGTAAGAAACAATAAGGTCAAAACCAAATGACGAGTTTACCGTTAGGTAGGATTGGAACCAGTCTAGATTTACCTATTCATAAATCAGTTCCTTGGTAGGGAAATGTTTTTAGAATTTTATAATGCATAGTAACATAAGGGTTAAATAGAGGAACAAATTAAATATATGGCCCAATAATTAATTCCTTGCTAAATGATTACTGCTTGGTAATGCGTATTAGCTTCCGTTAAGTGATTAAGCACTGCATACACGAGCGAGCGCAATGTAATGCACAGAGTCTATTAAACAGAGATTGAAACACTAAGTAGCAAGTATAAAGCACTAAATAAAGTCTTTTTTTTACTTTTAACTCTGTCATTTAAACTCAGTGTGCTCATAGCTGCAGAAAGGTTTCTGTTGTTTCGAAGTTGATTAAAAGTGCTGGGTAATTATCAGATTACATCAATGGGCAAGCACAATGGGAGAACACCATAAAGTGGATAAAATTCGTTAAAGTGGTGTAAAGACCTATACGACATTCAAGAAGACATTGATGAATGTCATTTCTTATTTATATATAGAAATTTTAAAGTCAGAATTTTATCAATTTAGTTGTTTTTTTTGCTAACAATGGAAATTAAAGGAGAAAGTAGGTGAAATTAATCATTGCAATAAAAAAAAGAATAATAAAATCAAATCACAAAATGCCAAGTAAAGTGATATTACTGCAGACTTCTGAATATAGGGTACCAGCAATATTTAAAAGTTGTTTAAAGACAGCTCTGTGAAGTAAATGATAACAATGCAAGATCCACATCAATGGTAATATCACAAACTAAAATAAAAAGATATATTAAGGAGTCTTTGCTGAATGAACACTGCAAGACCATACAATAGGAGAAAAAAAAGGTGGCTAGGTGAGGAAGACCCAACAAGGAAAAGGTTGGACGTTAGAAAGGCATGGGCAAAAGAAAGTAAGGTAAAGAAGGATGGAGTCCTAATGGTGTCAGGAGAATAGCACATGACGTGGTAGAGAACTAGAACATTGATAGGGCTAGTTTATTTAAATAGGTGTTACAACATAGGCATTGGTGGAATTTAGCTTAGATATGCCACTAATGTCCAATTGGCAGGGGTTCTGACCATTGTAACCCCCACCATTTGCTACAATGAAGTGGCAACGTCGCTAGGAAAGCATTATGCCACTTCATCTCCTGTTAGCTCTGCTCTGTTGTTATTGAGCGGCTGCATGGTGGGCTACTGCCCATATGGGCCAACTATGTGTGTTCTCCGAAGAAAGTGGAGCCGGGAGAATATGAAGTGGCAACACTCTCTTCCCATTTTGTCAGAACAGCTAGACAGATAACAGAAAGGATAAAAGAGGGTACTCTCATCGAGGGAGTGAGAATATGAATAAATGACTAAACTTAGGTAATAAACCAATAGGATGTACAGCAACCATAAATCCAGAGGACAGGAACAATGCATGTTCAAAAAACACTTCTTTACACAAAGACCATTTATTGAGCAAATGGCATATGTTTGGTTGTACACACTCTTGAATAAGAATCACAATGGCTGTATAAATGTTGTACTGCATATCATAATGTCCGTATGGAGATATTTGTATTCTTTACTTAAAACTGCTTCCAACTATATTACAGTGCTACTATAGGTCCATAAACCGAATGTGTAGGCTCATATATGTGAGTTTTAATAGGTAATACTGGTGTATATTATGTAGTATATATTATGATTATGTTATTAGTAATATATACAGTTAGGTCCAGAATTATTTGGATGGTGACACAATCTTAATGATTTGAAGTGTAGACTTTCAGGCTTAATTCAAGGGGTTGAACAAAAATATCCTGTGAAAGGTTTAGGAATTGCAACCATTTTTCTACACAGTCTCCTCATTTCAGGGGCCCAAAAGTAATTGGACAAATTAACATTACCATAAATAAAATGTTTTTTTTAATACTTTGTAGAGAATCCTTTGCAGGCAATGACTGCCTGAAGTCTGGAACCCATGGACATCACCAAACACTGGGCTTCCTCCTTTGTGATGCTTTGCCAGGCCTTTACTGTAGCTGTCTTCAGTTGTTGCTTGTTTGTTAGTCTTTCTGTCTTAAGTTTTATCTTAAGCGAGTGAAATGCAGCTCGATCGGGTTGAGATCTGATGATTGACTTGGCCATTGCAGAATATTCCACTTCTTTGCCTTCAAAAACTCCTGGGTTGCTTTCGCAGTACGTTTTGGGTCATTCTCCATCTGTGCTGTGAAGCGACGTCCAATCAACCTTGCTGCATTTGGTTATATCTGAGCAGAAAGTATATCCCTGAACACTTCAGAATTCATCCGGCTGCTTCTGTCTTCAGTCACATCATCAATAAACACTAGTGACCCAGTGCCTTTGGCAGCCATGTATGCCCATGCCACCACACTGCCTCCACCATGTTTTACAGAGGATGTGGTGTGCTTTGGATCATGAGCCGTTCCAGGCGTCCTCCTGATCTTAGTTCCATCTGTCCAAAGAATGCTGTTCCAGAACTGGGCTGGCTTCTTTACATGTTGTTTGGCAAAGTCTAATCATTTTATTTTTGAGGCTGATTAATGGTTTGCACCTTGTGGTGAACCCTCTGTTTTTGCTCTCATGAAATCTTCACTTTATGGTAGACTTAGATACTGATACACCTACTTCCAGGAGAGTGTTCTTCACTTGGGTAGATGTTGTGAAGGGGTTTTTCTTCACATGGAAAGTAATATATATATTACTAATAATATAACAGCAAACATATATATAAGAAAATATATAAGATTTAACCAGCTAATACATAACCTGCACTACAAAGGTTGTCAGCATTGACAGTCCATGAAACTGTAATATTCATTACCAAGATGTAAAAGATAATTAGTGACCTGGACTGCAAATCTAAATTCATGTCAAAAGTCATCACGGATCATGACCATAGATTTCCTGCACTTTACATTTTCATTATTTTATTAACTATGGAACATTTAACTGTTCGAATAAAAATCCATGTGACACATTTTCAAGCTTCAAAAAATAAAGCTGTATAATTGTATAAACTGACACAATTAATTTCCTTTGTATGTCGAAATTTAAGGAAATCAGGGGCAAAATGAGGCTGAAGATTGGCTGATCAATGCTGTCTGTAGTTCTTACTGTTAATACCGCTCACATTTACAATGCATGTCAGATAAATGTTGACTACACTATCCGCTGTAGTTGCTGTTAATACACAAACATTACATTTACATAGTAGGAGTAAGCTACATGCTATTATATATTTTTTTATCAATAAACTTTTTTGTTAGGATTTTCAGTGTAACAAGGCTTATAGAATGAGTGAATCCTCAACATGAGAAACCACCTCGAATCAAAAGTAACATTCAATAAATAAACAGAGATACAGGGAATCTGTCATAATCATGCAATCCTCAAATAATATAAAATGAATTACATAGCATCAGAGTAAAACATATCAGAAATAATGCTAAAATAGACGGTGCCGATTAATTAGTTAACAAAGAATCACAGGTTACATATCAGCCCTGAAAATTTACGGCCACCACAGGCGACCAGACCTTACAACAAGAGCTAAAGGTAGGAGAAGTGGAGCTCAGGTCACAGCGGGAACGTGAGCAAACACACTCCCAGGCTTTCTCAAACCTAGCTAATGAATGAATTCTAATAGCCCATGACCTCTCCATTTGGAAGGAGAACAGTAGTTCAGCTTTAGATAAGGGGGTCAGAAAATTTCCATTTACGAGCTATCATAAGTCTCGCAGATAGAAGAACGTGAGACAGTACTGTTCGACCATAGCTTGGGATTTGGTCAAGGCCCAAAAAACATAAGTCCCAACCGGGCAAAGCCACTATATGGGTTTTTAATATTTGTGAACTAAGCCTAAAAGCAACTGATCAAAGAGAATGAACTATTGGACATTCCCACCACATATGCATGTACGTGCCTCTTGCTCCACATCCCCTACAACAGAACTCCGATGCAGGACCAGACATTTTAGCCACCCGTGATGGTGTAAGGTACATCCGGAAAGCAATTTTCCTTGACGTTTCCCAGTGTAAAGAACTTTTAGATACCCTCTATACCTATGCCAAGGCATTGAACAATTTCTAATAAGATAAATCCAGACCAAGGTCTACATCCCACCTGGACATATACAATATTTTAGCAGTAAGTATATGAGTGGTAAACAATTTGTAAAGTTGAGAAATACCTTTGGCCTTAGGAAGAGTTTTAGCATAAAAGAGTAAGACCTGATTGGAAACATCCAGTGAAGAAAGCACATGACGGATACAAAGATATTTATAAAAGTCTACACTAGGAATACCAAATGAGGAAGAGAGGTCCTGAAATGAACAGAAAATAGAGTTGTCATAAAGACAGGGGATTTCCCCATTCCTGCAGCTTCCCAGGCCTCAATGTTAATATTGCTGATTAGCGTGTATAAGTACCTAAGGGGCATATCTTTTTCTTAAATTCTTTACATAAACATTTTTCAAATTATAACAATAAAAGGAAGGGGTTACAAAAAACAAAAAGGGAGAGAAGGATGGAGGTGGAAAATGGCCACCTTCAAGGCGGTAGTATATACACACACTATCGGATAACAAGGGCACGCAGGCCCCCACATGTCACATAAGAAACTTACAAATACAATACTTTCAGTATCAAAGAGGAAGAGGAAATAGGAAGATAGGGAAAAAATATATATACTGTATATATAAAATCACCCATTCCGAGGACACAAGAGACGACACCATATCAAAGGAATGTTTGACTATAGTTAGATACCATATCAAGAGGTCATAATGGACTTGTATTCTGTAGTATCTTGATAAACAATCCAGTGATACCAGGTTTTAGAAAACTCATCACGTCGATCATTAAATTGAGAGGTTTGATACGCAATGCGCTTTATTTCCTCTAGTTTGAGGAACCAGAGTCAAAGAGAGGGGGTCTACGAACACTTCCACAAGGCTGGTATGCATGCTCGAGCACTGTTGACCAAATGTCGACGGATAGACCATTTCATAGGAATGTCACTAAGGTGAAGCAGGAGGAATACTGGTGTGAAGGGTATGGCATAATCAGAGAAGGTGGAGGTAATTCTCCATACCTCTCGTCAAAAGGGTAGCAACACTGGACAGTCCCAGATGGTATGCAGTATGGTATCCTTGGCATCCTGGCATCTCCAACAATATGAATAGATGTTGGGAAACATGGCATGTAGTCTGGATTGGACATAGTACCACCTAGATAAGATTTTGTAGCCCGCTTCTTGGATTCGGCTTGATAAAGACGAGCCGTGTGTTAGATATGTTTTATATTCTCATTAATTCAGAATCAGAAAAAGATACGTTTAAGTCGTTTTCCCATTTACTCACAAAGGGTGGAGGAGGCTGCATGGGGGGGGGATACCAACATGGTAAAGATGGTAGACAAGGAATGTCTCACCAGGCCCCGGTTGGTACATAGGGTCTCAAGTGGTGTTGTAATGGCAGGAAGGAGGTGAAGGGAAAGTGAGCCCTAATCTACCCACCGCCCTGTCCCTGCCTACTTGCAACGACCCGCCCTAGGCGACGAGGTACAACTGGGCGGCGGTCCCTACGCTGGCTAAGTGCACAGGAAGACAAACGGGGAACACGCAAGGGAAGGGGCAGTAGCCACGGAACGCCACGAGGAAACGGGGCGGCGAACGAACAGTCAGGACCAGGACGAAGTGAGTACACCCGAGCGGGCACGGAGACAGAAGCAAGCAAGGGCAAGCAAAGCAGGTCAAGCAGAACTGCAGCAAGGCAGAAGCACGGCAGAAGCAGGCTGGAGCAAGCAGCAGTGGGGCCAGGAATCCAAAAGAATTACAAGCACTGAGGGAGAGCACAGGGCAGGTAATAAAGGGCAGGGGGCGGAGCTAACTCCGAGAGACCAGGCCGCGATAGGCTCTCCCACTCCTGAGCCTGCCACCCTGGTTGGTGGGAGATGGTGTCAGTCGAACAGGTCTGGCCTCAGGTGTGGATTGATTAATCCCAGGAGTATAGCTAGATGAAGTACCTGGCAGATCCCTAACAGTACTCCCCCTTTTATGAGGGGCCACCGGACCCTTACTAAGGGGACCCGGTTTAGTGGGGAAGAGGAGGTGGAACCTCCTGATCAATACCCCAGCGTGAACATCACGGGCAGGTACCCAAGTCCTCTCCTCCGGCCCGTATCCTTTCCAATGGACCAGGTACTGGAGGGAGCCCTGGACCATCCTACTGTCCATAATCTTGGCCACCTCGAATTCCACCCCCTCAGGGGTGAGAACGGGAACAGGAGGTATCCTCGAGGGGGACCAGGACGGGGAGCAGCGTTTAAGGAGGGAGGCATGGAAGACGTCATGTATGCGAAAGGATGGGGGGAGCTCCAGACGGAAGGATACAGGGTTGAGGACTTCAATGATCTTATAAGGTCCAATGAATCGGGGAGCAAACTTCCTGGACGGGACCTTAAGGCGCAAGTTCCTGGACGACAACCAGACCAAATCCCCGACGACAAACCGGGGGTTAGCAGAACGTCTACTATCCGCCTGAATCTTTTGTGCGCTCTGGGACGCCTCTAGGTTCTTCTGAACCTGGGCCCAGACAGTGCACAGTTCCCGATGAACCTCCTCTACCTCAGGATTATTGGAACAACCAGGGGAGACGGAGGAGAACCTTGGGTTAAACCCGAAATTACAGAAAAACGGGGAGACCCCTGACGAGTTACTGACCCGGTTATTCAGGGAAAATTCAGCAAGGGGAAGGAATGAGACCCAATCGAATTGACAGTCCGAGATGAAACACCTTAAATATTGTTCCAGGGATTGGTTGGTCCTTTCCGTTTGGCCATTAGTTTCGGGATGGAAGGCGGAGGAGAAGGACAGATCAATCTCCAACTTTTTACAAAAGGCTCTCCAAAATAAGGAAACAAATTGTACCCCTCTGTCAGAAACGATATTGACTGGGGCCCCATGGAGACGCAGGATGTGTTTCACGAACAAAGAAGCTAACGTCTTGGCGTTAGGTAGCTTCTTAAGGGGCACAAAGTGGCACATCTTGCTGAAGCGGTCGACTACCACCCACACCACCGACTTGCCCTGAGATGGAGGCAAATCGGTGATAAAATCCATGGAGATATGGGTCCAAGGTCTCTGGGGAATGGGCAAGGAACGTAGTAGGCCCGCAGGTCGGGACCTAGGGGTTTTGGACCTAGCGCAAACCTCACAAGCGGCGACGTAAGCCCTAACATCTTTAGGCAACCCAGGCCACCAATAGTTTCTGGTAATGAGGTGTTTGGTGCCCAAGATGCCAGGATGACCAGATAGAGCGGAGTCATGGTTTTCCCTGAGTACCCTCAGCCGGTATTGCAGGGGAACAAACAGTTTGTCCCCAGGGACGTTCCCGGGAGCTGCACCCTGATCAGCCGCGATATCAGAAGCTAAATCAGAATCCGTGGCAGAGACGATTATACCAGGGGGTAAAATACAAGCGGGATCCTTCTCGGAAGGAGGATTGGCCATGAAACTACGTGACAGAGCGTCAGCCTTAATATTCTTGGACCCAGCCCTATAGGTAACCAAGAAATTAAATCTGGTAAAGAATAGTGCCCACCGAGCTTGTCTAGGATTAAGCCTCCGGGCCGATTCTAGGAAAACCAGATTCTTGTGATCCGTAAGGACCGTTACCTGGTGTCTGGCCCCCTCCAGGAAGTGCCGCCACTCCTCAAACGCCCATTTAATGGCTAGAAGTTCGCGGTTGCCAATATCATAGTTACTCTCCGTGGGCGAAAACTTCCTAGAGAAGTAAGCACAGGGGCGGAGATGGGTGAGGGAGCTGGTACCCTGGGACAAGACGGCCCCCACTCCCACCTCGGAAGCGTCAACCTCCACAATAAATGGCTCCTCTTGGTTGGGCTGAATCAGCACGGGGGCCGAGATAAAGCACTTCTTGAGAGTCTCAAAGGCCTGGACGGCCTCAGGGGGCCAATGGAGGACATCGGCACCCTTGCGGGTGAGGTCCGTAAGAGGCTTAGCGACGACCGAGAAGTTGGCAATAAATCTCCTGTAATAGTTGGCGAACCCTAAAAAACACTGTAACGCCTTAAGGGAGGCAGGTTGGACCCATTCCGCCACAGCTTGAACCTTGGCAGGGTCCATGCGGAATTCATGAGGAGTGAGGATTTGCCCTAAAAATGGTATCTCCTGTACCCCAAAGACACATTTTTCAGTCTTAGCAAACAGATTATTCTCCCGAAGGACCTGGAGCACCTTCCTGACATGCTCCACGTGGGAGGACCAGTCCTTGGAAAACACCAGTATGTCATCAAGGTACACAACAAGAAATATCCCCAGGTAATCTCTCAGGATTTCATTAATAAAATTCTGGAAGACAGCAGGGGCATTACACAACCCAAAGGGCATGACCAGGTATTCGAAATGACCCTCGGGTGTGTTGAACGCAGTTTTCCACTCATCCCCCTCTTTGATGCGGATAAGGTTATATGCCCCCCGTAGATCGAACTTAGAAAACCACTGGGCTCCCTGAACCTGATTAAAAAGATCCGGAATCAAAGGAAGTGGGTACTGGTTCCTTACGGTGACCTTATTCAGGTTACGATAATCAATGCACGGCCTAAGACCACCATCCTTCTTCCCCACGAAGAAGAAGCCAGCACCTACAGGAGAAGTCGAGGGGCGAATGAAACCCTTGGCCAGGCATTCTTGGATATATACCCTCATCGCTTCACGTTCAGGACATGAAAGATTAAATATCCTACCCTTAGGAAGCTTGGCACCAGGCACCAAATCGATGGCGCAATCGTAATCTCTATGGGGGGGCAACACCTCAGAGGCCTCCTTGGAAAACACATCGGCGAAGTCCTGAACAAACTCAGGAAGCGTGTTTACCTCCTCCCGGGGAGAAATAGAGTTAACAGAAAGACATGACATCAGACATTCATTACCCCATTTGGTGAGATCCCCAGTATTCCAATCAAACGTGGGATTATGCAACTGCAACCAGGGAAGACCTAATACCAGATCAGACGATAATCCCTGCATCACCAGTACAGAGCACTGCTCCAAATGCATGGAGCCAACCAGGAGTTCAAAAACAGGGGTATGCTGAGTAAAATAACCATTAGCAAGGGGGGTTGAGTCGATTCCTACTACAGGGATAGGATAAGGTAAATCAATACAAGGCATCTTTAGAGACATAGCAAATTCCACAGACATGATATTAGCAGATGAGCCAGAATCCACGAAAGCACTGCCCGTGGCAGACCGGCCAGCAAACGAGACCTGAAAGGGAAGCAAAATTTTATTGCGTTTCACATTAACGGGAAATACCTGTGCGCCCAAGTGACCTCCCCGATGATCACTTAGGCGCGGAAGTTTTCCGGCTTCTTATTCTTGCGCCTGGGACAGGTGTTCAGTAGATGCTTGTCGTCCCCACAGTAGAAGCAGAGACCATTCATTCTGCGAAACTCCCTACGTTGTCGAGGGGACATGGAGGCCCCGAGTTGCATAGGTACCTCCGAGTCCTCCGTGGAGGGGCGAGGAGACGGGACCTCGGGGGGAATCGCAGAAAAGTCAGAGGGGAGCACACTGAAGCGTTCTAGCTGACGTTCCCTGAGACGTCGGTCAAGTCGTACTGCTAGGGCCATAACCTGGTCAAGGGAGTCAGGCGAGGGGTAGCTAACCAGCAGATCCTTCAGGGCGTCAGATAATCCTAACCTAAACTGGCACCTTAGGGCCGGATCGTTCCACTGAGAAGCTACGCACCACTTCCTAAAATCAGAACAGTATTCCTCAACCGGTCTCCTACCCTGACGTAAGGTCACCAGCTGACTCTCGGCTAAAGCAGTCCTGTCAGTCTCGTCGTAAATGAGTCCGAGGGCAGAGAAAAAACGATCAACAGAGGAAAGTTCAGGGGCGTCAGGAGCCAAGGAGAAGGCCCACTCTTGGGGCCCTTCCTGGAGTCGGGATATGATGATACCCACCCGCTGGTTCTCGGAACCTGAGGAGTGGGGCTTTAGGCGGAAATACAGTCTGCAACTCTCCCGGAAGGAGAGAAACGTCTTACGGTCCCCTGAAAACCGGTCAGGTAACTTGAGGTCGGGTTCTAGAGGTGAGGTGAGGGGTACTACTAAAGCAGCGTCACCCTGATTGACCCTTTGGGCCAGGGCCTGGACCTGTAGGGAGAGGCCCTGCATCTGCTGGGTCAGGGTCTCAAGGGGGTCCATGATAGCGTCAGCGTAGGAGAAAGGGTAGACTAGGTAAGGGCTTGTAATTATGTAATGGCAGGAAGGAGGTGAAGGGAAAGTGAGCCCTAATCTACCCACCGCCCTGTCCCTGCCTACTTGCAACGACCCGCCCTAGGCGACGAGGTACAACTGGGCGGCGGTCCCTACGCTGGCTAAGTGCACAGGAAGACAAACGGGGAACACGCAAGGGAAGGGGCAGTAGCCACGGAACGCCACGAGGAAACGGGGCGGCGAACGAACAGTCAGGACCAGGACGAAGTGAGTACACCCGAGCGGGCACGGAGACAGAAGCAAGCAAGGGCAAGCAAAGCAGGTCAAGCAGAACTGCAGCAAGGCAGAAGCACGGCAGAAGCAGGCTGGAGCAAGCAGCAGTGGGGCCAGGACTCCAAAAGAATTACAAGCACTGAGGGAGAGCACAGGGCAGGTAATAAAGGGCAGGGGGCGGAGCTAACTCCGAGAGACCAGGCCGCGATAGGCTCTCCCACTCCTGAGCCTGCCACCCTGGTTGGTGGGAGATGGTGTCAGTCGAACAGGTCTGGCCTCAGGTGTGGATTGATTAATCCCAGGAGTATAGCTAGATGAAGTACCTGGCAGATCCCTAACAGGTGTCTTATCTCCTGTAAGGGAAGAAAGGGATGGGAGGGAAAGGAGGAAATGGTGGAGTTGATTCGCTCTCCAGAATCCCAATGAGCAGTGATCTGATATATTCATGAGAGATTCTAGTGATGGCTAGGAGTTCCCTGTCAGAAAATGTGTGGCCCTGCAGCGGCCAGAGGATGCCCATCTATGAAAGACAGGGCCGGTCAGGCTTGAACAAAGGAGGGGTGTCCCAGGATTGGAAGCATGGGGGAAGGACATGATAGGAGTTGGCTATCAGTAGATCGATTGATTATCGCCAAATTTGGAGATATGATGTGATGGGAAAGAAAAAGTGGTAAGGAATTGGGCAGACAGGGTAGAATCTGGAGGGGGAGAGAGAGAAATTAGATACTAAAGAGACCCAGAGTTTGGTATCGGCATGGCAATGCCAATCGACAAATCTAGCGAGGTGTGCAGCTCTATAGTAGACATGTATATGAGTGAGGCAAAGGTCCTCATTTTGTTCAGGTCTATAGTGAAGTGTTTTAGCGATTCTGGCTGGTTTGTTGTTCCAAATTAACTTCGTAAACAAAGAAGCTATTAGTGGGGAATATGAATGGGGAGGGCTTGTAATAGATAAAGTATCCTAGGGATGGCATTCATCTTCAATATCGAGCCGCAACAGAACCACGTAAAGGTACAGAGTGACCACTTGACCGTATCGTTTTTGAGAGATGTTAAAAGTTCGGGAAAGTTAGCCTGATAGAGTCCTGATGTGCGCTGGGTAAGATGAACCCCCAGGTATTGCAATGTAGACTGGGACCACTTCAATGGGAAGGAAGAGGATAGAGATGCAAGGGCCAATGGAGATATGGAAATGTTAAGATATTCAGACTTTTGTAGGTTAATCTTGTAGTTGGATAAGGCCGTGTATTGTGATAGATCAGAGACAAGGTTAGGGAGAGAGACTAATGGATTGGAGAGAAAGAATAGGAGTTCATCAGCGTATTCGGCTACTTTATGTTTAACTTCCCCTACCCAGACTCCTTTGATATCTATGTTTCTAAGGAGGGGTTCCAATGTGAGTACAAAAATAAGAGGGGAAAGGGGACAACCTTGGCGGGTGCCATTTGTGATAGGGAAATACTCAGACAACACACCATTAATATTAACTTCTGCAGAGAGTTGTGAGTAAAGGCTCCCAATCCACTGCAGCATTTTGGAGCCAAGACCTATGTGTTTCAGAGTTTGGGTGAGGAATCCCCAGTCGACACGGTCAAAGGCCTTTTCGGCGTCAGTGGAGAGAAGGATGGCAGAGGAAGGGGAGGTGGACACGTAATGCAATATATTAATGGCCCTAGTAGTATTGTCTCTGGCTTCTCTGGTGAGCATTAAGCCTGCTTGATCTAGATGAATAATGTGTTGGTAAGGGGGTAAGGCGAGTCGAGAGAATTTTGGCAAACAGTTTAAGGTCTACATTCAGAAGGGAGATGGTCTATAATTTGCAAAACAAGGAGAGGTTATCACAGCACTGGAGAAAGTGCAAAATATAATATAGTGGGTGCAAGCCTCAAAGGAACCTGATCCAAAGTCCCATGAATGGAATCCACAAACAGAGAGCAACAGGGCAGCACATCCAAAAAAAAATGGAAATTTATTTACCCACATCCAAGGAGTGGTCTTTCCCTTCCGTAGGGATAATAGATATGAGGGCTTTGAGTTTGTCCGCTGGTAAAAAATGGGTTTGGAGGTCAGGGAGAAATGTTTTGTAGTACGACAATGGGAGACCATCTGTGCCTGGGACCTTGCCAGTTTGAGGGTCTTTGATAGCTAATTGGAGTTCGGGGGAGGGATAGATTCCTCCAGAACCGAGATGGTTTCTTGGGGGAGGGTGGGAAGGCCGGAGCGTCGCAAGTAATCGTATATAGAAAGCTGCCGTTCAATGATGGCATGGAAGTGAGGGGGGATTGATATTATATAATGTGGAATAATATTATTGGAATGTCACCGCTATGTGTGAAGAAAAGATAAGTTTCCGACCGCTGGGATCCGGTATATGGGGAATGAAAGAACGTGTCCCTTGTAGACGTAGGGCTCTAGCTAGCATATTACCAGGCTTGCTACCGAATTCGAAGTAGCGACGACGGCATTTAACCAGGATGGCTCTTGCATGGGAGAGGGATAGATCTTTAAGTTTCTCCCTTAGTTGGCAAAGCTCCATTTTGGTCTGTAGGGCTAGGGAGTGTTTATGGGATCTTTCTAACGGACCGATTCTGGAAATGAGATCTGTGAACTGGGAGTTCCATTCACGTTTGAGTCGAGAGCCGTGTTTAATAAAGGTCCCATGGATAAAGTTTATATGAGTTTTCCAGACCACGGGGGGAGAAACGCCTGGAGTAACATTACAGGAGAAGAACTCCTGAAGGTCTTTACGGACACAGTCTGTGGCTGCTTGGTCTTATAGTAAACCTACAACAAACCTCAAAGCAAGGTACAACGGAACAGGGGAAAAACCCCCAAGCAAACTAGGAAAAAACCTATAAGCGCACAAGCGCAAGGGATATAACATCCCAATAGAGTATGAAAATAAATACCATGGATAGTAAGAAAATATATAACTTTATTAATGTATAACAATACATGGTATAACAATATCAGATATATTAAAAAAAATATATATGGCGGATCATATATCAAAAGGAGTAGCAGTATGGTAAAGATGACAACATACCATAAGGAACACAAGAAAAATACCAACCTCAAAAACACATCCCAATGCTAACATACCAAGGGTACAGGTAAAATGAGATATCAGAGAGGAAGCAACTATATAACTATGTAGATATAATACCTACATAGAAAAAGTGCATATCATAAATCAACAAGGAATAAATGACGTGCATACAGACAGGCATATATAATGAATGCCAAATGGAAAAAGTAAATAGTTCAGATACCTGTAGACATGATGGAAGCAGGGGATGTGGCGAAGTGGCACAGGAACGCCTCGACGCGCGTTTCGCCTAAGACCTACGTAGGTCTTATAGGAGGCTCTCATTAAAGGCATGGTGTCGCCCCAAAAACATGTTTTTTTTTTTAAATTTAAACATTTAGTGTGTGGGTGATAAAACATTGTTCAAATTTTTTTTATTTTTTTCGCGAGTCAGGAAATATTATAAATTTTTTCAAATTTATAATACTACCCATTTTTGGTCACTAGATGGAGCTGTTTGGAGCTAGTTCCCAAAATTGCAGCATTGCAACATTGGGTTAAAAGCTATCGCTCTAGTGAGCGCTCAGCATCCCCCCCTCCTTTATCCTGGCTAGTGCCGGGATAAACGAGGGGTTTGAAAGGTTTAACCTGCTACACTGTGCGTCGCCATTTTTTGAGGTAACCCACAGTGTAGTAGGTTTACATGCAGTAGTAAACACACACAAACACTAACATACATTGAAATCGCTTACCTGCTCCTGCCGCCGCGGCCCGTCCGCTCCCTTTGCTGCCGCTGTTCCATGTGCACTTGTCCGGAAGCCGCGACCGGAAGTAGTAATATTACTGTCCGGCCGCGACTTCCGGTCCACAGGAAAATGGCGCCGGACGGCGCCAATTTCGAATAGGACTGTGTGGGAGCGGCGCATGCGCAGTTCCCACACAGACGCCGTACACGGCAGTCAATGGGACGGGAGCCGTTCGCAGTCCCTATGGGACTGTGGCTGCCGTATTCCATGTCTGTGTGTGTCGTTAATCGACACACACAGAAATGGAACAAAAAATGGCAGCCCCCATAGGGAAAAAAAAGTGTGAAAAAAAGAAACAGTAAAACACAAACACACAAATGAAAATAAACGTTTATATTAAGGCACTAACATCTTTAACATATTAATAAAATATTTGTGATGACACTGTTCCTTTAAGACGCCATTTTCCAGGAATGTGGCTGAGAGGACAGGAGAAAAAGCGATGCGAGTATGAGTTATGGACATGGGAATAATGAGAGTAGTCCTATATTGAGGGGTATAATAAACGTCAAGCATCTATGAGTTGAAAATTTTGTAATGTGGTTTTGGCTCTACGGAGGGAGACAAATGGTAAGTGAGAGGAGCCATTTGAGGTGTCTATTAGGGGAGTAGGGGATCTAAGGCCATGTTGAGGTTCCCCCCAAGGGCCATCACCCCCTCCATGAAGTCTTCAACATCTCTAAGCATACGGTCCAGGAAGTGGGACTGTCCAGTGTAGGGGAGATAGCCATTTTATCTTTAACAAACATGTACCGACCTGCATCATCTCGGCGACAGTTCACGTACTCCCAACGTGCAGTCCGAGAAAATAAAATTGAGACTCCTTTAGTTTTATATATAGAACCAAGTCGAAACAATATAGGAGCATGACAACCATGGATAAAAAATATAATATCCTTTATTCAACAAAAAAAAAAAAAAATAGAGGCGGTCATACACGCTAGTTACTCCATTACTTCTGTTTTCACTGTGTCATGTAAGTAAGACTGCTTGCTGTCTGTCTGCATGTGTATTACCATTCTGATGTTGACATGATTATTTGGCTACTATTACTTACGCATTATATTTATGCCAACTTAATAAAACTGTAATATTTTCAATTGCATTTGCCATACATCTTTTATTTTAAGAGTATGGATACATTCCTTAATGAAACAGGATTGCAAACATATTCTGTCAATATTTAAAATTTATCCATTACGAACAATAGGCAGTCATCATTAGAAACATTGAAGCATTGTATGCATATTTTGTTGATCGCATCTTTTTAAACTCATTGTATGTTTTTCACTGTCTCTTTTTTTGTTGAATAAAGTATATTATATTTTTTATCCATGGTTGTCATGCTCCTATATTGTTTTGATATGGTTTTATTGATAGCTTTTTTGGGAGTTTCAAGACGTTTTTCTATAAAAATGGACCTTTAGTTTTAGAGTCAGGGGAACAGCTGTGAAAAACATCCGAATCCGCCTGTCCGAGAGCCTGGGGATCTGATCTTGTCGGAAATGAGTCTCCTGAAGGAAGGCAACCGAGGCTCGTTTTTTCCATAGAAGGTGAAGCAGGGAGGAACGCTTCTCAGGTAGATTAAGACTTTGGACGTTCAAAGAACAGTGGTGAGAAGATCCATGTGTCTGTCGGAAGAGAAGAAGAAAAAAAAGGGGGGGTATAAGAAAAGGAGAGAGAAGTAATAAAAAAAGAGGACTTAAGGCAGTTCTATGTATATAAAGGAGGGCCCAAGGATCAGAGACTGCCCCGCAGCAAGAACAAGCAGCAGGACTGTGTCCGATAGAATTGTGGGAATCGTAGAAGGAGAGGACAAAGGAAGTTGCTCAACAGTGAGACAAAATAGCGGTGGAATGAGTAAAATATACTGCAATAGAGACATAGAAATTCAAATAATAACAATTTATAATCGATAACCTTAGCATATCAAAATTGAAAATGCCTTCTGAGAAGGGAACATTGAGTACTGTAAATGTCAAATGGAAGGGGGGGTTGGGACAGGGGGGGGGGGGTCGAGGAGAAGCTGTACATGGAGTATGCGTAATACGAGGGATAGAAGGGAGGGGGAGAGAAAAATAAATAAGACAAGAGACGCATGTGGGGGAGGGGTTGCTGATATAGACCAGACAATCCAAATGTCTGCTACAGCGGAAAAATAATGCTGGCCAACAATCCTTCTAGGGGGGATACCAGTACAAGTTCCATCTGACAATGTTGCCTGAGTCTAAGGAATTTGAGGGGTGTATACTGGCATCTCACCTCGATATGGGGGGGGGGGACAGACCAAGACCTAGATACAAGAGGAAAAAAGGAGGGTGTAAGGGCAGTAGAACATTGATTCCCCTATGGAAACATACCTTTCTAGAAATCTAAATAGGAGGGGTACATACAGGGCCGGCGTCAGCACCCGGCGAACCCCGGCACTACCCTTGGGGGGCCCACTCTGCCACCGGGTGCTGACGCTGACATCGTCACGGCATCACTGTCCATATAAGTATGAAAAAAAGTATCCGGCACACCAATTTGAAAAAAAGGTAATTTGCCCTGAGCGCCATGACAAAGCGGCCAGCCGCTATTACTACAACAAGCGCTCGTCTATGCAGTATTCCCAGCACAGCTAAGTGCCTGAAGAAGGTCATATTGACCGAAACGTAGCACTCTGCCACTGGTATTAAAAACTAAATAATAAAAAATTACCTTTTTTTCAAATTGGTGTGTCGGATACTTTCTTTCATACTCATCATTTGGGTTGGGCCTCTATCGGTGTAAAACCACTTCCACCCAGTATCTGGTGCTATCTGAATCTACACACAAAAATGTTCCTATAAGGACTGTGATGTCAGGAGGAGAGAAGGAGTCCCAGGCAGAGTGCATGAAGCGGCTTTGCTCCGGGACCATCTCTGGGGAAGCCCCTGATATCACTGTCGATATATGGACAGTGATGTCAGGAGGAGAGAAGGAGTACCAGGCAGAGTGCATGAAGCGGCTCTGCTCCGGGACTCCGTCTCCGGGGAAGCCCCTGACATCACTGTCCATATACGGCTAGTGATGTCAGGGGCAACCCCAGAGCCAAAGTTCCAGGCAGAGCGCTACTAGTACTCTGCCTGCTACACTGCACTCCTGACAACACTGTCCATATATGAATCTCCTGTAGTGTGGTGGGAGAACTGCGCTACCGATGTAAATAGGGTGGGAGGAGGTTTAGGGTCCGCTTTCTTCCCTTTTGGCATGGTTTGGAAGAAGATAGGTAGTAAAAAGTCTCTGTAAGGGAGCCGCTGTTTCGGAGCTCAAAGCTAACACAGCCCGACTCAGCCATGTCCAAGCCACTCCCCCCTAAGGGGCATATCTTTAATAGACCCGCAAACGCTAAAGCTTGAATGGCAAAAGAAGATATGACCATGCACACAGGGAAACCGTTGTCCCCAAAAGAGGAACCCTTGGGGATAGCCGAGGGGGAGTAATCTCCTTAAAGTATGAAATAAGGGAGGCCCCCGCTGCGCAAAGTTCTATATCTGCCCATCTTTTCTCACTCCTCGGAGTCCACCAAACTTTAATTTAATCTAGAATAGTGACCATGTAGTATTTATGCAGATCAGGGGCTCCCATCCCACCAAACTGTGAAGGCCTAACCAAAGTAGACATACGAACCCTCGGGTGTTTTTTTCTCCACTTAAATAATGACAATTCCCTTTGTAACCTTGGGATGAAGGAAGACGGGACAGGTATAGTCACTGTACGAAATATATACAATATGATTGGCAGGATCCTTAAGAAGTAACGCTGCAGGCAGGTTCAGGCTGTTGCAGCAGCTAAAGACCCCAGATCCTGCCAGTACTTATTACAGGAGGGAGCATTCCGTATACCGGAAGTGGCGGTGAGGCCGCCGCCCCTCAAATAAAATCCGGGGATCGGACGGTGGGTTAGGCCGCCGTGAGGTACCCCACTGATATTGGCCTCTGTTAGTGATGGAGGGCAGGAACAGACACCGACCTTATTCCGGCAGACCTGCAGGACCCAGGGACCGTCCGATGCACTCGGGTGCCAAAGTAGCAATGGTGCCGAGCCGCGTGTGAGAAGCCGAAAATGTCCCCCGCCGCTCGCAATGTGGGGACTGTCACTGACCGTAATGGCCCGAGGCAAACACCCTTGACCACCGGTGTGAAGTAGGAGATCAGGAGAGGGAGTTCAGGCAGGCAACCAGCTCTGTGAGCTGCTTAAAGCACAGGGTGTTCAGGAGCATTAAAATTGTGCGGCCATCCCGGTCCAGGCCACGCTCCACCCCATGCTATTATATTTTAAACATAAAAGCTGTAAGTAGAGTAGCATTGTTTGTATTTACATTAGTAGTAACTAATACTGCAGATTTACATGCAGTCTTGAGCTCTGTTGGAGCCCAAAGTGATGATTTAAAAATGTGCCCCGCCACCCTTGATCTTGGAAGTTTAACATAATAGCTGTCGGATGGACAATCATTCATTTAATTGTCCCCTGTTGCATCTTTCCCCACCAATCCCTATTGTTCTTATTTATACAGGAAACACTGATTGGTAAAATATTATTGGTGCCTCCTCCTCAATGGCACACTAGGCAACCACCTACTCCACCTACCGCTTGTCCTGCCCCTGGTCCCATGTAAAACCACAGATGTTCTGTATGTTAATTTGTGTTTCATTTAACTAATTCACATGTATTGTAGCTTCCTCACTATACTACCTTTCCACTATCATTTTACAATTAGTAGAAAATATTGTTAATATGGACAAATTGTAAAAAGTATTATTCAATCAAAATCTATCTATAAATATAATACATTTGGACTATGGTGCTTATTATCACAGAGTCAAAATTTCACATGAGGAGAAAGGAGAGTCCCACCTGCTGATCTACGTATAAAATTGTGTCCAGACACATAGCGTAGTATGCATTTCATAGCTGGCCATAGTTAATGACGTTTTTTCAACCAAATCATCTTTTATCTGACATTTTATTGAACACTCCGGTATATTTTGTCATCTCAGCCCCCTGTTGGAAAACACCGGGGTAAAAGGTAGGCTAGGTAATCCTGTTAACAGGCTCTTTGTTGCCATCTATCCTCTCTAATCCCAGTTACCGTTATGTCGCGTGACCGTGCTGAGACTTACTGATTCCTACAGCATCTGCTGAGTGGACTGGAAGTCACTTTTACTATTCATTCCTATAAGACACTCAATGTGTCAATGTGGGAAAGGGTCTTGGTTCCAGTGAACAAATTTCTGTATATGTAAGGCTCTGTTCACATCTGGTTTGCTGACTACATTCAGAGTATATGTCTGGAAAGTAACTAGGCATATACTGTAACATCCCAATAGACGTCTATAGGCCAGACCCACTGGCGTAGCTATAGGGGTCGCAGCGGTCGCAATTGCGACCGGGCCCCAAAGCCAGGGGGGCCCACAGCCCCCCGCACCACATCAATAAAAAGTTACTATAGTAACTCAGGCCTCGGGCCCCTGTTACTATAGTAACAGACTGTACTTACCTTCCTGGTTCCGGATCGCAGCGTAGGTCCTGACGTCAAGCGCTGTGCGCAGCGCATGACGTCCCAGCGCTTTGCGCCGCGCACAGCATCGAGACAACAGAACTACCACCGCGGCTGAAGAGGAAGGTAAGATTAGCCCTGACTGCCGGGGTCCGACTCCCGGGACCCGCCAATCAGCTGTTTTGAAGGGGCCGCAGCACTCATACGAGAGCTGCTCCCGTTCATTCCGGTCACTTCATTCCGGTCACACTGTGAATCGTGTCGGCGATTCACAGTGTGAACGAGTAGTGAAATGAAGGGGAAGCAGCTCTCGTACGAGTGCTGCGGCCCCTTCAAAATAGCTGATTGGCGGGTCCCGGGAAACGGACCCCGACACATCAGCTATTGATGGCCTATCCTGTGGATAGGCCATCAATGTTTAGGGACTGTACAACCCCTGAGCCTACGATGTAGCAGGCTTAGAGGGCCCATGAGACAAGATCACAGATTGTGTGATCCTGTCTGCTGGGCCCTGTATCTAAGCCAATCACATGGTAGGCTTAGATACATGGCCCATGCGTGATCCTGTCTGCTGGGCCCTGTATCTAAGCCAATCACATGGTAGGCTTAGACACATGGCCCATGTGTGATCCTGTCTGATGGGCCCTGTATATAAGCCTACCACACTGTAGGCTTAGATACAGGGCCCCAGCACACAGTAATCTTATACTGTATAAGATTACTGTCTGCTGGACCCTGTATCTAAGCCTACCTTGTGGTAGGCTTAGATACAGGGTCCCACAGACAGTATCACACATGGGCCCTGTATCTAAGCCTAACACATGTGTTACTAATTGTTTTTCTTGTGTGTTTTCTTACAGGTTCGGTCGTTGGACTACGGCGGATTCCAGGACTACTTCGATGACGGCTTTTTTTTTATTATCAATAAAATGGTTAATGAGGGTTGTGTGGTTTTTTTTTAATTTCAATAAAATATTTTTTCTATGTCTTTGTGGTTTTTTTTAAGCTATATTACTACCGCCTTAGTAATGGCCGCCGGCTGATTGACAGTATCCATTGCTAAGGCGGGGCTTAGTGTTAGCCGGTGCAGAGGCTAACACTAACCCCCTTTATTACCCCGGTACCCACCGCCACCAGGGGTGCTGGGAAGAGCCGGGTACGACCCTCATTAACCATTTTATTGAGAATAAAAAAAACGCCGTCATTGAAGTCCTCGTATCCGAAGTCCAACAACCGAACCTGTAAAAAAACACAAACACACAAAAATAATCAGTAACACAAAGAAGCAAAATTATTATTCTTACCTTTCCTGGGTCCAGCGCTGGAGCCGCAATGTCAGCGAGCTGAGCCCTGTATCTAATCCAATCATGTGTGATACTGTCTGCTGGGCCCTGTATCTAATCGTATCATGTGTGATACTGTCTGCTGAGCCCTGTATCTAATCCAATCATGTGTGATACTGTCTGCTGAGCCACTGTATCTAATCCTATCATGTGTGATACTGTCTGCTGGGCCCTATATCTAATCCTATCATGTGGAATACTGTCTGCTGAGCCACTGTATCTAATCCAATCATGTGTGATACTGTCTGCTGGGCCCTATCTCTAATCCTATCATGTGTGATACTGTCTGCTGAGCCGCTGTATCTAATCCTATCATGTGTGATACTGCCTTCCAAGCCACTGTATCTAATCCGATCATGTGTGATACTGTCTGCTCAGCCACTGTATCTAATCCTATCATGTGTGATACTGTCTGCTGAGCTAATGTATCTAATCCTATCCATAGTTTATGGGGTCGTAGTGCTATAGATATGCTATGCTGTCTCCTATACACACACTTTTTTTTAGGCGGACACATATGTATTGGGGCTATTTCCCCTGACATTTTAAGCCCTGAGGGTATGTTCACACGGCAGCGTCCGTTACGGCTGAAATTACGGTGCTGTTTTCAGGAGAAAACAGCACCGTAATTTCAGCCGTAAAGGCATGTGCAGGCGTCTTTCGCTGCGTCCATTACGGACGTAATTGGAGCTGTTTTTCCATGGAGTCCATGGAAAACGGCTCCATTTACGTCTGAAGAAGTGACAGGCACTTCTTTGACCCAGGAGTCTTTTTTACGCGCCGCCTTTTGACAGCGGCGCGTAAAAAAAATGACCGTCGGCACAGAACATCGTAAGACCCATTCAAATGAATGGGCAGATGTTTGCCGACGCTTTTGAGCCACATTTTCGGACTTAATTCAATGCTAAAACGCCCGAATTACGTCCGTAAATAGGGTGTGTGAACCCAGCCTTAATGACGCCCCTGGCTGCTAGTGCTGCATTGTTGGGTCACTTAGGAGACCCAGCGATGCAGCTGAAAGCTGCGGACCGTCAGCCATGAGGAGTTTGCGGGGTGGGGGGGGCCCAATAAGAACTTTTGCATCGGGGCCCATGAGCATTTAGCTACGCCCCTGGCCAGACCTATGTCAAAAGAGTGTCCTTTTGGCATACTTTTGGCTGATTTATGTCTGGATTCTTTTTCTTAACTATACTGAAAAGCATGGTCGCCTACCCTTGTTACTATAAGAATCTCAAAAAAAATACATTCTACATACAACTTAAGGTATACATTTTTATAATGGATATCAATGGCAGAGTCATGCAAATGTATAGGCATAGGTTTTATAAGTCCTGTTTGACTTATAAACAGAATTATGCATAGACTCCACAGGTATTTTTTTGTCTTTGAGTTAGGGCATGTTCAGATATGGTGGAATTGTTGTAGAATTCTGTTGCGGACAGTCCGCACTGGAAATTTGCAGCAACCATTTTTTCCTTTTTAGGTAAATTAGTTCAGACTCTGCGGAAAATAATAGTGCGGAATTTAGGCTGCGGTGCAGAATTCTTATTCCGCAGCATGCATGGCTGCCAGCGGAGTAGCAGCGGATTTTCACTGCATATTTCAGCCTTTGCAATGCAAAAACTGGAATCTGCGACAAGTCCGTAGTGATATCCGCAATGTCTGAATTACCTGTCAAATATGCAAATGTTACTGCAGATTGGTTGCGTAATTGCCGTGAATTTGCAGCAACATGTGCAGCTAAAAAATTCCGCCACTTAAGTACATGCCCTTAAAGTTTTTGTATGAGAATTGAAAAACATGGCTGCTTTCTTCCAAAGACAGCTCCACGCTTGTATGTGGGCTGCGACTGGTACTGCAGCATAGCCCTATTAACATGAATGAGGCTAACCTGCAATACCAGACATTTACAAACATCTGTAAGGTACCTGCGAAACAAGGGCTTATTATTTTGCCAATGGCAATTAGTTTTTTTGTTCATAAATTCAGCCCACCAACTACCTGGGTACATTCATTGTTTATGCAATACCAGACATGGCTCATGAACATTAGTTGGACAGGGGTTGAATGAGGTTAGAAAAACTTGTCTGCTTTATTCTAGAAACAGGGCCTGTTTCTGGAATAAAGCAGACACGTTTTATTAACCTTATTCAACCCCTTCCCAACTAATTGTTTTCCCCTTACATAAGATGTCAGGTATGGATATTATGTCCCCATATATATATTCGATTCCTAGGAATCATGTTTGAGTATCTACTGCCACCAATATATCCACCTTACCTTACCATGTGTCGATATATTGGATATAAAGGATTAGGTTGCATTGTTAAGGTTTTCGAGGTACTCCGCTAGTTAGAGGTTCAGCTGTAATTGAAATCAATCATGACATAAAGACAATGCCATTTGAGGATATTTCATAGTTCTCTGCCTAGAATGTGTCCTAGTTTTTATGATAACGCATTTCCTGTCAAACTACAAGGATGTTACAATGTCACATACATTTAATATGCATTTAAACACATTGGTGAACCTTTGTAAAGGTACATTGTGTGCCCAAGGCTAAGGATTAGCACCGCAACATCAGCTCAGCTACTTAATAAGCTGTTTTGACAATTCAGCTCCAATTTGCACTGGATCTAAGCCGCATACTTTTACATTCCCCATGCCAACCCTACGCAAGCTTTGTAATTGGGAACTGAGATAGACTTGGTTAGCGGAGGATGCTGTGAGATTTTGTTTCACATGGTCAAAGCAATATTTGAAAAATGTATTTTACGGACACATCTATATTCTGGAAGCACACAACCCAAAAGACCCTTACTACGATTGTCAGCATTATCTTGTAATGATGTTTGTTAGAGCCAGAAAATGGCTTCCTAAGGCATCTATGTGGCGCCGCAAAGAATTTTCTCATGCTTCGGCAGTTTAAAGGCTGTTAAAGTTTTTCATTAGTGACACTTTTTACTGGACGCGGTGTGACCCGAGGAGACCCTTGAGTCTCTATTAAAAGTGTCACTCTACAATATGATATCATAAGTTCACACTTCTCCACTGTAGTTAAAATTTCCGTTGTTAAAGAAAAAAAAAGTCCCTACTGAAACTTATGTGAGAATAGTTGTCACTTTTTTATATACGGACATAGAAGCGGGAAATAATTAATTATGGTCCAGTCCCAAAAGATAGGAACGAATTGCAAGGAAAGGAGAAAATTAGAGGAACACTGCATTTCTAACTTTGTTTTTGTTTTTTTTATACGTTTTTCCTAAATGAACAAGTGGATATTGTATATAAAGAATGGTGTGAGGATCTATAACACATCTAATGTGTTGGCTTATTGTTATAGAAAATATGTAAAATTGACTTATAAGCATAGAGAAGACAGCCCATAATAAAATGCTGATATAAACTTTGCTGCTATGGTCTCATAATAGGTATTTCTTGTTATAGTCCAGATTATATAGCATTTCTGCAAAATAGTCAATGAATGGAATTTTACTGGATTTTAAAAATCTAATATCTATGAACAACTTCCCTATATTTTTTAACAGTGGATTTGTTCCTCTTCGTAGGTGATTTTTCCTAGCTACAGCACCAAATGATACTAAGGTATCCACCACCACCTCTCTTGCCCTCCTTTGTAAGAAAACAAACACCTCGCTAGTGGAGAAGACATAAACACAAAATCGTTGGCGGAGATTTATTAGGGTATGTTCACACGTAGAGTAAAAAAATGTCTCAAAATACGGAGCTGTTTTCAAGGGAAAATAGCCCCTGATTTTCAGACGTTTTTTGAGCAACTCGCGTTTTTTGCGGCGTTTTTTGTGCCGTTTTCACAGCGTTTTTTCTGTCCGTTTTTGGATCTGTTTTCATTGGAGTCTATGAGAAAACGGCTACAATTATGTCCCAAGAAATGTTCTGCACTTCTTTTGACGAGGCTGTAATTTTAGGAGCCGTAATTTTATGAGCGACACGTAAAATGGCAGGTCGTCGGCACAGTACATCGTAAAGCGCATTGAAAGTAATGGGCAGATGTTTGCCGACGTATTGGAGCCGTTTTTCAGACATAATTCGAGGCGTAAAACGCCTCCTACATAAGGAGATCAGCGCTGTAATGTAGATAACAGCAGTGCTTTTTATTTAGAAAAACGGTCTATTTTTACCACTTTATGAGCGATTTTTAGCTTTATGCTAATTCATTTCTTAATGTCCAACTGGGCGTGTTTTTACTTTAGACCAAGTGGGCGTTGTACAGAGGAGTGTATGATGCTGACCAATCAGCGTCATACACTTCTCTCCATTAATTTACACAGCAGATAGCGATATAGATATATCGCTATGTGCAGTCACATAAACACACTAGAACATTACTGCAATGTCCTGACAATAAATATACATTATCTCCAGCCAGGACGTGATGTCTATTCAGAATCCTGACACTTCTGAATCTTTTCTGTGAGATTTCCAGCAAGGCAAACGTAATCGTAACGTAAACGCTGTAAACTCATTTAAAACGAGATTACGTTTGCCTTGCTGGAAATCTCACAGAAAAGATTCAGAAATGTCAGGATTCTGAATAAACATTACGTCCTGGCTGGAGGTAATGTATATTCATTGTCAGGACACTGCAGTAACGTTATAGTGTGTTTATGTGGCTGCACATAGCGATATATCTATATCGCTATCTGCTGTGTAAATTAATGGAGAGAAGTGTATGACGCTGATTGGTGTGTGTGTGTGTGTGTGTGTGTGTGTGTGTATATATATATATATATATATATACATACTGTATATAATGTATACATGAATTTATATATAAGTACATAGTAGGTTTTTGGTTCTTTTATTATATGAATAAGATAAAATCCCTGGTCCCTGGGCTTACTTCTAATGCAGTTACTGTCAAACAAGAAGACATCTGGAGGAGATAATTTTGCACGTAATTTAATGTACCGAGATGTTATCCAGTTTCCTAATTGCCTATTTTTCCTCTGCGTTAGCACACAGGGATTTAATAAAAAGTGAGAATGCATGGACAGACTCAAACATCTCTCAGTCTTTCTGTTGCAGTCTTTAGACATGCACTCTCTTTTAAACGCCTGTAAACAATTTACTTGTGAATGTGAAAAACATTCTACATTTACTACAGACTACTATCAGCTTTGCAATTCTCTTCTATTTGTTTGCCAGTGTACTACATTTTAATGAGGAGGAATACGGTTTCACTTTGTTACATTGTAGGCATGTGTTTGCGAAAACATGGCATTTTATCCATTTGGCTGATGGGTGGCATGCAATGAACTGGCATTGAACTAGCACAAGACACAAGTCACTATGTAGTTTTAGGCTAGTGTTTCTCAAATGCATTGCTCAATGAGCCCCAACAATTAGTATTACATCAATAACTGTCTTGAAACCCCAGCATTATCTGTTATGCTTCGTTAAGGACTGGATTTGTCTGCATTTTGCTAACACCTCCTATTCCCTACTCAGTACTACTGTTACACTTTAATGGACACTAAATAAATCACAAAGTTGATAAATTGTTTTAAAAGTTAAAGGGGTTATCTCAAGATTAAATGTTACCCCCTAACCACAGGATAGGTGATAACATGCTGATCGGTGGGGGTCTGACCACTGGGACCCTCACCAATCACGAGATCATTCCTCTGAATGAATGAAGTTGCAGGTCGCGCATGCGCCCTGCTGCTCCATTCATTCTCTATGGTACTGCTGGATATAGCCGATTGCTGTACTCAGCTGTCTCCGGCAGTCACACAGACAGTGATTGGAGTGGCAGTGCGCAGGCGCGACCTGTCGATCCATTCATTCGTAGGAACGGGACCCCCGTTCTCGTAATCGGTGGGGGCCCCAGCGGTTGGACCCCCACCATTCAGCATGTTATCACCTTTCCTGTGGCTAGAAGATAACGTTTAATCCTGGGACAAACCCTTTAAAATGTAGTGCGTCTCTCCACTGCCTGCTAATACAAGTCTATGGAGAGGGTAGGGGGGATACAGATATATATATATATATATATATATATACAAACGAAGAAAGAAACGCAGCACTCCAGGAGTAATTTAAAAAATAGATAGTGGTTTATTTAACCCATGTACAAAAATAGCTACGTTTCAGTCCTGCTACGTTTCAGCTTGACAAAGGTCCTGCTGAGAGGACTGAAACATAGCTATTTTTGTACATGGGTTAGATAAACCACTATCTATTTTTGAAATTACTCCTGGAGTGCTGTGTCTATTTCTTCATTTGTGTATCCAATTAAGGACCGTGTGGATGACGGTCAAGGACGCATAGCACCTTACTACTTTAATTCTTCGAAGTGCTGCTTTTTTCTACCTTCTATTTATATATATATATATATATATATATATACCCTCATATATTGTGAGGGTTTAGCATCAGGAGAGGTTGGTACAGCGGTTTCTTAGTAGCCAGAGACAGGGACACTGTGCATTAAAGTTCAGAACAGGGCTTTGCCTGTGTTTTATTCTTGTCAAAGAAACAGCCTCTTGTACAACAAGGCAAAATACAAAATAAATCCTGCTCGTCTGAGCACTAACTAAACAAGATATGATCTAACTATACCAAGTGCCTTCCTACCAGGCACTGGACACAAAGTAACACAGGTATTTACTCACATAGAATACAGGCTACTCCAGACTTAGTAGTCTCCATGCCCTTTTTCCGGCTTTTCCTTAAGCCGAGATTGGAAAGCTAGAGCTTTCTATTGCAAAAACTACTCATTCCCTGGAGCCTATGATACATATGACAGGATTCTAGGGGAAATGTACCTTCCCTCAATGACTTTACCTGTCACTGTCTCACAATATATATATATACATATATATACAGTGCCTAAAGGACAGTGATGTTCGCTGGTGGCCTACAAGCTGTTTTCCTTACGCTAATTTCATTACTTCATAAACATTATTTTACACTGAAACAACTGTCATTCCATGAGGTCAATGATAAATAAAGGGTGCAATCCCTGATAAAGAACATTTGAATACAAAATGTCTCTTTTATGGGCACCATATCGTAGTATTATTTGGATACTGTATGGAGGTATTATTTAGGCATTGTATGGCAGCATTTGGGTATAGACATTCAGGTAAAAGTGTATATGCACCTGTATTTTACAGATATATTTAAACAAACATTAGGAAAACACGAAGGAACAGGTTGGGGGTGGTTTGGGCTACTTTACTTGTTATCCAGGATTATCTTTTCTATAAAACTAGACCTGTTATTTACTCCGCCCTTTCCAAATCTTAATCTATAAAACCTTTATTCATTTCACTTTATCTAAGACTATAAAAGAAGCTAAATTACACAAATAACCAAGGCAAAATTTTGCACTTTGTAGCTAAGTTCTCAAAATTTTAAATTTTATTTCCAAAATTGTATCCATTTCCGCACTCCATGAGAGCTTTGACACAAATAAATAAGTCTAATAGCTGGGTTAGTCCAAATATTGATTTGTTTGTGTTTTTTCCAAAAGATTAATTAATGATCTGTGGCCTTTTAGGATGAAAGATAGCTTTATGTCCTACTTCCAATGCTTTTAAGTCCGTACTGTATTTGTTTTTACCGTTTACATGTTAAATTAATTCACGTCTCTTTTGCTACGCCAGAACAGTAATCCCAATGGGGAAAAGGTCTTCTAAAAATAAAATGGTGACATTATTAGCATAATGATTAATTACAACAAGGTATACTAATCTGGTGTCATTAAAGTCAGTTTAATTTAATAAACCAAAAGTTACATTTTGAACCAAACAGGGTAAATGTCAGCAGTTGCTAAATGTTGTTAAGTTTTCTATTTTACTGTGACCTTATTTAGCTTCTTGCAAACCTTGCTTTTATAGTCAATGCTTCATTAGCTATACAGGACAGCAAGCTCTTCATTGGTGCACAGTGCAGTTAATCTTTGTCAGTATCTCAGAGGCAGTATGTTCCAGGCCGTTCAATATCAGTAAACCTATTAAGAGCTTGATTTACTAAAATATGAAAAGACTGCGTGCAGTTTAATCGTGCCTTTAAATAAACAATTTGTCTTAGACACAATATGGTGTGTTTCTTTCTATTCGTACCATGGATTACATTATAGATATATCATATTTTAAAGATGAACATTTAATTTTGGAAATCATACATAATTTATCATTTCAACTCTTTTTTGGATTTACGTATTTACAGTATAGCTCTTAGAGATAGTTGAGCTAAGGAAAAAAACAAAACCTTTAGATTGCCATTTTGTTGGCATGAAGATTATCCATCCTTCCCCCTACTTCAATATTACTTGCGTCATGCCCTGCACTATTTCTCAGCAGTGTCTTGAACAATGAGGTAAAACCATAGTCAACAGCAGCCACAGAAAAAATTCTTTGTTACAGGGTTAGTTTTCATCACGGAATCGCTAGGGTATGCCATCACTTTCTGATCGATGGAGGCCTGACAGCAAGGACCACTACCAAACTTGATACTAAAGTAGCCTTGGCGCTGCTTTAGCTCTGCATCCCCTTCAAAATTTTGCAGCATGGCTTTATTCACCTGAGCGCCGAGAAAGGGCAGAAAAGCCACGGCGCCACTTGGTGTGGATCAAAGAAGGTGTAGGTGAGAAAGAGAAATAGTAAATGCTCACCGTTAGGTTGGAGGAGTAGAATGGAGAAAACCACGTAAAAAGCTGCTGCCAGATCCGATGCCGGTTGCCGAGGTAACCGCTTGGTTATGAGTAGTGCAGAGTGAGATAAAAAAAGAGGATCTATGTTGGCGCTGCTGCGTGGTGTAGACAGGATGATACCCAAGAGCCACGTTAAACGTAAAATAATTTATTGCTATGCAACGCGTTTCAACGCCGAACTGGCGTTTTCATCAGGCATGAGGAGCACACAAGAAAGGGCATGCATTTAAACAGAAAACAAGTCATCTGATTAAGAGCCAGTTCAGACTGGTTAATTGGGTAAAAAAACCGCCAAAAAAACATCAGGGGAGGGGGGGGGGAGGGAGGAGGGAGGGGGGCAGAGGGAGTGGGTTCAAAGTTCAAAATTACAGGTACTTGTAATGACATTTACTGGTGTTGATACATAAAAACGTATATACATAATAAAACAATTAAAAGACGAGCTGTCACAGTAAGGTGTTCACTTAGTGTTATGTAGGTGTGGAAGGACGGCTGAACAAAGTTTTGTTAGCGGGGGGCGGAAAGAAAGAAATTTTTTATTGATGAAAAGTTATCGGGAAGGAATAGGTGGTATGTAGTGACTCAGAGGATGGTTGCTTGCTTGTATATTTATTTTAAACATAAGGTGTTTTGTCACTGCAATATATGTGTTTTACGTGTGTGGGTGAAATTTGTTGTCCGTTGTCAAGGGGACCACTTGTATTACGGTGGCCGACGAGTGGAACGCACAGTGACCCGCAAGATGCCAAGCATCGCCGGACGGTGCTGCAGGGAAAAAAAAAAAAAAAAAGAGAGAGAGACACGGGCTGTCACGGTAAGGGGTTCACTTTGTAGTGTGTCGGTGTGGAAGGATGGCTTAAAACAGGTTAGTTTGCGGGGGGCGGAAAGGAATTTTTATTATTAATGAGAAAGTTATCGGGAAGGAATAGGTGGTGAGTAGGTAGTGACTCGGATGATGATTGTTGCTTACTTGTTTATTTATTTTAGACATAAGATGTTGTGTCACGGTAATATACGTGTTTGTGTGTGTGGGTGAAACTTTGTTGTCTGTTGCCAGGGAGACCACTTGTATTACGGTGGCCGACGTGGTCCAGAGTAAGGTGGAACGCACGGTGACCCGCAAAACGCCAAGCATCGCCGGACGGTGCTGCAGGGGATTAAAAAGGGGATGATGAAGAGAGAAAAGGTGGAAGTTGAAGTAAGTATAGATGAAGTGCAAATAATAAAGTAATAAAGTAATGTTTGTAGTAACGAAATGTTAGTGGTTTGTTATTGTTATTGTTATGATTTTGTAGTTTGTTAATTTAAAGGATCACTTGACCGATCAGGAAAATTCTACAGAGTAAGGATGGGTTTTGCTGAAGCAGTAATCGAAGAATGGTTGTAAGTGACTTTTGGATAAGTTTTAAAGTTATTTCAGGGGGAAGGTCAGAGGTCAGCAGCGTATTAAGGTTTTTCTGATTTTTGAAAAAACACACAGGGGGTTGTCTGGTTGTTGTGAGAGTACTCACTGGTTGTTATCAAATATAGAGGCTAATGAAAAAGTAAAAGTTGTGTGTAGGGGCTGTTTTATTGAGATGTATAGGTTTGTGGATATCGAATTGGGATTTATAGAGGATATTTAAATGTTTGGAATTGGTTCAGTGTTTAGTCTAAGGATGACTCTGTGATGTCGTTTAGACCCAATGGGTATAATGTGTTCATTTTAAAAATCCAGTAGTTTTCCCTTTGTTTGAGTTTGTTGAATCTGTTCGGGACGTCAGGATGGATATATTCAATGGGTGTGATTGTGATTTTATTGAAATCGCGCTCATGTGTCTGAAAGAAGTGACGGGATACACTGTGTTTAAGATATCCAGTGTTGATGTTGAACCGGTGGTTATTAACTCGGGTTCTAAGGCATTGGGTGGTTCTGCCAATGTACTGTAATTTACACGGGCACTCTAGGAGGTATATGACATATGAGCAGCCGCAGTTGAGGAGAGTTTGGATAGTGAATGTTTCATTGGTGACGGTGGAGGTGTAGGTGTATTTTTTGTGGCTTATGTTATTGCAGCAGAGGCAGCGTGTGTGTCCACATTTGTAGGAACCTTTGAGGTTTGAAAGAAAGTTTGTGTGTGTTGCTGAAGGTTTCTTTATTCTGCTGGGAGCTAGGATATTTTTGAGGGTTAGGGATCGTCTGAATGTGATGTTTGGTTTGTCTGGTAACGTGTCCTTGAGGTGTGGATCGTTTTTAAGGATGTGCCAATGCTTGGAGAGAATGTCCCTAATTGTTTTGTTGCCTCTATTGTAAGTGGTGATGAAATTGGGGTTGCTCTGGACAGATTTGGGTTTCTTGACGGAGGGGGTTAGACAGGATTTTTGTGTGAGTTTTGAGGCTTGTGATTTTGCGCCTTTGATAAGGTTTATGGGAAAATGTTTGTCTTTAAATCTTTTTTCCAAGGTTAGGCACTCCCTGTTGAAGTCATTATTGGTGCTGCAGTTTTTCCTTATCCTCCTGAATTGCCCAAAAGGAATATTTTTGAGCCATGGGCGGTAGTGGGCGCTTCTAAAGTCTATGTAGCTATTCACATCTACTAGTTTGAAATGTGTTTTTGTCGTAAAACGGTTGCTGCAGTTATCATAGTTGATGGTAAGGTCTAGGAAATCTATAGAGGTAGGGGAGAATGTGTGTGTGAATGATAGGTCGTAGTTATTGTTATTTAATGTTTCAATGAAGCGAGTCGCTTCCTTCTCAGTGCCTTTCCATACTATAAACAGGTCATCGATGTATCTTTTATAAAGCAATATGTTGTTTTTATAGGGGTGTTCGCCATGAATGTGTGTCCTTTCAAAGGAGCCCATGTATAAATTGGCATAGGAGGGTGCGAAGCGGGTGCCCATAGCACAACCTTTAATTTGGTGGTAAAAGCTACTGTTGAAGGTGAAGATGTTGTGTTTGAGGATAAATTCGATGCACTTGGCTAGGAAGTCTACTTGGGGTTCGGGAATTGAGTCAATGGATGAGAGGAAGGAATGGGTTACTTCTATGCCTTTGTTATGGGGGATGTTGCTATACAGTGCAGTGACGTCTGCTGTTAGAAAACTGATTGGGGATATTGAAGGGTCAAAATTTAGGTCATTAAGGTCTCTGATTAGCTGTGTGGAATCCTTGAGGTGGGATGGTAGGGTGAGGACAAGGGGTTGGAGGTGGAGGTCGATGAAATGTGAAAGGTTACTTGTGAGGGAGTCAATTCCCGAGATGATGGGGCGTCCGGGTGGATCAGTGAGTGATTTATGAATTTTTGGTAGGTGGTAAATGAAGGGCATATTAGGAAAGGTGACAGATAAAAACCGCTTCTCCTTTTTATTTAATAATCCTATTTTGGCAGCTGGCTCTATGAGGTCTTTGTATTCTTGTGTGTATATGGATAGTGGGTTGGAAGTGAGTTTGCTGTAGAAAGAGGTGTCGCTGAGGATCCTCATGGTCTCATCAAAGTATTGGTTCCTATCCTGGATGACAATCCCCCCCCCCTTTATCAGCCGGGCGAATAATGATATCTTGGTTCTTTTGAAGATTTTTCATGGCTCTTCTTTCGTGGGAAGTTAGGTTGTCAATGTAGTGGGATGGTAGGTCTAGTGTCCTGAATTCGTTGCTAACCAGGGATGAGAAGGTTTCTATCATTGGTCCCTGGTGGTGGGTCGGGTAATAGTTAGATTTGGGATGGACTTCCACTGGGATGGCATTGAGTGTGGGGGAGTTTTCAGGTGGATCAGTAGTTGGGCCTGGGGTGGTGGTGGATTTGATCATAGCAAAGTGTCTGGTGAGTGTGAGTTTTCTTATGAACCTGTTAAGGTCCATAAAGAGTTCAAAATTGTTAGTTGATGCTGTGGGGCAGAAAGAGAGGCCTCTGTTCAGAAGGCTTTGCTCAGGACTGTTGAGGATGTGTGATGACAAATTGAATAATTTTACTGTTGGACCAGGTTCCTCTTTTTGTTGTTTGATAGATGTCGGTTTGGTGCGTCTGGTGCCTCCTCTCCGTCCTCTAGGTCTATGTCTAGTTTTCTTTTGGTTGAAATTTTTTGGATTTTTGGGAAGAAATGGGTTATGGTCTGGGCTTTGGGGCTCATAATGTAGGGGATCAAGATGTCTTTGCTCACCACAGTGGGGGTTAACGGGGGTCGGACTAACTGGGAGGGTAGTCCTAAAAAAGACGTAGTTGCGTAGGTAAAATCAAGTGCCGACGTGGCCAGATCTAAATTAGGGTTTGTGGATCCCTTGGTGATGTTGTAATCAACAGGCGGGCTGTGGAAAAGGTCCTCGGGTGAAGTTGGGTTGGTGAAGTAGGGAGTATTGTGTACTGATAGTTGGAGTAGGGATGAGAGATTGTTGTCGTCGTCCTCATCGACGAAATCTGTGGAGTCGTGGGTCAGGGATATGGGGGACTGGATGATGGAGGGTGGGGGGACTTCCATGGGTTGACAGGTAGAAGGTAACAGAGATAGATGGAGGGCTAGGTCGGAAGATTTGAATGCATTCATTGGTATCCTGGGGCTGAGTAATCTATGTGAGAAGGGGTGGTTCGGTTGTGGAGGGAGGTTCCGAGTGGGAGATGGAATTGTGACAGGACAGATGGATTTGGGGATCGGTAACGGAATGTTAGTTCTCACTGGGTGGTTTTGAGTTTCAGAAAGAATTCTCGGTATTCTTTGTGGAGTTCTGGTGGTGGGTCTGGACTTGGAGCTGTTCCTGAAGGATCTGCTGTAAGTCATGACCCGTGGGGTTACAAGATTGGGTTTGCTCAAAATGTTCCTATTTTGAGTGTTGGCATGGTCAGGCAGAGTGGTGTCTTGGTGAGAGATAGGTAGGGTGCTGGATTTCCAGTCACCTGCAGGGTTAGTAGCATAGTCTGCTTGGTCTCTTTTTAGTTTTTTCACTTTTCTTAGAATGAGATCTTTTTCATAAGCGATCAGTCTCCTGCTGGTGGATTCTTCTAGTTTGGAGAAATCACAATGATCGCTGAAGGGTACTAATTGCTCTTTGATTATGAGAATGTCCGAGAGAAGGGCATTGCTGAGCATTGTGCGTTTGGTGTGTAGTCTTTCTAGGAAACCTAGATGGCATATATCTATAAAAGACTTCCAGTCGGTACTGAAAGTTGGGTCTGTGGGGTAAGGGTTAGTGATTAGTAGCCTTAGGCCCCTAGGAGTGATGTTGCTAGACATATACAGTGACAAAAATTGACAGTCAATATTCTGCAGAGCTTCCTTTTTCAATAGGTCTTCCAACGATAGGTAAAGGTTAGTCATCTTTTGGGTTTCAGCCGCTGATGAGCTGTTACTCACTACGTGAGGGAGTCTCGGCAGGGTGTCCGTCCCGATGGATTCAAGGATGAGCTGTTCGCGTAGTCGGTTCCTTTCAATGGTGAAATCCAACATCGTGGGTGTAGGTTCCAGATGCTTGTGGGATGTAGCAGGACGTTATTTAATGCGGTAGATCCAAACTAGCGGCTGCCAGTGCAGGAGTCAGCTTTCCAGCCAAGGAATTGGTGGTAGGGTGCTCCTGGTATCGGAGTATCAGCTTTGCGGAGCGGATTGGTCCGATCTGAGGTAGAGAAAGGGCAGAAAAGCCACGGCGCCACTTGGTGTGGATCAAAGAAGGTGTAGGTGAGAAAGAGAAATAGTAAATGCTCACCGTTAGGTTGGAGGAGTAGAATGGAGAAAACCACGTAAAAAGCTGCTGCCAGATCCGATGCCGGTTGCCGAGGTAACCGCTTGGTTATGAGTAGTGCAGAGTGAGATAAAAAAAGAGGATCTATGTTGGCGCTGCTGCGTGGTGTAGACAGGATGATACCCAAGAGCCAGGTAAACGTAAAATAATTTATTGCTATGCAACGCGTTTCAACGCCGAACTGGCGTTTTCATCAGGCATGAGGAGCACACAAGAAAGGGCATGCATTTAAACAGAAAACAAGTCATCTGATTAAGAGCCAGTTCAGACTGGTTAATTGGGTAAAAAAACCGCCAAAAAAACATCAGGGGAGGGGGGGGGAGGGAGGAGGGAGGGGGGCAGAGGGAGTGGGTTCAAAGTTCAAAATTACAGGTACTTGTAATGACATTTACTGGTGTTGATACATAAAAACGTATATACATAATAAAACAATTAAAAGACGAGCTGTCACAGTAAGGTGTTCACTTAGTGTTATGTAGGTGTGGAAGGACGGCTGAACAAAGTTTTGTTAGCGGGGGGCGGAAAGAAAGAAATTTTTTATTGATGAAAAGTTATCGGGAAGGAATAGGTGGTATGTAGTGACTCAGAGGATGGTTGCTTGCTTGTATATTTATTTTAAACATAAGGTGTTTTGTCACTGCAATATATGTGTTTTACGTGTGTGGGTGAAATTTGTTGTCCGTTGTCAAGGGGACCACTTGTATTACGGTGGCCGACGAGTGGAACGCACAGTGACCCGCAAGATGCCAAGCATCGCCGGACGGTGCTGCAGGGAAAAAAAAAAAAAAAAAAGAGAGAGAGACACGGGCTGTCACGGTAAGGGGTTCACTTTGTAGTGTGTCGGTGTGGAAGGATGGCTTAAAACAGGTTAGTTTGCGGGGGGCGGAAAGGAATTTTTATTATTAATGAGAAAGTTATCGGGAAGGAATAGGTGGTGAGTAGGTAGTGACTCGGATGATGATTGTTGCTTACTTGTTTATTTATTTTAGACATAAGATGTTGTGTCACGGTAATATACGTGTTTGTGTGTGTGGGTGAAACTTTGTTGTCTGTTGCCAGGGAGACCACTTGTATTACGGTGGCCGACGTGGTCCAGAGTAAGGTGGAACGCACGGTGACCCGCAAAACGCCAAGCATCGCCGGACGGTGCTGCAGGGGATTAAAAAGGGGATGATGAAGAGAGAAAAGGTGGAAGTTGAAGTAAGTATAGATGAAGTGCAAATAATAAAGTAATAAAGTAATGTTTGTAGTAACGAAATGTTAGTGGTTTGTTATTGTTATTGTTATGATTTTGTAGTTTGTTAATTTAAAGGATCACTTGACCGATCAGGAAAATTCTACAGAGTAAGGATGGGTTTTGCTGAAGCAGTAATCGAAGAATGGTTGTAAGTGACTTTTGGATAAGTTTTAAAGTTATTTCAGGGGGAAGGTCAGAGGTCAGCAGCGTATTAAGGTTTTTCTGATTTTTGAAAAAACACACAGGGGGTTGTCTGGTTGTTGTGAGAGTACTCACTGGTTGTTATCAAATATAGAGGCTAATGAAAAAGTAAAAGTTGTGTGTAGGGGCTGTTTTATTGAGATGTATAGGTTTGTGGATATCGAATTGGGATTTATAGAGGATATTTAAATGTTTGGAATTGGTTCAGTGTTTAGTCTAAGGATGACTCTGTGATGTCGTTTAGACCCAATGGGTATAATGTGTTCATTTTAAAAATCCAGTAGTTTTCCCTTTGTTTGAGTTTGTTGAATCTGTTCGGGACGTCAGGATGGATATATTCAATGGGTGTGATTGTGATTTTATTGAAATCGCGCTCATGTGTCTGAAAGAAGTGACGGGATACACTGTGTTTAAGATATCCAGTGTTGATGTTGAACCGGTGGTTATTAACTCGGGTTCTAAGGCATTGGGTGGTTCTGCCAATGTACTGTAATTTACACGGGCACTCTAGGAGGTATATGACATATGAGCAGCCGCAGTTGAGGAGAGTTTGGATAGTGAATGTTTCATTGGTGACGGTGGAGGTGTAGGTGTATTTTTTGTGGCTTATGTTATTGCAGCAGAGGCAGCGTGTGTGTCCACATTTGTAGGAACCTTTGAGGTTTGAAAGAAAGTTTGTGTGTGTTGCTGAAGGTTTCTTTATTCTGCTGGGAGCTAGGATATTTTTGAGGGTTAGGGATCGTCTGAATGTGATGTTTGGTTTGTCTGGTAACGTGTCCTTGAGGTGTGGATCGTTTTTAAGGATGTGCCAATGCTTGGAGAGAATGTCCCTAATTGTTTTGTTGCCTCTATTGTAAGTGGTGATGAAATTGGGGTTGCTCTGGACAGATTTGGGTTTCTTGACGGAGGGGGTTAGACAGGATTTTTGTGTGAGTTTTGAGGCTTGTGATTTTGCGCCTTTGATAAGGTTTATGGGAAAATGTTTGTCTTTAAATCTTTTTTCCAAGGTTAGGCACTCCCTGTTGAAGTCATTATTGGTGCTGCAGTTTTTCCTTATCCTCCTGAATTGCCCAAAAGGAATATTTTTGAGCCATGGGCGGTAGTGGGCGCTTCTAAAGTCTATGTAGCTATTCACATCTACTAGTTTGAAATGTGTTTTTGTCGTAAAACGGTTGCTGCAGTTATCATAGTTGATGGTAAGGTCTAGGAAATCTATAGAGGTAGGGGAGAATGTGTGTGTGAATGATAGGTCGTAGTTATTGTTATTTAATGTTTAAATGAAGCGAGTCGCTTCCTTCTCAGTGCCTTTCCATACTATAAACAGGTCATCGATGTATCTTTTATAAAGCAATATGTTGTTTTTATAGGGGTGTTCGCCATGAATGTGTGTCCTTTCAAAGGAGCCCATGTATAAATTGGCATAGGAGGGTGCGAAGCGGGTGCCCATAGCACAACCTTTAATTTGGTGGTAAAAGCTACTGTTGAAGGTGAAGATGTTGTGTTTGAGGATAAATTCGATGCACTTGGCTAGGAAGTCTACTTGGGGTTCGGGAATTGAGTCAATGGATGAGAGGAAGGAATGGGTTACTTCTATGCCTTTGTTATGGGGGATGTTGCTATACAGTGCAGTGACGTCTGCTGTTAGAAAACTGATTGGGGATATTGAAGGGTCAAAATTTAGGTCATTAAGGTCTCTGATTAGCTGTGTGGAATCCTTGAGGTGGGATGGTAGGGTGAGGACAAGGGGTTGGAGGTGGAGGTCGATGAAATGTGAAAGGTTACTTGTGAGGGAGTCAATTCCCGAGATGATGGGGCGTCCGGGTGGATCAGTGAGTGATTTATGAATTTTTGGTAGGTGGTAAATGAAGGGCATATTAGGAAAGGTGACAGATAAAAACCGCTTCTCCTTTTTATTTAATAATCCTATTTTGGCAGCTGGCTCTATGAGGTCTTTGTATTCTTGTGTGTATATGGATAGTGGGTTGGAAGTGAGTTTGCTGTAGAAAGAGGTGTCGCTGAGGATCCTCATGGTCTCATCAAAGTATTGGTTCCTATCCTGGATGACATCTTGCGGGTCACTGTGCGTTCCACTCGTCGGCCACCGTAATACAAGTGGTCCCCTTGACAACGGACAACAAATTTCACCCACACACGTAAAACACATATATTGCAGTGACAAAACACCTTATGTTTAAAATAAATATACAAGCAAGCAACCATCCTCTGAGTCACTACATACCACCTATTCCTTCCCGACAACTTTTCATCAATAAAAAATTTCTTTCTTTCCGCCCCCCGCTAACAAAACTTTGTTCAGCCGTCCTTCCACACCTACATAACACTAAGTGAACACCTTACTGTGACAGCTCGTCTTTTAATTGTTTTATTATGTATATACGTTTTTATGTATCAACACCAGTAAATGTCATTACAAGTACCTGTAATTTTGAACTTTGAACCCACTCCCTCTGCCCCCCTCCCTCCTCCCTCCCCCCCCCTCCCCTGATGTTTTTTTGGCGGTTTTTTTACCCAATTAACCAGTCTGAACTGGCTCTTAATCAGATGACTTGTTTTCTGTTTAAATGCATGCCCTTTCTTGTGTGCTCCTCATGCCTGATGAAAACGCCAGTTCGGCGTTGAAACGCATTGCATAGCAATAAATTATTTTACGTTTACCTGGCTCTTGGGTATCATCCTGTCTACACCACGCAGCAGCGCCAACATAGATCCTCTTTTTTTATCTCACTCTGCACTACTCATAACCAAGCGGTTACCTCGGCAACCGGCATCGGATCTGGCAGCAGCTTTTTACGTGGTTTTCTCCATTCTACTCCTCCAACCTAACGGTGAGCATTTACTATTTCTCTTTCTCACCTACACCTTCTTTGATCCACACCAAGTGGCGCCGTGGCTTTTCTGCCCTTTCTCTACCTCAGATCGGACCAATCCGCTCCGCAAAGCTGATACTCCGATACCAGGAGCACCCTACCACCAATTCCTTGGCTGGAAAGCTGACTCCTGCACTGGCAGCCGCTAGTTTGGATCTACCGCATTAAATAACGTCCTGCTACATCCCACAAGCATCTGGAACCTACACCCACGATGTTGGATTTCACCATTGAAAGGAACCGACTACGCGAACAGCTCATCCTTGAATCCATCGGGACGGACACCCTGCCGAGACTCCCTCACGTAGTGAGTAACAGCTCATCAGCGGCTGAAACCCAAAAGATGACTAACCTTTACCTATCGTTGGAAGACCTATTGAAAAAGGAAGCTCTGCAGAATATTGACTGTCAATTTTTGTCACTGTATATGTCTAGCAACATCACTCCTAGGGGCCTAAGGCTACTAATCACTAACCCTTACCCCACAGACCCAACTTTCAGTACCGACTGGAAGTCTTTTATAGATATATGCCATCTAGGTTTCCTAGAAAGACTACACACCAAACGCACAATGCTCAGCAATGCCCTTCTCTCGGACATTCTCATAATCAAAGAGCAATTAGTACCCTTCAGCGATCATTGTGATTTCTCCAAACTAGAAGAATCCACCAGCAGGAGACTGATCGCTTATGAAAAAGATCTCATTCTAAGAAAAGTGAAAAAACTAAAAAGAGACCAAGCAGACTATGCTACTAACCCTGCAGGTGACTGGAAATCCAGCACCCTACCTATCTCTCACCAAGACACCACTCTGCCTGACCATGCCAACACTCAAAATAGGAACATTTTGAGCAAACCCAATCTTGTAACCCCACGGGTCATGACTTACAGCAGATCCTTCAGGAACAGCTCCAAGTCCAGACCCACCACCAGAACTCCACAAAGAATACCGAGAATTCTTTCTGAAACTCAAAACCACCCAGTGAGAACTAACATTCCGTTACCGATCCCCAAATCCATCTGTCCTGTCACAATTCCATCTCCCACTCGGAACCTCCCTCCACAACCGAACCACCCCTTCTCACATAGATTCCTCAGCCCCAGGATACCAATGAATGCATTCAAATCTTCCGACCTAGCCCTCCATCTATCTCTGTTACCTTCTACCTGTCAACCCATGGAAGTCCCCCCACCCTCCATCATCCAGTCCCCCATATCCCTGACCCACGACTCCACAGATTTCGTCGATGAGGACGACGACAACAATCTCTCATCCCTACTCCAACTATCAGTACACAATACTCCCTACTTCACCAACCCAACTTCACCCGAGGACCTTTTCCACAGCCCGCCTGTTGATTACAACATCACCAAGGGATCCACAAACCCTAATTTAGATCTGGCCACGTCGGCACTTGATTTTACCTACGCAACTACGTCTTTTTTAGGACTACCCTCCCAGTTAGTCCGACCCCCGTTAACCCCCACTGTGGTGAGCAAAGACATCTTGATCCCCTACATTATGAGCCCCAAAGCCCAGACCATAACCCATTTCTTCCCAAAAATCCAAAAAATTTCAACCAAAAGAAAACTAGACATAGACCTAGAGGACGGAGAGGAGGCACCAGACGCACCAAACCGACATCTATCAAACAACAAAAAGAGGAACCTGGTCCAACAGTAAAATTATTCAATTTGTCATCACACATCCTCAACAGTCCTGAGCAAAGCCTTCTGAACAGAGGCCTCTCTTTCTGCCCCACAGCATCAACTAACAATTTTGAACTCTTTATGGACCTTAACAGGTTCATAAGAAAACTCACACTCACCAGACACTTTGCTATGATCAAATCCACCACCACCCCAGGCCCAACTACTGATCCACCTGAAAACTCCCCCACACTCAATGCCATCCCAGTGGAAGTCCATCCCAAATCTAACTATTACCCGACCCACCACCAGGGACCAATGATAGAAACCTTCTCATCCCTGGTTAGCAACGAATTCAGGACACTAGACCTACCATCCCACTACATTGACAACCTAACTTCCCACGAAAGAAGAGCCATGAAAAATCTTCAAAAGAACCAAGATATCATTATTCGCCCGGCTGATAAAGGGGGGGGGATTGTCATCCAGGATAGGAACCAATACTTTGATGAGACCATGAGGATCCTCAGCGACACCTCTTTCTACAGCAAACTCACTTCCAACCCACTATCCATATACACACAAGAATACAAAGACCTCATAGAGCCAGCTGCCAAAATAGGATTATTAAATAAAAAGGAGAAGCGGTTTTTATCTGTCACCTTTCCTAATATGCCCTTCATTTACCACCTACCAAAAATTCATAAATCACTCACTGATCCACCCGGACGCCCCATCATCTCGGGAATTGACTCCCTCACAAGTAACCTTTCACATTTCATCGACCTCCACCTCCAACCCCTTGTCCTCACCCTACCATCCCACCTCAAGGATTCCACACAGCTAATCAGAGACCTTAATGACCTAAATTTTGACCCTTCAATATCCCCAATCAGTTTTCTAACAGCAGACGTCACTGCACTGTATAGCAACATCCCCCATAACAAAGGCATAGAAGTAACCCATTCCTTCCTCTCATCCATTGACTCAATTCCCGAACCCCAAGTAGACTTCCTAGCCAAGTGCATCGAATTTATCCTCAAACACAACATCTTCACCTTCAACAGTAGCTTTTACCACCAAATTAAAGGTTGTGCTATGGGCACCCGCTTCGCACCCTCCTATGCCAATTTATACATGGGCTCCTTTGAAAGGACACACATTCATGGCGAACACCCCTATAAAAACAACATATTGCTTTATAAAAGATACATCGATGACCTGTTTATAGTATGGAAAGGCACTGAGAAGGAAGCGACTCGCTTCATTGAAACATTAAATAACAATAACTACGACCTATCATTCACACACACATTCTCCCCTACCTCTATAGATTTCCTAGACCTTACCATCAACTATGATAACTGCAGCAACCGTTTTACGACAAAAACACATTTCAAACTAGTAGATGTGAATAGCTACATAGACTTTAGAAGCGCCCACTACCGCCCATGGCTCAAAAATATTCCTTTTGGGCAATTCAGGAGGATAAGGAAAAACTGCAGCACCAATAATGACTTCAACAGGGAGTGCCTAACCTTGGAAAAAAGATTTAAAGACAAACATTTTCCCATAAACCTTATCAAAGGCGCAAAATCACAAGCCTCAAAACTCACACAAAAATCCTGTCTAACCCCCTCCGTCAAGAAACCCAAATCTGTCCAGAGCAACCCCAATTTCATCACCACTTACAATAGAGGCAACAAAACAATTAGGGACATTCTCTCCAAGCATTGGCACATCCTTAAAAACGATCCACACCTCAAGGACACGTTACCAGACAAACCAAACATCACATTCAGACGATCCCTAACCCTCAAAAATATCCTAGCTCCCAGCAGAATAAAGAAACCTTCAGCAACACACACAAACTTTCTTTCAAACCTCAAAGGTTCCTACAAATGTGGACACACACGCTGCCTCTGCTGCAATAACATAAGCCACAAAAAATACACCTACACCTCCACCGTCACCAATGAAACATTCACTATCCAAACTCTCCTCAACTGCGGCTGCTCATATGTCATATACCTCCTAGAGTGCCCGTGTAAATTACAGTACATTGGCAGAACCACCCAATGCCTTAGAACCCGAGTTAATAACCACCGGTTCAACATCAACACTGGATATCTTAAACACAGTGTATCCCGTCACTTCTTTCAGACACATGAGCGCGATTCCAATAAAATCACAATCACACCCATTGAATATATCCATCCTGACGTCCCGAACAGATTCAACAAACTCAAACAAAGGGAAAACTACTGGATTTTTAAAATGAACACATTATACCCATTGGGTCTAAACGACATCACAGAGTCATCCTTAGACTAAACACTGAACCAATTCCAAACATTTAAATATCCTCTATAAATCCCAATTCGATATCCACAAACCTATACATCTCAATAAAACAGCCCCTACACACAACTTTTACTTTTTCATTAGCCTCTATATTTGATAACAACCAGTGAGTACTCTCACAACAACCAGACAACCCCCTGTGTGTTTTTTCAAAAATCAGAAAAACCTTAATACGCTGCTGACCTCTGACCTTCCCCCTGAAATAACTTTAAAACTTATCCAAAAGTCACTTACAACCATTCTTCGATTACTGCTTCAGCAAAACCCATCCTTACTCTGTAGAATTTTCCTGATCGGTCAAGTGATCCTTTAAATTAACAAACTACAAAATCATAACAATAACAATAACAAACCACTAACATTTCGTTACTACAAACATTACTTTATTACTTTATTATTTGCACTTCATCTATACTTACTTCAACTTCCACCTTTTCTCTCTTCATCATCCCCTTTTTAATCCCCTGCAGCACCGTCCGGCGATGCTTGGCGTTTTGCGGGTCACCGTGCGTTCCACCTTACTCTGGACCACGTCGGCCACCGTAATACAAGTGGTCTCCCTGGCAACAGACAACAAAGTTTCACCCACACACACAAACACGTATATTACCGTGACACAACATCTTATGTCTAAAATAAATAAACAAGTAAGCAACAATCATCATCCGAGTCACTACCTACTCACCACCTATTCCTTCCCGATAACTTTCTCATTAATAATAAAAATTCCTTTCCGCCCCCCGCAAACTAACCTGTTTTAAGCCATCCTTCCACACCGACACACTACAAAGTGAACCCCTTACCGTGACAGCCCGTGTCTCTCTCTCTTTTTTTTTTTTTTTTTCCCTGCAGCACCGTCCGGCGATGCTTGGCATCTTGCGGGTCACTGTGCGTTCCACTCGTCGGCCACCGTAATACAAGTGGTCCCCTTGACAACGGACAACAAATTTCACCCACACACGTAAAACACATATATTGCAGTGACAAAACACCTTATGTTTAAAATAAATATACAAGCAAGCAACCATCCTCTGAGTCACTACATACCACCTATTCCTTCCCGATAACTTTTCATCAATAAAAAAATTTCTTTCTTTCCGCCCCCCGCTAACAAAACTTTGTTCAGCCGTCCTTCCACACCTACATAACACTAAGTGAACACCTTACTGTGACAGCTCGTCTTTTAATTGTTTTATTATGTATATACGTTTTTATGTATCAACACCAGTAAATGTCATTACAAGTACCTGTAATTTTGAACTTTGAACCCACTCCCTCTGCCCCCCTCCCTCCTCCCTCCCCCCCCCCCCTCCCCTGATGTTTTTTTGGCGGTTTTTTTACCCAATTAACCAGTCTGAACTGGCTCTTAATCAGATGACTTGTTTTCTGTTTAAATGCATGCCCTTTCTTGTGTGCTCCTCATGCCTGATGAAAACGCCAGTTCGGCGTTGAAACGCGTTGCATAGCAATAAATTATTTTACGTTTACCTGGCTCTTGGGTATCATCCTGTCTACACCACGCAGCAGCGCCAACATAGATCCTCTTTTTTTATCTCACTCTGCACTACTCACCTGAGCGCCGGGAGCGCCAATGTGCAAGAAACTGTAAAGGAGCCGTAGAACTAAACCAGCGCCCCATTCTTTCTCAGGATTAATGGGGGCACCGGCAGTCAGACCCCAATGATCAGGAAGCGATTAAATATTATAGCAATATGTGATGGGTATAACCCTTTAATCTTGCTCCTATGCAAGACTGTTCAGTCCTTGTAGGTGGCATATTTTTAACTCCTTCCTGACATTTGAGATAACTGTATGTCATTTCCAGGAAGGGGTAGTATAAGGCGGGCTTACGGGCTGAGCTCGCTCCATACTATTGGCTGTATGTTACAACGGACATTTCACTGTAATGGCCGGGATCAGCGATAACTCCAGTCCCAGCTATTTAACCACTTAGATGCCAAAGTTAATAGCGACCATGGATTCTAAATGACTGTGAGGTGCCAAAGGTTGTCATGGCAGCCTTGGGACCTAATGAAGGCCCCCAGGTCTGCCTTATTTCTGCTCCTATTAAGCCTGAAACCAAAAGTCTTAACTATTATATTATAACGTTATTTTACCTACAGGGTGTACACTAAAGAAATTCATAAATAAAAAGCACCAGAATTGCTGTTCTATGGTCACCTTAGCTCCCCAAAAACTGGAACCAATAAAATCCCAACACTCGCCCTGCAATAAAAAAAAAAGCACGTACATGGCTTCATCAATGGAAAAATAAAATAATATGGCTCTGAGAATATTGTGACACAAATAATTTTTTTTATATTTTAATTATATACATTTTATATGGTTGTCATTATATTGACCCACAGAATAAAGTTAACATGTAGTTCTTACCACACGCTGTAAAAACAAAACCCTTAAAACAATCGAGAAATTGCATTTTTTTTTTTCACATTCCACCCCACAAAGATTTTTTTTTTCTTCAGAGCCCCAGTACATTATATGGTACATTAAATAGTGCTAGAAAAAACTACAACTCATCCGGCTATGTTGATGGAAAAAGTTATGGATTTCAGAAGGTGTGGAGGAAAAAATGCAAATGATAAAACAAAAAATGGCTGCAGTGCGAAGGGTTTAAGCTTGACAAAAGGCCCACACAGAAGAGTCAAAATATTGCTTACGGTATATGAGAACGCAAAATGTAACTGTGCTTTATGATTATTGCCACAAGAGGCGCTGTCTTTACTTTATCTTACAGATATGAACTGTGGGGTTATCTATGAAAATAATCTCCTTCTGCTGGTAATATCTGGTAAATGACACTACTTGGTACATACATGGTGTTATGAACTACTATGTCGAGAAAATGAAGATTATCTGCTGAAACTGTGAATCAATGGGCCTCAGCCTGCACTTACTGAAGCTTCAACTTAAATCTGGTGCGCTGCGAGATACCTAAAAAATCATCACAGATTCCTCCATGCTTGATATGGTGTAAGAGGAATGTAATAGCTTGCAATGCATCGTCTAGAGGAACTGCAGGTTGTAGCAATCCCGAACAGTAGTATATGGGTTATTTAACATGACCATCCACTAAATGTACTCTTTTAGGACTTGTGAAAGACACCATTTGTTACAATTATCAGTGACAGATAGATGTGCATGGTGTTTTTATATTGTGTCTGGAATGTCTTTTCATTTCTATAGTTGTGAAGTATCTATTCTCACATGTTTTGGATTTTGAGGTGTTTACTCAGCAGAGAATTACAAGCATTACTGCAGTGATGCTATTAAAAGATAAAAAAAAGTGTAAAAACAGCCCCTTGTAAAACTGCTTTTATGCAAATTAATAATATTCTCTTTATTCCTCAGTTATACGACTTTGCTTGAGAACAAAATACAACTTAAATAGGCACTGCACTTTGAAGAAAATTTACATAAATCAATAGTATAAGTGAATATAAGAAACTTTATAATATATTTTATTAGAGTCTAATGCCCCTCCTAACTGTTCACTCACTCTGGATTTACTGCTTAATAGTCTCCTCAAGAAAATACAGATTATCAGCTGACTGGAGGATCAGTTTACAGCTTCTCATAGAAGTCTATGGAGAGGTGAATGAGGGTGTAGGATCAAAGCAAGAGAGACGCTGCTGCAGCTTCTAGTGAGTGTTATATCTCACGCCAGTGATGAGTTCACTGCTACACTGATCAGTACTGCTGTATAATGTCCTACATGCTGCTTCTAGTATATGCCAACCCAGTGCTGGATTCACAGTTACACTGCTCATTATGCTCCTCCATGCTACTTAGGTTGTATTATTGAGAGATTGGGGAGCATGATGTTCTCTTCTGTGTGTGCTATGAAGGCTTAGGCTTAGAGAAAACTGAGAATTAGATATAGAGCCTGTAGAGGGGAAAACAGAAAAAAACAAAACAGCATGCCAGTCATTTAATGGCCAGAAATAGTGTTTTTCCTTATGTACAAACATATGACAGCTTATTCTGAAGTCACCTGAAACAACAAGTACGCTTTAAGATAAAACAGTGTGTTATATATTTCAATTACTAGATCTCATATTACAGATTCACTAATGTTTCAAAATATGAGGTTGAATTTAACATCTAATCAAATTTTCCTAGTGATGATACCTATATGAAGACGGCATGAATTTCTAGATCAGGGCCAGGCTTAGGTTGTATGGTGCACTGTATGGTAATTTCTGTTGGTGCCCCCTTCCCCATATGGTGTTTTGTCATACAGTGCACAAATAACCATATCATACAGTGCCATATGTTGGACAAATAACACTTCTGATTAAATAACAATGTGGTACAGTGCAGCCGCCACCAGCACCACCATGCACTGCAAACATTTTTCTACTGTTCACTGCCTAAGCAGCAGTGTCACACAATGCCAAAGTAAATACCCCCATATAGTACTTAAATTATATCAACACACAGTCGCTAAATAACAGCTCCATGTGTAATTTAATAATAATAATGCTATACAATTATTTTAAAAATTTCAATTGCCCCTGAGGTGCCCCTAAAGGCTTCCCTTTCAGCAGGGGTGGTTGATGCGCCCTGTGAGATGGCACAGGTCGCACACCCCTAAGGCCAGCCATGCCCTAGATAAATACTTTTAATAGGTCATATTATGAGGCGTTCTCATAAAAAAAGCATCTGTCTATAGTGAAATTTAGTTCTCTATGTAGGATTAAGGTAATTATTGAGGTAAATGTATAGTAATAAACACCATTTTGTTTTGTTTTAATCTAAATAAATCTGTGCTTTGTTTCATAATGTATCACTATCGTTATAGCGATCGGAGCTGCATTTTTGTGATACAGAGCTTCAAATCCTCTTTAACACTTGAATCATCATATAGTCAAATAATACATTTCTGGCTGCATGCATTAAAGGAACAGTGTCATCATAATTTTTTTTTAAATATGTTAATGATGTTAGTGCTTTATTAAAAACGTTTATATTTATTTGTGTGTTTGTGTTTTACTTTTTCTTATTTTTACACTTTTTCTTCCCTATGGGGGCTGCCATTTTTTTTTCCATTTCTGTATGTGTCGATTAACGACACATACAGACATGGAATACGGCAGCCACAGTCCCATAGGGACTGCGAACGGGGCCCGTTCCATCCACTAACATGTACGCCGTCTGTGTGGGAACTGCGCATGCGCCGCTCCCACACAGTCCAATTTGAAATGTGCGCCGTCCGGCGCCATTTTCCTGTGGACCGGAAGTCGCGGCCGGACAGTAAGATTACTACTTCCGGTCGCGGCTTCCGGACTTGTGCACTTGGACCAGCGACAGCAGACGGAGCGGACGGGCCGGAGGGAGCTGCGGCGGCAAGAGCAGGTAAGAGATTTCTATGTATGTTCGTGTTTGTGTACGTTTACTACTGTATGTAAACCTACTACACTGTGTGTTAGCTCAAAAAATGGCGACACACAGTGTAGGAGGTTAGACCGTTCAAACCCCGCGTTTATCCCGGCACTAGCCAGGATAAAGGAGGGGGGGATGCTGAGAGCTCACTAGAGCGAGGGCTTTTTACCCAATTTTGCAATGCTGCAATTTTGGGAATAGCTCCATCTAGTGACCAGCAATGGGAAATATTATAAATTAGAATTAATTTATAATATTTCCTGACTCGTGAAAAAAATAAAAAAAATTTGAACAATGTTTAATCACCTACACACTAAATGTTTAATTAAAAAAAAAAAAAACATGTTTTTCTGGCAACACATTCCCTTTAACTACTAGAAGAGTAGGAGCTACATGGAGACATATTCATACGGTCAACTCAAAAATACATTTTTATGCAGTTAACTCCTAAGCTCCCCCTAGCGGCAGCTGCAGGCAGTCAGAACATTATCATATGACTGTGTGAAGAGAAGTTGGACATTTGGAGATCTATATCATAAAAACACCCCAATGTAAATATATTATTAAATTAATCAGTCCAGGATTTTGGACACTAAAAGTGAAGCGGCTTTAAAAGATGGACACTCACTTTAAATCATGAGCTGTTGGGATTATTGAGAACAATTGAGAAACTGTGTTGCACATCAGCCAGTTTGACCCTTCGTGTGGACATATCTCCCAAAGTCTTATTCTTCTTATATGAAAGCTTCAGTAAAAATAAATATCAGCTAGCTTTGTGTTTCCTCTATATGCTGTTACAGTACTGTCTCTACATTGCAGCAGCTAGTGGCTATTATTGGCACAAATTTTTGTTTTGCCACACTAGGAAATGTTTCAGTTAAAGGGCTGATGCACATGTCAGAGCCCAGCACAGCAATGTACTACTGTAAGGCTCATTAGTATGGAGCAATACAGCCTCTGAATGCTGCCATATAGGTTCTGCCTTGTGCCATATGAATGGAGATACTCTCCACTAGAATCAACGCTAGGGGAGACTATCTATACGTGTGGTATCCATAGGAGCATTCCACCATTTTTTTCCTGTCGGATTATAGGGAGTCCAGCAGAAAAAATCTCTGTATATCTCTGTATGAAATTGGAGACATATGGAGGTAGAGTCCATGTGTCAGTTTACAGGTAAATATATGTCAAGCTCCAGCAAGTATAGCAAATAGGAAGAAAATGTGGGATGAAAATTATGCTTTGTGTGATTTTATTATTTTCCTTTTACAAAGCCTAATAATCCTTGTTATCCTATAGGGTGGGTCATTAATAAAAAAAAATATGAACCGAATGGAGTATTTTTTACTTTATAGGCTAATAAAAAAATTGAAAAAAATTATCTGAACACAATATAATATCTCTATCTATATAAAAATGAATTTCTGTTGTCTGTTGCCTGATGTCTGTTGTCTGTTGCATGTTCTTTATGCACGGCCAAACAACTGGACCAATCTGCATCAAATCTGGCACATAAGTAAATCACGCACTTCCGAAGGTTTTAGACTGGGTTTCAGCTCTCTAGGACCTACCGTTCTCAACATATTCACAAAAGCAAATATAACACCATTGGCTTCCACATCAAGGACCTTCCTCCATATCACAGCAGGTGACCTGTATTAGCCAATAGACGCTTGCAGGTTCTTCATTCTTAGCCTCACTCACATACACACAGTTTTAGACCAGGTTTCCATAACAACCAAGCCATTTTTCTCTACTCGACGTGCTACTCCCCGTAAACGAACTGCACCTATACTGCACTGTACCTATACTGGATTTGAGCATTCTCATAAATTGAACCCCTTTCAGACCAGTCATGCCTCCAAAAAGGAGTTTTTAACCACACACACAAACAACAAACAAATAGACCCGTGCGAAGCCGGGTAACTCCGCTATTCTATATTATAAAAGTGGATGTCCTCTATAGGCATCCAAATGCCTGAACCTTTGACCCCAAATTTGGCACATAGATATATCAGGTGTCTGGGAAGATTTTCGTAAATGTCCCAACCTTGCCATGTTCTCTGTTATTAGCCATTATAGCGAATGTCTGTTTGTCGTCATCTACAGGCATCCAAACACCTGAACTATTTTACCCCAAATTTGGCACATAGGTACATCGGGTGTTCAGGAAGGTTTTAGTAAAGGTCCTGACTTTGCTGTTGTTCTCTGTTATCAGCCATTATCACATGATCACGATCCAATACTATAAAAGCACATACAGACTGTAAAGGATCTGCCAGGCACAGCGGGGTTAACTCCCAGAACTAATCAGTCAGCACCTGAGAATACATCCCTGAGACTGACTCCTGCTTCCACCATTCAGGCTGGCAGGCTTAGGAGTGGGAGAGCCTATCATAACCTGGCCAGACTCAGCTAGCTCCCGCCCTCGGTCTATTTAAGCCTGCACTTCCTGTCCCTCGGTGCTTGTTATTGCTTGTGTTTCCCTCCTTGTGGTTTCCTGGCCCAGCTACAGCTCCTGCTATTTTTGATCCTGCTCCATACAGACCCTGGCTTACCGACTACTCTTCTGCTTTTCGTTTTGTACCTCGCACACTCCTGGCTTGACTCGGCTCGTTCACCACTCTGGTTGCTCACGGTGTTGCCGTGGGCAACGGCCCCTTTTCCTTGATTGTGTTCCTTGTATGTTTGTCGCGTTTGTCGTGCACTTACTGAGCGCAGGGACCGCCGCCCAGTTGTACCCCGTCGCCTAGGGCGGGTCGTTGCAAGTAGGCAGGGACAGAGTGGCGGGTAGATTAGGGCTCACTTGTCCGTCTCCCTACCCCCTGCCATTACATAATAACAAGCCCATACCTAGTCTACCCCTGGTCCCTGACACCACTATGGATCCCCGTGAGACCCTGGCTCAGCAAATGCAGGGTCTCTCCCTACAGGTCCAGGCCCTGTCTCAGAGGGTCAACCAGCCTAATGCTACTCTGGTAGTTCCCCTCACCGCACCTCTTGAACCCCACCGCAAGTTGCCCGACCGGTTCTCAGGGGACCGGAGGGCTTTTCTCTCCTTTCGGGAGAGTTGTAGGCTTTACTTTCGTTTAAAGCCTCATTCCTCAGGTTCTGAGAGCCAGCGGGTGGGTATAATTATGTCCAGGCTCCAGGAAGGGCCCCAAGAGTGGGCCTTCTCCTTGGCTCCTGACGCTCCTGAACTTTCCTCCGTTGATTGTTTCTTTTCTGCTCTCGGACTTATTTATGACGAGACTGACAGGACTGCCTTTGCCGAGAGTCAGCTGGTGACCTTAAGTCAGGGTAAGAGACCTGTTGAGGAGTATTGCTCTGACTTTCGGAAGTGGTGCGTAGCTTCTCGGTGGAATGACCCTGCCTTAAGGTGCCAGTTTAGGTTGGGTCTGTCGAATGCCCTGAAAGACCTGCTAGTTAGCTGTCCCTCTTCTGACTCCCTAGACCAGGTTATGGCTTTAGCGATACGACTTGACCGACGTCTCAGGGAACGACAACGTGAACGTTTATGTGTTTTCTCCTCCGACTCCCCCATGATGCCTCCCGAAGCTCCGTTGCTTCGTTCCTCCCCGAAAGATTCAGAGATACCTATGCAACTCGGGGCCTCCGTGTCCCCCCAACAACGTAGAGAATTCCGCAGGAAGAATGGTCTCTGCTTCTACTGTGGGGACGACAAGCATCAAGTGAACAACTGTCCTAAGCGTAAGGTTGCAGCCAGAGAACTTCCGCGTCTAAGTGATCATCGGGGAGGTCACTTGGGCGCACAGGTATTTCCAGTAAATATGAAACGTACTAAGATCTTGCTTCCCTTTCAGGTCTCTTTTGGTGGTAGGTCTGCTACCGGCAGTGCCTTCGTGGATTCAGGGTCCTCTACTAATATCATGTCTGTGGAATTTGCTATGTCCCTTGCTATGCCTCTTATTGATTTGCCTAAACCTGTCCCGGTAGTGGGTATCGACGCCACTCCTCTTGCTAATGGTTATTTTACACAGCATACCCCTGTTTTTGAACTCCTTGTTGGCTCCATGTATTTGGAGCAATGCTCTGTACCGTTGATGCAGGGATTATCGTACGATTTGGTTCTAGGTCTTCCCTGGTTGCAGTTGCATAATCCTACGTTTGACTGGAATACTGGGGAGCTAACCAAATGGGGTAATGAATGTTGTACGTCATGTTTTTCTGTTAATTCTATTTCTCCCCCTAAGGAGGCGAATACGCTACCCGAGTTTGTTCAGGACTTCGCTGATGTTTTCTCTAGGGAGGCCTCCGAAGTGTTACCTCCTCATAGAGAATACGATTGCGCTATCGAATTGGTACCAGGAGCTAAGCTTCCTAAGGGTAGGATATTTAATCTTTCTTGTCCCGAACGTGAAGCTATGAGAGTGTATATCCAGGAATCCCTGGCCAAGGGTTACATTCGTCCCTCTTCTTCTCCGGTAGGTGCTGGCTTCTTCTTCGTGGGGAAGAAGGATGGTGGTCTTAGGCCATGCATTGACTACCGTGGCCTGAATAAGGTCACGGTAAGGAACCAGTATCCCCTTCCTTTGATTCCTGATCTCTTTAATCAGGTTCAGGGGGCCCAATGGTTTTCTAAATTGGATCTACGGGGGGCGTATAAACTTATTCGCATCAAAGAGGGGGATGAGTGGAAGACTGCGTTTAACACGCCCGAAGGCCATTTCGAATACCTCGTCATGCCCTTTGGGTTGTGTAATGCCCCTGCGGTCTTCCAGAATTTCATAAATGAGATTTTGAGAAATTACCTGGGGATTTTTCTGGTAGTGTACCTTGATGACATACTGGTGTTTTCCAAGGACTGGTCCTCCCACGTGGAGCATGTCAGGAAGGTGCTCCAGGTCCTTCGGGAAAATAAACTGTTTGCCAAAACCGAAAAATGTGTGTTTGGGGTACAGGAGATTCCATTTTTGGGTCAAATCCTCACTCCTCATGAATTCCGCATGGACCCCGCCAAGGTTCAGGTTGTGGCGGAATGGGTCCAACCTGCCTCCCTGAAGGCGTTACAGTGTTTTTTGGGGTTTGCTAATTATTACAGGAGATTTATTGCTAACTTCTCGGTCATCGCTAAGCCCCTTACGGACCTCACTCGCAAAGGTGCTGATCTCCTCCACTGGCCTCCTGAGGCTGTCCAGGCTTTTGAGGTCCTTAAGAAGTGCTTTGTCTCGGCCCCGGTGCTGGTTCAGCCCAACCAAATGGAGCCATTTATCGTGGAAGTTGACGCATCTGAGGTGGGAGTGGGGGCTGTCTTGTCCCAGGGTACCAGCTCCCTCACCCATCTCCGCCCCTGTGCCTACTTCTCCAGGAAGTTTTCGCCAACTGAAAGTAACTATGATATTGGCAACCACGAACTCTTAGCCATTAAATGGGCATTTGAAGAGTGGCGCCACTTCCTGGAGGGGGCTAGGCACCAGGTAACGGTCCTTACCGACCACAAGAATCTGGTTTTCCTAGAATCTGCCCGGAGGCTAAACCCGAGACAAGCTCGATGGGCGTTATTTTTTACCAGATTCAATTTTTTGGTTACCTATAGGGCTGGGTCTAAAAATATTAAGGCTGATGCACTGTCGCGTAGCTTCATGGCCAGCCCTCCTTCGGAGGAAGATCCTGCTTGTATTTTGCCTCCAGGTATAATCATTTCCTCGATCGATTCTGATTTAGTCTCTGAAATTGCTGCTGATCAAGGTGCAGCTCCCGGGAACCTTCCTGAGAACAAGCTGTTTGTTCCCCTGCAATTCCGGCTAAGGGTACATAGGGAAAATCATGACTCCGCACTATCTGGCCATCCAGGCATCCTGGGTACCAAACACCTCATTACCAGAAATTATTGGTGGCCTGGGTTGCCTAAAGACGTTAAGGCCTACGTCGCCGCTTGTGAGGTTTGTGCTAGGTCCAAGACTCCCAGGTCCCGACCAGCGGGCTTACTGCGTTCGTTGCCCATTCCCCAGAGACCTTGGACACATATCTCCATGGATTTTATCACCGATTTGCCTCCATCCCAAGGCAAGTCGGTGGTGTGGGTGGTGGTGGACCGCTTCAGTAAGATGTGCCACTTTGTGCCCCTCAAGAAACTACACAACGCCAAAACGTTGGCTACCTTGTTTGTCAAACACATCCTGCGTCTCCATGGGGTCCCTGTCAATATTGTTTCGGACAGAGGGGTACAATTTGTTTCATTGTTTTGGAGAGCCTTCTGTATGAAGTTGGGGATTGATCTGTCCTTCTCCTCTGCCTTCCATCCTGAAACCAATGGCCAAACGGAGAGGACTAATCAATCTCTAGAACAATACTTAAGGTGTTTTGTCTCTGACTGTCAATTTGATTGGGTCTCTTTCATTCCCCTCGCCGAATTTTCCCTTAATAACCGGGTCAGTAACTCGTCAGGGGTCTCTCCTTTTTTTTGTAATTTTGGGTTTAATCCACGGTTCTCCTCCGTTTCACCTGGTAGTTCCAACAATCCTGAGGTAGAGGTCGTTCATCGGGAACTGTGCACAGTCTGGGCCCAGGTTCAGAAAAACCTAGAGGTGTCCCAGAGCGTACAAAAAACTCAGGCTGATAAAAAACGTTCTGCTAACCCCCTGTTTATGGTCGGGGATCTGGTGTGGTTGTCGTCTAGGAACTTGCGTCTCAAGGTTCCGTCCAAGAAGTTTGCTCCCCGGTTTATTGGGCCGTATAAGGTCATTGAGGTCCTCAATCCTGTCTCCTTCCGGCTGGAGTTACCCCCGTCTTTTCGGATACACGACGTGTTTCATGCCTCCCTCCTCAAACGCTGCTCCCCGTCCTTGGCTCCCTCGAGGAGACCTTCTGTTCCCATCCTCACCCCGGAGGGGGTGGAATTCGAGGTGGCCAGGATTGTGGACAGCAAGATGGTCCAAGGCTCCCTCCAGTACCTGGTCCATTGGAGAGGATACGGGCCCGAGGAGAGGACTTGGGTACCCGCCCGGGATGTTCACGCTGGGGTATTGGTCAGGAGGTTCCACCTGCGTTTCCCCAGTAAGCCAGGTCCACTTAGAAAGGGTCCGGTGGCCCCTCATAAAAGGGGGGGTACTGTAAAGGATCTGCCAGGCACAGCGGGGTTAACTCCCAGAACTAATCAGTCAGCACCTGAGAATACATCCCTGAGACTGACTCCTGCTTCCACCATTCAGGCTGGCAGGCTTAGGAGTGGGAGAGCCTATCGTAACCTGGCCAGACTCAGCTAGCTCCCGCCCTCGGTCTATTTAAGCCTGCACTTCCTGTCCCTCGGTGCTTGTTATTGCTTGTGTTTCCCTCCTTGTGGTTTCCTGGCCCAGCTACAGCTCCTGCTATTTTTGATCCTGCTCCATACAGACCCTGGCTTACCGACTACTCTTCTGCTTTTCGTTTTGTACCTCGCACACTCCTGGCTTGACTCGGCTCGTTCACCACTCTGGTTGCTCACGGTGTTGCCGTGGGCAACGGCCCCTTTTCCTTGCTTGTGTTCCTTGTATGTTTGTCGTGTTTGTCGTGCACTTACTGAGCGCAGGGACCGCCGCCCAGTTGTACCCCGTCGCCTAGGGCGGGTCGTTGCAAGTAGGCAGGGACAGAGTGGCGGGTAGATTAGGGCTCACTTGTCCGTCTCCCTACCCCCTGCCATTACACAGACATTCGCTTTTATATTAAAGATGTCTTTATCCGGCAGTAGCAGGTAGTGCACTTCACAAAATAATCCTAGAAGGGAAGGTACAGGGGAGCGGTTACCCATAACAACCAACCAGATTACTGATGTCTGGGAGGAAAGCTGAATTATTAGCTGCAGAGACTCCTCTTGCCCAACCGCAAGCTGATCAAATGCGTCATACTGCTGCTCGAGCTGCTGAAACTCCTCAGCAAGCTTGAGCTTTCTCAGCAACAGATCAGACAGGTGGCTCTCAGAAGCGCAGAGACTCCTGCCTGAACCCAGGTCAGAAAGCAAGCTGATAGAGCACATCATCATGTTCAGCGTGCTAATGAGTGGGCTTTCATGTATGATGCTGTTTTCAATTATGATCCAACCATAGTCTATGGCCAACTGGTAATAAAACTGCCAATGTTGTTAATCAACAGGCTCTGTCACAATCTTATGACTCCATTTCCTACTAGTTTAGCAGTTAGGAATTTAGGAAGTTAAGATTGAAATAAACAGTGTGTAACTGCCGGGGTATATAGGGTTACTAGCGATTTCCCAGTAAACCAAGAAAATACGAAGGCATGGATTAGCCTCCTGGGCACCCTTGAAACAAATCCAATGAACACACAAACAAACAGACCGACACGTTATACCCGGGCAGAGCCGGGTACTTTTCTAGTACCATATAATTTCCAGTGCTTTCACTAACTTTTACAATAATTCTCAAAGAAAAATAAGATATATCATAATGTCCAACCTAGTAATCCCCATATACATAATTAGCACTTTACATAATGTTCTGTTACACTATGTGTCATTATATAAGTGGCCAGTTCATTAGAGGTTGATGCATTACTAGTGGTAATGTACAATCATTAGAATAGTACAAATAGAGTCAGGATAGTTGCTTTTTACAACAGGCGCCCATTTAGATTCATTATTATTCTACAGTGTACATAGCTAGAATCTACTGGCTGTTTTTTTCCGACTTAATCAAAGTATGTCCTTTGTTTGATTGTAGCAGAGTTTGCCATTTGGCGCAACCCTTAAGAGTATTAGCACAAGTTATCTGCGGTTTACTATAAGACTGTATTATATACTGTTATACAGGAAAGACATAAATATTGTTTGAATATTTCCCATAATATATTAAATCCTGTATTCGAATATTATGTGAGGTCTGCATTGAATTGGCGATTGATAGATGATCTTTATATATAAAGATTGGCAAAAGGATGTAATGATGAACAATTTCGAAATGTAAAGGGAAAAAAATGTGACTGAAAAAATATGTTTTTTGTTGTTAGTTATAAAGTTGTTCACTATATCAATGTAAAGAAGGCTCACAAGCGTCATTAAAAATAGAAAAAATAACTTTTAAGATCAGGAAGCTCTACTGGGAATGAGAACACACGACTTACATTTTAAAAACCCTTTGAAGAAGAAATCTGTCACTTGAAAGTGTGTTAATGGAGCCACAATAAATTAAGATGTGATGTTTGAATGTTTTAATTCTTCATATACAGTGAAGGAAATAAGTATTTGATCCCTTGCTGATTTTGTAAGTTTGCCCACTGTCAAAGACATGAACAGTCTAGAATTTTTAGGCTAGGTTCATTTTACCAGTGAGAAATAGATTATATAAAAAAAAAAAAAAGAAAATCACATTGTCAAAATTATATATATTTATTTGCATTGTGCACAGAGAAATAAGTATTTGATCCCTTTGGCAAACAAGACTTAATACTTGGTGGCAAAACCCTTGTTGGCAAGCACAGCAGTCAGACGTTTTTTGTAGTTGATGATGAGGTTTGCACACATGTTAGATGGAATTTTGGCCCACTCCTCTTTGCAGATCATCTGTAAATCATTAAGATTTCGAGGCTGTCGCTTGGCAACTCGGATCTTCAGCTCCCTCCATAAGTTTTCGATGGGATTAAGGTCTGGAGACTGGCTAGGCCACTCCATGACCTTAATGTGCTTCTTTTTGAGCCACTTCTTTGTTGCCTTGGCTGTATGTTTTGGGTCATTGTCGTGCTGGAAGACCCAGCCACGAGCCATTTTTAATGTCCTGGTGGAGGGAAGGAGGTTGTCACTCAGGATTTGATGGTACATGGCTCCATCCATTCTCCCATTGATGCGGTGAAGTAGTCCTGTGCCCTTAGCAGAGAAACACCCCCAAAACATAATGTTTCCACCTCCATGCTTGACAGTGGGGACGGTGTTCTTTGGGTCATAGGCAGCATTTCTCTTCCTCCAAACACGGCGAGTTGAGTTAATGCCAAAGAGCTCAATTTTAGTCTCATCTGACCACAGCACCTTCTCCCAATCACTCTCAGAATCATCCAGATGTTCATTTGCAAACTTCAGACGGGCCTGTGCATGTGCCTTCTTGAGCAGGGGGACCTTGTGGGCACTGCAGGATTTTAATCCATTACGGCGTAATGTGTTACCAATGGTTTTCTTGGTGACTGTGGTCCCAGCTGCCTTGAGATCATTAACAAGTTCCCCCCGTGTAGTTTTCGGCTGAGCTCTCACCTTCCTCAGGATCAAGGATACCCCACGAGGTGAGATTTTGCATGGAGCCCCAGATCGATGTCGATTGACAGTCATTTTGTATGTCTTCCATTTTCTTACTATTGCACCAACAGTTGTCTCCTTCTCACCCAGCGTCTTACTTATGGTTTTGTAGCCCATTCCAGCCTTGTGCAGGTCTATGATCTTGTCCCTGACATCCTTAGAAAGCTCTTTGGTCTTGCCCATGTTGTAGAGGTTAGAGTCAGACTGATTAATTGAGTCTGTGGACAGGAGTCTTTTATACAGGTGACCATTTAAGACAGCTGTCTTTAATGCAGGCACCAAGTTGATTTGGAGCGTGTAATTGGTCTGGAGGAGGCTGGACTCTTAATGGTTGGTAGGGGATCAAATACTTATTTCTCTGTGCACAATGCAAATAAATATATATAATTTTGACTATGTAATTTTCTGTTTTTTTTTAAATATAATCTATCTCTCACTGGTAAAATTAACCTAGCCTAAAAATTCTAGACTATTCATGTCTTTGACAGTGGGCAAGTTTACAAAATCAGCAAGGGATCAAATACTTATTTCCTTCACTGTACATTAAACACACTCTATCAAATTTAGAGAGGACCTGACACTAGGTCATATAAGTCCAACTGGTTAGCTGACCTGAATAGTGCTGTCTCTCTACTTCCAGCATATATTTTTTTACTGCCCCCCCTGTTCCAGAGATATGGCCCACTGTTGCTAATATGATATTAATATTAGATATGCTAATTTGCTGTAGATAGCCAAAAAGACATGAACTACCCCCATCTGCTAGTCAATGGATTTGGAGGCAGATGGGGTAGTTCATGCCTCCTTGGCCAACCACAGCAAATTAGCATATAGGGAGCCGAAACAACCATGGGTCATAGGGAGCCAACACAAAAGGCAGTCCAGGAAAAAAAAAAACTCATATCAAGAGTTATATATTTTGGATAAAATATCACAATCAGCAACTTTTCAGCCAAAAGTGTACTTCGCAGTGCTTTCTTACCTTCATGATGTCCACAATCATATGCTGTATATTCAAAAAAGTTGTCATCATTGACTTCATAGCCAAAAACATTAGAAAGAGGGGTGAGCAAGATTGTTCTTCCAATGTATGGAGTCTTTGAAATGTTATAAGTTCTATAGCTAACAGACCTGCAAAAGTCTTATAACAAGCATTAAGTAAGTGCTCTTGTGGCTCCTATAAACAAAAACATTTAGGGAACTTTTTATTACTGGGGTTTATTTATGACAATATAATAAATTGTTTCCCCTTAATATATAACTCAATGAATAAGAGAATTCAATTACAGGTTCCATTGTAATAGTGGACGAAATCTGCAAGCTTTATGTTCTAATATACAGAATGTTAGGAAATGTTATATTTTAATAATGAGTCTCAATAATGATCATTTAAGCCCCACAACAATTGTTCTTTAGGACATATTTATAGGAGGCATTGAATGGGACACATAACTAATCTTATATAAAGTGTGCTTATAGAAGGATTTCCAGTAGAAGTATCTTCTCTGTGAAATATACTATGCAAAAGTGAAAATTGCTGAAATGTGTGACTGTTGTGAAATATGTTAACTTTTCTGTGAGTTTTTAAAGGGGTGAAATGGCTCTAGCAAATCAAATTTAGAGGGGTTTTCCAGTCATAAGAAATCTGATCATGGGGTCTGACTTCGGGCACCCAATCAGCTGTTTTTAAGGGGCCATGGATCTTATGCAAACGCTTCTCCTTCATTCCTTACCTGCTCATATTGTAAATCATTGACATACTTGTAGTGGCAGTTCACTGTATTACAGCCTTCTCCCATTCACTCGATCAGCAGGGGTGCTAGGAGTCGGTCCCTCACCGATCAGATATTGATGGCCTATCCTGAGGATGGACGATCAATTTCTTATGACTGGAAAACACCTTTACAGCTGCTCTGTCAGGTCTCCTATGCTCCCCAAATAATAGAGGGGAAGATGGTGAGCTCTGAGATACACTAAATGGACAATAGTATTGGGACACTACACATTACACCCACACCAGCTTTTATGACATCACATTCTAAATCCAAAGGCATTAATACAGAGTTGCCCCCCCCCCCCTTCTAGCTTCTATTCTACTGGGAAGGCTTTCTACAGATTTAGTATCTGTTGGAATTTTGCCCATTCATCCAGAAGAGCATGTGGGAGCTCAGACACTGATGTTGGATGAGAGGGCCTGGCTCGCAATCTACATTCTAGTTCATCCCAAAGGTATTCAATGGGGTTGAGGTCAGGGCTCTCTGTGCAGGTTAGTCAAGTTCTTCCACATCAAACTCACCCAACCTTGTTTTGTTCACTGAGGCACAGTCATGCTGGAACAAAAAAGGGCCTTCCCCAAACTGCTCCCACAAAGTTGGAAACATAAAATTGTCCAAAATATCTTGGTATGCTAAAGCATTAAGATTTCTCTTCACTGAAATTAAGGGGCCTAGGCCAACCTCTAAAAAACAACCCCATAGCATTATTCCTTCACCACCAATCTTTACAGTTAGCAGAATGCAGTCAGGCGCATAATGTTTCCTTGGCATTCACCAAACCTAGACTCGTCCATCAGACTGCCAGATAGATAACTTTGATTAACCACTCCACAGAACACGTTCCCACTGCTCCAGAGTCCAGTGGCGGCGTGCTTTACAACACTCCTTACAACGCTTGGCATTGTGCTTGGTGATGTATGGCTTGAATGGAGGTGTTCAGCAATGGAAACCTATGCGATGAAGCTCCTGGTGCACCATTTTTGTGCTGATCTTAATGGCAGAGCGCTGGCGACTTTTATACACCGTGCGCCTCGCCACTCTGCGACCCCACTCTGTAACTTTAAGAGGTCTGTTACTTTGTGGCTGAGTTGTTGTGGTTCCAAAACGCTTCCATTGTGCAATAATACCACTTTGATCGTGGAATATCTAGGAGAGAAGACATTTTACAAATTGACTTGTGTAATCCTATTACAGTAACTCGAACTCAGTGAGCTCTTAAAGGGGTTGCCCACTACCGGACAAGTGATGACCTATCCACCACATAGGTCAGCAGTATATGATCTGTGGGGGTCCGACACCCTGATCCCGCACCGATCAGCTGCTCCAGTGGCCTGCAGGAACAAGATGTCATTGCACAGTACACAATGTACAGAGCAGGAAGCAGTTGGCTCCGGGTGTCGAACCCCCACAGATCATATACTGATGACCTATCTGGTGGATAGGTCGTTAGTTGTCCGGTAGTGGACAGCCCCTTTAAGGCTATGTTCACACGGAGTATTTTTCAGGAGGAATATCTGCCTCAAAAATTCAGTTTGGACGTTTGAGGCAGATTTTCCTCTCCCTGCACGCCGATTTTCGCTGAGTTTTTCGCTTTCTCTGCCTCCCATTGAAGTCAATGGGAGGTCAGAGGCGGAAACGCCCGAAGATAGGGCATGTCGCTTCTTTTTCCCGCGAGGCAGTTTTACTGCTCGCGGGAAAAAGACGCCGACGCCTCCCATTGAAATCAATGGGAGGCATTTTTGGGCCGTTTTTGCTGAGTTTTGCGACGCGGTTTCCATGTCAAAAAACTCGTCAAAATACTCCATGTGAACATCGCCTAGGAATTACAGATTTTCAGAAATGATTGTAAAGGCAGTCTGCATGGTTAGGTGCTTGATTTTTTTACACCTGTGGCAATGGGACTGAATGAAACACCTGAGTTCAATGTTGAAGAAATGTGTCCAAATATTTTTGTCCATATAATGTTTATAGATTTCCATGATTTGGTTCAGTATTTCATACTATAAACTATAAGGCTGGGTTCACACGACCTATTTTCATGCCTCATTTACGCCTGAAAATAGGGCTACAATACGTCGGCAAACATCTGCCCATTCATTTGAATGGGTTTGCCGACGTACTGTGCCGACGACCTGTCAATCGACGACGCGTAAATTGACTGCCTCGGCAAAGAAGTGCAGGACACTTCTTTGCAACGTAATTTGAGGCGTTCTTCATTGGCGTCAAAGACGCCTCGCATAATACGAGGAGGAGCTTTTACGGCTGAAACGAGGCAGCTGTTTTCTCATGAAAACAGTCTGTCATTTCAGCCGTAAAAGCCTCTCACCGTGTGCACATACCCTCAGTCTTTGAGTCCTGCTTTCCCTGCTCACAGTGATTGACAGCTCTTTCTGCATACAAACTCATTCAGGAAAAGCGGTCAATCATTTTGTGTGGGCGGGGAAGCAGGACTTGCAAGTTTTTTCTCTGAATCTTGGCAATATTTAAACAGCTTTTCACAAAATACTTATTGTACAAAGCTATATATCCCCAAAAAAATCGCCAGCCCTCCCTCTATACTTTGAAGATCTGACAGATCCATTTTAAAAAGACAGTAATATTTAAGATAAACAACTAACTAATGCACATTGGGTTTCAAATCCAAAATTGACACCTGATTGTGATTTTTTTTTTTCTTTGTTAAAGTAAGAAGACAAATTGCTAAGGCCCCATTGCACACGACCGTGGAATTCGTCCATAATTACGGACCCATTCACTTCTATTGCCCACGGACACCTTCCCGTATATTTACGGGAAGGTGTCCATGCTGTAGAAAGGCTCCGCAAAAGGTAGGACATGTTCTATTTTTTGCTTTTTACGGACCGTGCTCCCATACTTTATATGGGAGCACGACCGACAAATGCGGGTGGCTGTCTGCGGCTGTCAGCGGCCGGCCGTGCCAGCAAGCACGGACCATGATTACGTGCATGGTCATGTGCATGGGGCCTAATGCATATGTTTTCACTTTCTATTTTTCTATCCTATTTCTTATTCTATGCGGCATAGAAGGAGTAAAGTTTGTTGAATGTTTTCTTCAAATAAATGTTAATGGCAGTTATGATAACAGCAACAAAATATATATATTTTGTATTTCCAATTATATTAAAATCATTATCAGATTTTGTGCATCACCACACAAAATTCTGAATATATTCCAACATCCCTAAAGCAATATTTGCCCTTGGAGATGTAGTAAAACTAATAGGAGACAAATGTACTGCATGTAATAGGAAATGTGAACTTTAACAAATTCAGCTACCTTCAATCTCTACATTTATCACCCACCTTCTGTCTATTATGTATATGAAACATCTGCCTGTTTGCTTGAGGTCTAATCCATTTCATTGGCTTTCACATGTCCTACTAAAATAATGAATGGCAATGATAAATAGTGAAATATGATAATCCGACCACAAAATATTATTTAGAATTGTTCTGAATGGTAATCTAATGTAAGCATTGGCTTGACCCATTATATACAGCCATTGTCTGTCTATATTTCTCCCAGGAACTTTATACTGTATATGGCAGATGGTAGGATTTGTTCATTCAGAAAGATATTAAATGGCAAGTAGCATATGCCCATATTATGTAATGGGCAGAAAATGGTAATTAATTAATGATGATCATGTTAATTCAATGGGAAGAGGGTAGCAATGTGTGTTATTCATTATTTATGCTCACTCTGTATCAAATATCAGTCATTGAGCAAAAAAAGCAGAAAAACAACTAATTGTAATTTTTAATACTATATATTAATTCAGAAAAAAAACTGTAAGTATTGTACAACAGTAAATGTATACATATCCTTTTCATTACTATTATTACAGTGTCTGCTGTAGAATGTGCAGGAGGACTGAACTATAGTGCATGGTCTTCCCACATTACCAAATATAAACATGCTCCCTACACTGACTAAAGGTATGTTCACACGACTTATTTTCAGCCGTTTTTAGGGCCGTAAACGCCTACGAAAGACGGCTGAAAAAACAGAAGCTGAACGCCTCCAAACATCTGCCTATTAATTTCAATGGAAAAAATGGCGTTTCATTCCGACAGGGCGTTTTTTTAACGCGGTCGTTTTAAAAAATGGCGCGTAAAGACACGCCCCGTAAAAAGAAGTGCATGTCACTTCTTGAGCCGTTTTTGGAGCCATTTTTCATTGTGTCAATAGAAAAACAGCTCCAAAAAAACGTTTGTGGTTTCAAAAACGCCTGAAAATCAGAGACTGTTTTCCCTTGAAAACAGCTCCGTAATTTACAGCCGTTTTTCGTTTTGCGTGTGAACATACAATAAGGCCGGATTCACACGAGCGTGTTTGGTTCATGATATACAGACCTTATGTCGGTCGCATTTCCCGGACCGAACACACTGCAGGGAGCCGGGCTCCTAGCATCATAGTTATGTATGACGCTAGGTGTCACTGCCTCTCTGCGGAACTACTGTCCAGTACTGAAATCATGATTACAGTACCAGACAGTTTTCCCGCAGTGAGGTAGTGACAGCTAGCGTCATAGATAAATATGAGAGCATGTTCAGACGTGGCGGAATTTTTCCGCTGTAAATGTTGGTGCAGATTGGAGCAATTACACAACGAATCTGCACCAACATTTGCGTATTTGACAGGTAATTCAGACGTTGCAGAAAACACAGCGGACTTGCCACAGATTTCAGTTTTTGCATTGCAAAAGCTGAAATACGCAGTGAAATTCCGCTTCTTCTCCGCCACAGACAGTGCATGCTGCGGAGGGAAAATTGTGCACCGCAGCCTATGGTCCACAGCGGAGTTTTCCGCAACGTCTGATCTAACTTTCCTAAAAATGTATAGAAACAAATGTAAAAAACAACCCCTGGAGAATTCCGACTGTCCGCAGCGGAATTCCACAGCAATTCCGCCACGTGTGAATGTGCCCTGATGCTAGGAGTCCGGCTCCCTGCAGTGTGTTCACTGGCAATTTTACACTGATCGCTTGTTGTGATAATTGTCCTGTGTAAACAGGGCAACTATCAGCAGATGAACGAGCAAACGCTCGTTCATCAGCTGATCGTATCGTTTTAACTCCTTAACGACCACCCACCGTCTTTTGACGGCAGGCGGTGCAGGTGCTTGGTCTACAGCGACGTCTTTTGGCGTTGGTATAGAAGAGGCTGATGAGCGCTGATCCTCTAAACAGGAGCTGTAACTAACAACTCCTGATCTTAGAGCAGCCTGCTAAATACAGCTGGGGTCAGAAAATATTAGATTGCCACGGTCCATGACTGCGGCATGATCAAAGGGAACTTCCCTCTTTGATTGCGTTTATCGAAAACCCAGTTATGTGATCAAAGACTGGGGAATCCCTCTGCAGTCAGCCCTAGGGACCTAGAAAAGACCCCAATGCTGTCTGTTCAGTTTGCCTGCTGTTAGGGCACACTATGTGCTGCCCTAACAGCAGCCTGTGTCATAGTGACATTGTGAAATGTATTAGCATACAAGAGTATGCTAATACATCACAAATAAAATATAAAGTTGTAAGTAAAGTTCTCCCTTAATGAGATTAAAGAAAAAGTAATAAAAAAATAAATAAAAAAAATGTCCCCAAAAAAATGTCATTATTTTTCATAAAATATATTTTATTGGCCCTACATTATATGAAAACAAAAAAATATTGAATATCTAAATGACCGCAATAACCTGAAGAATTAGTTTAACAGGTTATTAAGCGTGAAACGTGAATGGGATAAAAGGTAAACAAGAAAAACTATGGCGAGAATCGCTTTTTCCTATATTCACGCCGTAAAAACAATTTTTTTTCTACCTCCAAATTGCGAGAAAAAAAAAATACTATTTTTCCTGCATAAAACAAGGCCTCATACAGCCACAACAATGAAAAAAGAAAGGTATGGCTTTTCAGGCCCGGTCATTAAAGGGTTAGAGCCCTTTCACATCAGCGTTCCTTTACGCTGAGGGTTTCCGTCAGAGGTTTCCGTTGGGTTAACCACCCATTGGAAAGGCAAACTGTAACCTTAGCTTCCGTTTCCTTCACCATTGACCTCAATGGTTTCCGTTTGTCACCGTTATGACAGGGCTCCGTCGTTTTTGATGGAATCGATAGAGTAGCGCAGTCGACAGGTGAAAGGAGCAAACGAGCGACAATCAACGAGCTGTCTCGTTGATCGGCGATCGTTGCACCGGCCAAACTTCTCCAGTGTAAAAGTACCTTTAGAGTGCTGCATTCTTAAATTCACAGTTCTTGATCTGAGTATTACAAATGTCATGTGGGGGGTGTTTTCCTTAAAAAAAAACAAAAAACACTATGAATACAGTGTTCCTTTGATCAGGCTTTTCACAATATCCTTGTGTGGATTCTCAGGCTCTAACCCCCTAAGCTTAGCTTAGCTATGACTTAGGCCCCAAGTGGTCTGAAACGCGTAAGCGTGGTCCCGGGATTTTTTTTATCTTTTGCTTTAACATGACCAAATAAACCATTTAACTTTTATACCGAGTGCTGGATACACCATCAATTTTCACTTTCATTACTTAGCTGAGGAAACCCAGCTTTCCTGGATTCCTTTATCTCACCCACCTCAACAAACTGAGTAAAACATACATACACACACATATATATATATATATATATATATAGATATATATACATATATATGTATGTACTCTGCGTGTATATGTGTATATGTATATATATATATATATATATATATTTTTTTTTTTATAACATTTCGTTCCTCTAAGTGACACCCTCTCTTCCCAGACGATGGGTGTATCTTTTGTGCGATTATCATAATTGTAAGTAGATTCCCTTGTAATTAGAAAACACTAGTAAAGTTCAATGGGATTTCTTCTATGCCCTAATAGGGCAAATGGAAAGGGGTTGTTCTGATGGGACAACCCCTTTTGAAGAGAAGCTCACGCTATTACATTTTCTTATGGAATTACTTAATTGAAAATGTAAAACGTAAGTACAATATTTACAGTAGTTTACTATCACTTACTACCATTGAAATATCCTAGGATAAATCTTATACTGGAAAATTGCTTCCGCATTGCTTTATTCTGCTATGCCAGTTTGGTGTACTGGTATATGCTGTATCCTAAGACCAGCAGACTGTTTACGTTCAGCTGTGAAGGTGAAAACTACCAAAGATGAAGAACCTGAAAATATAACCTTCAGGTTTTTTTTTACTTTCAAGGTGATTGGTTTCTGAGCAACATTTTGTCATTAATCACCATCTCCTGTTTGTCTGAGTTTATCTTACAAATAAATGGAAAAGAACAACCTATATCTAATCAGATAACCAAAATGTTCACAGTAGCAGAAGATAAGAGCACTGATCTTAACCCCTTAACGCCGAAGGACGGATATATCCGTCCTCAGCAGCTGCTAGTTCGCGCAGGAGGACGGATATATCCGTCCTGTGATCGCGCGGGTACTGACAGTTTACCCACGCGATCAGCGGCAGGAGCACGGCTGTTATACACAGCCTGGCTCCTGCTGCAACTGCCGGAATCGAAGCACGCGCCGATTCCGGCAGTTTAACCCATTAAATGCCGCTGTCAACAGTGACAGCGGCATTTAATGTGTTTGACAGAGGGGGGAACTCCCTCTGTCTCCCGATCGGCGCCCCCGCAAACAAATCGCGGGTCGCCGTCGGGTTTCCATGACAGCCGGGGGTCTAACAAAGACCCCCAGGTCTGTCTTCAGCATCTGCCTGTTAGGCGATGCCAGAGGCATGACCTAACAGGTTGCCTGTCAGTTTTACACTGACAGGCAATAATGCTTTGGTATACTAAGTATACCAAAGCATTATATATGCGATCGGCATATCGCATAGTGAAGTCCCCTGGTGGGACTAAAAAAAAAAAAGTAAAACCGTTAAATAAAGTTTGTGAAAAAAAAAATAAAAAAAATTACAGTCAAAGTCAAATAAAACTACTTTTTTGCCCCAAAAAGTGGTTTTATTTAATAAAACGGTCAAAACAAATCACACATACACATATATGGTATCCCCGCGATCGTAACAACTTGACCAATAAAATGAACACATTAATTAAACCGCCGGATGAACGGCGTCCAAAGAAAACGCAAAAAACAACGGCAAAATTCTCTCTTTTCTCCCATTCCCCCCATAAAAAATAAAATAAAAGTTCATCTATAAGTCCTATGTACCCCAAAATAGTACTAATGAAAACTACACATTGTCCCGCAAAAATCAATCCCACGTACGGCCACATCGACGGAAAAATAAAAAAATTACGCCTCTTGGAACGCGGCGATGCAAAAACAAGTAATTTTTTTCTAAAAGGCTTTTTATTGTGCAAACGTAGAAAAAACATATAAAATCTTTACATATTTGGTATCCCTGTAATCGTGCCGACCCATAGAATAAAGTTAACATGTTATTCACGCTGCATAGTAAACGGCGTAAATTTATAACGTGAAAATTAATGCTGGAATAGCTGCTTATTTTCAATTCTCTCCTAAAATAAAGTTAATAAAAGTTAATCAATATATTATAAGCATCTAAAAATGGTGCAATTACAAAATACAACTCGTCCCGCAAAAAACAAGCCCTTATACGGCTATGTCGACGGAATAAAAAAAGAGTTACGACTCTTGGAATGTGACCGTGAAAAAACAAGAAATAATCCTTGGTCATTAACGTGCAAAATGGCCCGGTCATTAAGGGGTTAAGGAAGGCAGAGACTCGTCAAATTGTGTGATTATTTTAGTAAGGACAAGTCTTTATGTAAAGGGACAGAGCCATAAATCATTATCCGAATAAGGGAACTTAGAGATAATAGTGGGGCTGATATATCCATGCATGATATGAACAACATTATATACAGCTTTGGATGTATATCAGTAAGGCCTCATGCACACGACCGTATTTTTTCCCACCCGTAAATACTGGCGTAAATACGGGTCCGGTGTCACACGTATTCCACCCGTTTTGCACCAGTATTTACGAACCCGTGCTCGTAAATATGGGTCCGGTGTCACACGTATTCCACCCGTATTTACGAGCACGTTTTTGGCGGCAAAATAGCACTGCACTAATCGGCAGCCCCTTCTCTCTATCAGTGCAGGATAGAGAGAAGGGACAGCCTTTTCTGTAATAAAAGTTAAAGAAATTCATACTTACCCGGCCGTTGTCTTGGTGACACGTCCCTCTCTTCACATCCAGCCCGACATCCCTGGATGACGCGGCAGTCCATGTGACCGCTGCAGCCTGTGATTGACCTGTGATTGGCTGCAGCGATCACATGGCCTGAAACGTCATCCAGGACGTCGGGCCGGATGTCGAGAGGGACGCGTCACCAAGGCAACGGGCGGGAGACCGGACTGGAGGAAGCAGGAAGTTGTCGGTAAGTATGAACGTCTTTTATTTTTATTTTTTACAGGTTTATTCTGATCGGTAGTCACTGTCCAGGGTGCTGAAAGAGTTACTGCCGATCAGTTAACTCTTTCAGCTCCCTGGACAGTGACTATTTACTGACGTCGCTTAGCAACGCTGCCGTAATGACGGGTGCACACATGTAGCCACCCGTTATTACGAGAGCTCCATAGACTTCTATGGACTGTCCGTGCCGTTATTAAGGCCTGAAATAGGACATGTTCTATCTTTTTCAACGGCACGGGCACCTTCCCGTGAGAAAACGGGAAGGCACCCGTCGCCAATAGAAGTCTATGAGCCCGTTATTACGGGTCGTGATTACGACCCGTAATAACGGGAGTTTTTACGGTCGTGTGCATGAGGCCTTAATCAGGGTTGCCAACCTCCACTTCAGAAATTTCTGGACAACTGAGCTAAAAATCACGGACAGACCAAAATTTGTACGGACACATTACAAAATTAAAAGTAAGGCCCCATGCACACGACCATAGATTTAGTCCGTAATTACAGACCCATTCATTTCAATGGCCGTAGAAACCTTCCGTAAAAAATAGGACATGTCCTATATTTTTATTTTATGGGCCATGCTCCCATACTTTATAATGGGAGCCAGGTCCGCAAATGCGCATGACTGTCCGCAGCCGGCCGTGCCCGTAATCACAGATTGTGATTACGGGCACAGTCGTGTGCATGGGGCTTCAGTGATAATAAGGAGCATAACTAACACCTTTTATAAGTGATCACAGAAGTGGGATAGTAAAAAGAAGAGTACGGGAACAACTGAAGTTTAATTAAAAACCGATTAAAGTAAGGCTTCTGTCACACTAGCGTTTCTATACGTTTACCTCTCTTCCATCAGAGGAAGAGAGGATCGATACGTTAAACGGAAAGCAACGGTTCCGTTACAATTACCATTGATTTCAATGGTAATTCTTTTGTATCAGTTGCTGTCCATTTGTCTCCATTTGCTAGGTTTGCGTTTTTTTGAACGGAAACAAAAGTGCAGTCTGTAGAACTTTTATTTTCGTTCAAAAGAACGGAAACCTAGCGAACAGAGACAAATGGAAAGCAACCGATACAAAAGAATTACCATTAAATTCAATGGTACTTCTAATGGAACTGTTGCTTTCCGTTTAATGTATCGATCCTCTCTTCCTCTGATGGGATAAAAAGAGAAAAAACACGGCGCCACCTTGTGCAGATCAGTTGGTAAAGGTGAGACAAGAATGCAGGTAATGTGCTCACCTAGGTACGGAATTAGTAGGCGTGTAATTAGAACCACAGTGCTGCTGCCAGATCCGAGTCGGTATCCAAAAGGACCGCTTGGGTAGAGAAATTTGCAGGAGAAAAGAGGATCATTCCAGGGGCGCTGCTGTGTGGTAGTAATGATAGGAACGAAGTCCGGAGGTATTGATAAATTCAATTTATTCGAATGAGTGGCTACGCGTTTCAACGATGAACAATCGTCTTCATCAGGCCATGTGCATAATACATTAGACACGTCTTATATAACATCTTGGTTCACAACTGACACGAGTGAAAAAAGCCGCCAAATCTGTAGGGGTCAAGGTGCGATCGTGACGTCACGATCGCACCTTGACCCCTACAGATTTGGCGGCTTTTTTCACTCGTGTCAGTTGTGAACCAAGATGTTATATAAGACGTGTCTAATGTATTATGCACATGGCCTGATGAAGACGATTGTTCATCGTTGAAACGCGTAGCCACTCATTCGAATAAATTGAATTTATCAATACCTCCGGACTTCGTTCCTATCATTACTACCACACAGCAGCACCCCTGGAATGATCCTCTTTTCTCCTGCAAATTTCTCTCTTCCTCTGATGGAAGAGATGTAAATGTATATCAATGCTAGTGTGAACGTAGCCTAATACAATTAAGATATTAATAATACGTTAAAAAAAACAAAAAAAAACACTGGGTATTGAACCAGTGACTTTTCAAATGAAAGGCAAACTAGCTAACCGCTACATTATAGAAGCCATCATATCCAATACCTACCAAACACTAGTTGAGGGTCAATTCAATAACAGTGGGCACTGTCTCAGTCTATCCTGCCAGCAACATTTTACTGCTGCCATGAGTTCGCCCGCAAAGGGGCCCACTAAGTCTGTGTCGCCCAGGGGCCCAGGTAAACTTGGATCCGGCCCTGCACCTAGGCGTGTGAAAAAATATTTCTGTCACTAAAACCGGAATAAAAAATTACAAACATAGTCCTTTCTTTGGGATATTTGCAGTTTAAAACTTACAGAGACCTTAAAAGACAAAACTGTTCAGAGTCCTAATTTAAGAAAACCAGAGTTAAATCTATTCCCGGATTGTCTTTCCTTATACAGCAGTAGATTTATGATGGGTTACATGGGACACATTACATGTAGACTGGAGATTTCCTATACCCCTATTAAATTATGATGTATGCAAACTATGTCTCAGGTGCAATAAACCTAGTACAGTCTAAATGCACAATAATAAGCAGCTCATTAACTTATCAGATATTCTGAGCAATAGCACGGGATCATCTGGGAACAGGGGAGTACAGGAGACCTGAGTTATGGGACTGATTAGAATCCGATCATTATGAGTACGTTTTCGTGAGCACTAAGCTGACAAGATAACAATTCTTTATTTAAAGCTCCATTATTCCCAAAAATTTCATTTCTGTGGGTTTTTTATTCCGTGCAGAAATAAAAAAAAGTCAAAACATTATCTGTAGACCATTAACATAATAAGAGGAGAATGCACAAATTGGATTTCAAATAATTGCAAACACTGAACATTTTTCTAATTATTAAGTATTAAACACAATGCTATAGTCATTTGGCTCGTGTTCTAACTATAGATATGTTGATACCATCCCAAAAAAGCTTCATATCAGCATGTTATTAGTTATATCTTGTGGGGAAACATCTGTCTCATTTCTTCTCAGCTATAATTGTGACTATTCAATTGGGGAAGCGAAGGATAATACCTAGAAATGTATTGGTCCTCAACAGGGCCGGCCTTAGGGTTGTGCGAGCTGTGAGAGCGCACAGGGCGCTGCCCCCTCCAAGCATGTAGGGGGCGCCGCTGGGCTCTGCCTCTACTCTGTGCTCTTCTCTTAGTTACACACACGGAGTAAATATGAGCCGAGGAGCAGAGGAGGAAGCGCCGCACATAGCCCATCCTGCACGAAGCCTGTGATTCTAACAGCAAGGAGAGATGGTGAGTATCTGTGTGTGTGTCTGTGTGTATATGTGTGCGTATACAGTATGTGTCTTTGTGTGTCTCTGTGTGTGTATATGTGTGTGTGTATACAGTATATGTCTCTGTGTATATACAGTATGTGTCTCTGTGTTTGTATGTGTATATGTTACAGTGTGTGTGTGTTTGTGTTTGTGTGTGTGTGTCTGCATGTGTTTATGTCTTTTGTAAAAGCGTGTGTTCAATCTTAAAGTATAACAGATAAAACGAAGATATCTGTGATGCCTCCTATAGACCCGGCTGCCCCTATATACCCTGCTGCCCTTTTTTTTCCCCTTCTGCCCCTTATATACCCTGCTATCCCTATATACCATGCTGCCCCTTATATACCATGCTGCCCCTATATACCATGCAGCCCCTTATATACCCTGCTGCCCCTTATATACCCTGCTGTCCCTTATATACATTGCTGCCATTTATATACCTTGCTGCTCTTTATATACACTGCTGCTCCTTATATACCCTGCTGCCCCTTAAATACTCTGCTGCCCCTTATAAAAGCTGCTGCCCCTTATATATATTTATATATATATGCCTCTGTGTGTGTGTGTGTGTGTGTGTGTGTGTGTGTGTGTGTGTGTGTGTGTGTGTGTGTGTGTGTGTGTGTGCTTATATGTGTCTGTGTGTATAGTTATCATCTACGACATTATCTGTACTCAGAGTTATCACTGTGTTATCAGCAGTGTTACATAGGACTGCAGGTAACATCTACTACATTATCTGTACTCAGAGAGTTATCACTGTGTTATCTGTGTTGTTACATAGAATTGCAGGTAACATCTACTACATTATCTATACTCAGTTATTACTGTGTGTTATCTGTGGTGTTACATAGGGTTGCACGTGAAATCTACGACATTATCTGTACTCAGAGAGTTATCATGTGTGTTATCTGTGGTGTTACATAGGACTGCATGTGAAATCTACTACATTATCTGTACTGGGTATATATGGGTCTGTTTGTGAATGTGTCTTTGTGCTTGTATATATGTGCCTTTTATGTATTTGTATATGTTCCTGTCTGAGTATTTATCTGCCTGTGTGTGTATGTGTATGTGTCTGTATGTCTATATATTTAATGGTATGTATATATTCCAGATGTCTGTATATTTGCCTGTATGTCTAAATATCTGTCTTTATACACTACCGTTCAAAAGTTTAGGGTCACTTAGAATTTCCCTTATTTTTTAAAGAAAAGCACAGTTTTTTTCAATGAAGATAACATTAGATGAATCAGAAATACACTCTATACATTGTTAATGTGCTAAATGACTATTCTAGCTGCAAACATCTGGTTTTTAATGCAATATCTACATAGGTGTATAGAGGCCCATTTCCAGCAACCATCACTCCAGTGTTCTAATGGTACATTGTGTTTGCTAACTGTGTTAGAAGGCTAATGGATGATTAGAAAACACTTGAAAACCCTTGTGCAATTATGTTAGCACCGCTGTAAACAGTTTTGCTGTTTAGAGGAGCTATAAAACTGACCTTCCTTTGAGCTAGTTGAGAATCTGGAGCATTACATTTGTGGGCTCGATTAAACTCTCAAAATGGCTTTCATGTGAAACTCGACAGTCTATTCTTGTTCTTAGAAATGAAGGCTATTCCATGCGAGAAATTGCCAAGAAACTGAAGATTTCCTACAACGGTGTGTACTACTCCCTTCAGAGGACAGCACAAACAGGCTCTAACCAGAGTAGAAAGAGAAGTGGGAGGCCCCGCTGCACAACTGAGCAACAAGACAAGTACATTAGAGTCTCTAGTTTGAGAAATAGACGCCTCACAGGTCCTCAACTGGCAGCTTCATTAAATAGTACCCGCAAAACGCCAGTATCAACGTCTACTGTGAAGAGGCGACTCCGAGATGCTGGCCTTCAGGGCAGAGTGGCAAAGAAAAATACATATCTGAGACTGGCTAATGAAATGAAAAGATTAATATGGGCAAAAGCACACAGACATTGGACAGAGGAAGATTGGAAAAAAGTGTTATGGACATACGAATCGAAGTTTGAGGGGTTTGGATCACACAGAAGAACATTTGTGAGACGAAGAACAACTAAAAAGATGCTGGAAGAGTGCCTGATGCCATCTGTAAAGCATGGTGGAGGTAATGTGATGGTCTGGGGTTGCTTTGGTGCTGGTAAAGTGGGAGATTTGTACAAGGTAAAAGGGATTTTGAATAAGGAAGGCTATCACTCCATTTTGCAACGCCATACCATACCCTGTGGACAGCGCTTGATTGGAGCCAATTTCATCCTACAACAGGACAATGACCCAAAGCACACCTCCAAATTATGCAAGAACTATTTAGGGAAGAAGCAGGCAGCTGGTATTCTATCTGTAATGGAGTGGCCAGCGCAGTCACCAGATCTCAACCCCATAGAGCTGTTGTGGGAGCAGCTTGACCGTATGGTACGCAAGAAGTGCCCATCAAGCCAATCCAACTTGTGGGAGCGGCTTCTGGAAGCATGGGGTGAAATTTCTCCCTATTACCTCAGCAAATTAACAGCTAGAATGCCAAAGGTCTGCAATGCTGTAATTGCTGCAAATGGAGCATTCTTTGACGAAAGCAAAGTTTGAAGGAGAAAATTATTATTTCAAATAAAAATCATTATTTCTAACCTTGTCAATGTCTTGACTATATTTTCTAGTCATTTTGCAACTCATTTGATAAATATAAGTGTGAGTTTTCATGGAAAACACAAAATTGTTTGGGTGACCCCAAACTTTTGAATGGTAGTGTATATATACAGTATATATATTACAGTATGTGCGTGTCTATTTATGTGGTTCTTTTTTTGGTTTGTGTAGGGGGCGGCAATACAGAATCCCGCACAGGGCGCCATCCAACCTAAGGCCGGCCCTGGTCATCAGCACTCACTGAACTGTATCCGTATCTTTGTATAAAGATTAGATGACAAAGCTTAGGGGGATGAAACACAATTTGCAATGTACCAACAATTCTAAGGAATCATGCAGGACATAGAATATCTTGCACAATAAAATCCAATATTTATAAAAAAAATTATAATAATTTTGATAAACAGAACAAAATGTATAAAACATGTCATGAGACACACAGACAAGATAATGAATGCAACAAACAAAGGCAGATTCCCCACATAATGAAATGACCCTAAGTATAAAAATGTGTATATAAATATAAGTAAATGAATTGATGGTAGTACTTGTTGTACTACTGCTACTGCTTGTACATAGAGTACAGCGGGGCCGGTCACATGACGAAGAGTCGTATCGTCATCAAAGAAGGCTGCACAACTAGACATCCGGTCCCCCAGCAGCGCTATAAAAATCTATGAAAATCTCAGAATCAGCGCAACTGAGGACCACAATGTATATTTGCATACGGCAGTGAGTACACTGCTAATAATTTTTGGTCCCCACATAACCCCCTTAAGGTCAATTGAGATTCGCCGTGGAGTCCGTTGTGTTGATGGGAATAACAGCATTGCATCTAGCACTATACTCCCCATGAAATCTTAACGAAGATCTAAACAAAATCTTTGCGAAAACGACACTTTTTTACATGAAAGCGAAGTGTTAAATACATGGTGGTTTGTAATACTGCCTTGTGATAAGAGCTGTAAATCGTTATCTTTTAAGCCCTCACTTTTCTGTCATGAACTGTTTTGACACAATGCCTGCTGCCTGATATTTGGTGGTATGTTTTTTAGGCAGGAGAGGACATTGGTAATTTAGTCTATGACTCATGCAAATATAATTAAACCAAAGATAAGAAAATAACTGAGACGTCTAGAATAAAAATGAACATTAAGGCTTTATGTGTAAATATGCACCATTTATAACTGACTGCCATGCAGATTTAGAAAAGTCATTGGTTTCATGCAGTTAAATTGACTTGGAAGTGCAAATTTAGTTGGATTGAAAGATTAACCTCACGTGCGCATACTGTCTAATTCGAGTAGACTGTGGGAAGGCCCGGGATCATTTAGCTGCAATAACGACAGCATTTGGAGACACCCACGCCATAGCAAAATTATCCCTCTTGTCAGTGGGAAAGTTAGGCAATTTAATTTCTGTTTACCTGGGCACAAAATATTATGGACATGCTCCATATGGTTCCTTTTTACGGAGTTATAGGCACGATGTGTGCCACTATTTGGTGCCACCATGCAGCACTTTATTCTAGAGGAGAATATCTCTGTAACCCTGCCCGTAATAGAGCATGTCACAATTTTTTTTTCACAGATTTTATATTAATTCTTGAGGAGAAAACTCAAAGGCACACAAAGATACATTATGGATTTATAGATTTCCATGAGAGCCATATTATGTACAAAATAGCTGTGTGTATGAGGTCTAAAGGGCAATAGGATCACACAAAGCTATCAAGTAACCGTTCACATAAATATGACAGTTATGTGTGGTCAGTATACACCCAGTATACATTTCAGCCCATAATATGGGCTCATGCATCGTTTTGTATGGAACCATTATAGGGCTTCCAAAGAAGTGCATTAGCCCTCTACTGTACCTCAGTATGCCTCTGATTTCATACGGAATCCTACAGAAAAATATTGCGGAATGCTCCAATGGACTCTGTGTGTCGTATGTGTGTAGGTATTCTTCCCTAGAAGCATTACATCCAGGGGAGACTATCTCCATACACACAGAGTCCGATGGAGCCTGTATGGCAGTTCATGGGGGCTGTACGGCTCCATACTAGAGAAGCCATATAGTCCCGGTGCCCATGTACATGAGCCCTTAAGGAAATATTGTGAAATATATAAAATTTCACATTGTAAACCACATAAACATTCACAGTTCACCGTTCTACAATGTATGACATCTGTGACCTATGTGACCACACCCACAAACAGAAAATTATAGGCCGCATAAAAGAAAGCAAAAAGTAATTGCCAGACATTATATACTCCAAAATAGTGTTTTCGACAATTTATATAAAGGTGCTCCATTGTTGGTTTAGACTAAATGGCAAATCTATACACTTTATATTTGATAGAGATTTATGTTGTAAATCTATGCTGTAAAACACTTATGCCTAGTTCTTCATTTTACTTAGTGAATGATTGTGGTTCTTGAACAGGATTTGATAGCAGCACAACTGTAATGCTATATACTATTGTTGACATATATATTGCTGGCATATTTTGTTGGCATATGTATTGTTTAGGCTGTGTTCACATCAGTGTTGTCTTTCCATAGAAGGATTCCATCTGAGTTTTCCGTCCGGGGAACCCCTCAACGGAAAGGCAAATGGAAACCTTAGCTTCCGTTTGCATCATCATTCAAGTCAATGGTGACGGAAACGTTGCTAATGGTTTCAGTTTGTTACCGTTGTGACAGGGTTCCGTTGTTTTGACAGAATTAATAGTGCAGTCGACTGCAATCTTGGTTTCTAGCCCTAAACACCTTTTCCTTGGTTACTTATCAAAGAGTAGCAACTTGCTGTCATCTTTTTTGTCATTCTTGTGTGGTGTGTACAATCTTGGGTTGATATAATGAATAGTAATATTTTAAGTAAATTTTGGCCTTGTGCCGTGTGTGATTTATGACGGCTGGTTGTCTTTGATGTGAAGTTGCTAGGTCAAGTGTTCCTAACCCTTCTCGAGTGACAGCCATCCCAACTTGCTGTCATATTGCCACCAACTGGTGACATTGATTTAATTAAAAGTATAAATCTTTGAATAACCATTTAAATGTGTGACTGATGGATTGTCACAACCTGTTTTTATGCCACTAGTGACATAATTTTTACATGTCTGACGTTTTTATCTGTTTCCATAATTAAACCAGCCTTTGATGTGTGAACATCCTGTGATCTACAGTTCCCTTCCTGTATTGCCTAATAAAAAATTAGAAAGGTCCAAAATTTTGCGCTTATTTTTTTTTTTTTTTTTTTGTATATTAATTTATGGAGTTGGATAGCCATTATTCTAATACCAAGCTTCATATTGCCTGCTTCCCTTCACACAGCCATGGAGCCAATTAATAAAATAATGGCTGTCAGAGGGGCAAGTTTACTGAAGAAAAATGTATACAGCTCCCATTGAGCAAATAGTAGATATGTCTTCATTAAGCTCCCCCAAGTGGCAATTATAAGCAATAAAAAAATTTATAATTAGATTTTATGACCGCAAGGGGAAGCAAAGGGTTTTGATATCTTTAATAGGAAAATGAAGCTCCAACCCATATATATTATAAATTATAGTATCAAATGAATTAGTGCATATATCAACCATGTTTGCTGTACACTAGAGCATCATAAAGATACTGTAATGATGTTTATACAGAGTGCACAATTGCACCCATTTACGAGCCAAAAATAGTACATACTGGAAAACAAAGCTTGAAAAATATGTCGCTCCTTCCTGGGAACCCCTTGACTAAGCATAGCCACGAGGCATGAAATTACACACTTACTTGCTTCACTAACTCCTTGGAAACTCCTTAGAAAAAGGAAAATATTGCTTGTCTTTTAACAGGAGCCATTAAAGCAATATTTTGCTAGCTTATTGAAAAGGACAATGAGATGACTGTATAAAATATGAACAATACATTTAAGGCGGACTACAATTAATATATAAAAAAGCATAAATGTTAAGTACGAGAATGCAATAGGGAGAATCCAATTTATAGTTATTCAATTATGTAACGCCTTTCTCAAAGGCACATTGAAAATAATGTTCAACAACATTGTCATTTGAATGTAATAAATTGAGCTTGTAGCTGATATTGTTTCTAGAGCTAAGAAATATAGGACATTTATTTTTGAAATTCAGGACAACTGCTACATTACATAACATCAACTTGATACATTAAAAAATAACATTTTACCAATTTAAATTCTGCCAGCACTAAATTCAACTTGTTGAAATGTGTGACACATTTAGAACTTTTATTTTCTCCCTTGATTGAAATTAGTCACCAGAAAGAGTCGGTGGTTCCATTGATTATTATACGGAGCAGACCCGAGGCGTCCTTCTGACCAGCTAATTACTAAGCGTCACGCTATCAATCCCTGCAGAAAATGAGGCTCTAACTTTCCAAATTTGAAAATCAATTACCCCCTGACTTGTGCGGGTGTAAGTCACAGCAGAAGCTGAGTTATCATTAGCTCTTTTATTACTAATGGCATGAGGGTCTATATAATGAAAACCCTACATGTTTGGGCCCCGCCTTTGAATAATTTTATGTTCTCGTTGTGCAATGATTTGTCATACAGGTCCAGACTAGTTTTTTCATATTTTCCTCTTTAACCCCTAAGGAAACAATATTAATCTTTACCAGTCAAAGAAATGGTGCCAGTCTGATTCAAGCTAAATGTACTGTATTAAATACTAGCGCATTCTCTTCAATTATATCGCATAGACCTTAGTCACTTTTTCATTACCAGCTGTTCCATACATCCTTGGAATGACCAACCTTTGCACAAATCTCCCCCACTCCATCTCTAATTTTGTGACTCATAATCATCAGAAGGATGGAGTTATTGACCCCATGTACACCCCACATTGGTTTCCACTCCAAATGGGTGATATAAAGGTCACATGATATGAAGATAATGGGTCACTCAGTGCCTCCCAAGATAACCACTGCATATATTCCTTATTAGGCCCAGATCACACACAGAGTTTTGATGCAGTATTTGTGGCAGTTTTTGGCTCAGTGGACAAAAGGAAAAAATATGCATCAGCCTTTTCTTTATATCCTTCCTTCCTTTTGGATCTACATCTGGCTTTGGTTCAAAAGAGTGAGCCCAAAACTGCCACAAAACTGTGTGTGAACCTGGCCTTAGTGTCAGCTATAGAATAGAAAAAAAGCTGGTTACATAAACTGCACACCAAGGGCAGTTTTGAAAGTCCCATTCATTATATAGACTGACAATTTAGAATAAAATGAATTCAAAATATACCTAATAATAAGTTAAACATGACAAAGTTTTTCCATTTAAGACAATTCCCTTCTCGCACGTCAGTCGATAGAAGGCTTTTCGGCAGCGTCCAGCCCTAAGGAACTGCTTCAACTAAAAATACCATTTGTCAGGGAGGGAAGATTCATCAGATCTGGTAACAAAAAAAAATTGGTACCGCGTTTTTTTTAAATTGAGGTCTTATTGTTAAAAAACAACCTCAAAGACACCATACTTAGGGTATGTGCACACACACTAATTACGTCCGGAATTGACGGACGTATTTCGGCCGCAAGTCCCGGACCGAACACAGTGCAGGGAGCCGGGCTCCTAGCATCATAGTTATATACGATGCTAGGAGTCCCTGCCTCTCTGCAGGACAACTGTCCCGTACTGTAATCATGTTTTCAGTACGGGACAGTAGTTCCACGGAGAGGCAGGGACTCCTAGCATCGTATATAACTATGATGCTAGGAGCCCGGCTCCCTGCAGTGGGTTCGGTCCGGTACTTGCGGCCGAAATACGTCCGTCAATTACGGACGTAATTAGTGTGTGTGCACATACCCTTAGAGCAAATTGTGTTTCGGTGAAAAAATACTGTAAATGCCTCAAAAAAGCCACAATCAAAAATGAATTGTGTGTAGAGAAAGTTATTTGCCTATTGACTACTAGCAAACATCTGCCTGCGGGCACTTTTAGCAACTAAAAAACGCCTCTGAAAATGCCATGAAAACCTGTGATTCCAGGTCAATATTATAGGTCAAATAGCTGGAAGCTGGTTGGCATCCAATCAAATAAGTATTTTATTTTATAATACTGTGGTTTGCTAAGAAAGTTGTGTTAAAAATGCAAAATCTGCAAAAAAAAAAAGAACAAACTATGAAATGAACATGAAGCTACAGCAGTCAGAACGGAATTGTCTAAATCTCTGAACAGGGAGAACAGTGGTGGTTAAATCTTACCAACTGTTAAGAAACCCTATTCTGGAATTACATACTTGGGAGGATGGGTATGAAAAAGTGCAAGAACTGCTATTCTGCTTGCATTCGAGCTGTACACAAAAACATTTGTCAGTCTTCCATGTAAAAATGAACATAAAGTACAAATTACTATAGAAGTCCCAAATCACCTGTTATAGCAATATTCATAATAATAAATAAGGCAGATACAATTATGTTAAAACGATAGACCATGTCCAGTGGCGTAACCACTGCTGTAGCAGCCATAGCGACTGCTACGTGGGCCCGCGGCATGCGGCCCACCACATTCAATAGCATCTACGTTCTTAGGATGCAGATACTATTGAACACTATGGCAGAGTAGTGTGGCATCTCCCTGCTCTGCCATATACTAGGCTACAGGTCACTGGATCATGCCGGCCTAAACAAGGATCCTGTCGGCGTTAATGCTTTGGCACAGCTCTGTTCGACGTGGGAACGGGGTCTAGGTGAGTATAACATTTTTTGTTTTATTTGTTTGGGGGGAGCTATGTACAGGGGGGCTATATGGCGCGATCTACAGGGGGGCTGTATGGCGCTATCTACAGAAGGGGCTGTATGGTGCTATCTACAGGGGGCTTTATGTCGCTATCTAGAGGGGGCTGTATGGCGCTATCTACAAGGGGGAGGTGAGGGGTACTATCTATATGGGGGAGGAGGGCACTATCTTCAGGGGGGAAGGGTGGCACTATCTACAAGGCGGTTTTGACACTGTCTACAGGGGGGCTGTATAGCATTGTCTGCAGGTCGACTGTATGGCACAATCTACAGGGCGGGTTATATGGCACAAACTACAGGGGGCGCAATCTACAAGGGGGGCTGTGTGTGGTACCCAGGGGAGGGGGTGCCCAGTCAAAAGTTTGCTATGGGGCCCAGCCTTTCCTAGTTACACCCCTGACCATGTCTTATAAAAGGCTACATGTTTCATTGCAGATAAACACTTCAATGTATTGTCCATACATTTTAGTTTATTTTATCTGTTCTAGTCTGGTTGTAACAGTGTTGAATGCTACTGCTATCTAATGGTATTGCCTAAATAATTGCACACCAAATGTATTCAGTGCCTCAGGTGTCTTTATGTTAAGATCTTACAATAAATTATAACATCTTGATCCATCTGGATAATTTGAGTTTTTGTACCACTTGTGCACATAATACAGTAGATTAGTTGTGAAATAGATCCTAACGGATCCATATGGTTCCCATTACTTCTAATGGGTCCATTGGGATTTTGTACTCTTTTAGGCTTTTTTTTTAGAGGAAAGAATAGTGCTGCTGTACTTACCATCATTAAAGCAACAGAAATCCACTGGAGCGCTGGTGTGAACAGAGCCTACGTTCCCTAGAAAAAAAAAAAAACAGAAGTTTGGCAACCCTAGTGGTCCTAGAGCAAAGAACAATTGCACCAGAGCTTTGTAATATGTTATTAGTAACATGATCTTGTAGAGCTCCGCAAAGGATTTAACTTTAATATAAGTGAATATAAAAAAAATCAGCTGTTCAACTGGTAGGTATCCCTTAGCTAAAGATATTAACGCATTATTGCACATTTCAATAACTTGAGTGATATAATTGTGTTGTACCAGAATGTATTCTTAGAGGACAATAAAATACTTAAAGGTAACCTGTCACCAGCATTTCACCTATTAAACCAGCAATACCTGGTGCTAGTGGGTGAAAAATCACTGCTATATAACCTATAATGGTCTCTTAGTCGGCTCTGTAGCTTTAGTATTCAGTTTTTTAGTGTTCCCACACCGTATGCTAATGAGCATAAAAGAGTCACATCTTTATTTGAAAAGAGTCATATCTTCATTCCTCAAGTCTTTCCGAGTTCTTACTTTTGATTGATAGCTCCTCGATTTCCCCCAGCACACAAAATACCGCGCTTGTGCATTGATGTCCTTTTCTGGTGCGTGCGTACAGCAGGACACCCGATTATTACGATAAATGCACAAAATGTTTGCAGACCGTTATTTAGAGTCGGAGGAGGAGTTTAGGAGAGGGGATAACGGCAATGAGCTTATTATAGCAGCGGCCAGAGAGGGATAAATAAAGTTCAATAGGTGAAATGCTGGTGACAGGTTCCCTTTAAGCTTTGAGACATATTATAATACATTTATGCTTGGACTCCACAATGACATTTGGTCACCTATGAGTCACTGTTAGGCCTGATTCACACGAGCGCTGAGCATCTCAAACATGAAAAACTGCAGTTTTTCACGTCCGAGGTGCATCCGTGCTCAGCACTGCAGGACACGATGTCACACATCCCCCATAGTTGAGTCTATGGAGGGATGCGTGATGCGTGAAAAGATAGGACATGTCCTATTTCGCACGGACCCTTCACACGGCTGTGTGAACGGCCACATTGAATTACATAAGTCCGTGGGACGGCCGCTGTTTCAACGGCCGTCCCACGGAAGTTTAACACGTTAGTGTTAATCAGGCCTAAGGGGGAGTTCACACTTAGTTTTTGGACGCGGGAACCGCGTCAGAAAACGCGCCAAAAAACACCTGAAAATGCCTGCTATTGATTTCAATGGGAGGCGGAGACGTCTAGCGAGAAAAAGAAGGGACATGCCCTATCTTCGGGCGTTTACGTCTCTGACTTCCTATTGACATCAATGGGAGGCAGAGAAAGCGTATTTCGCGGCGTTTTTTGCCTGCGGCGCTCAATGGCCGTGGGCGAAAAACCACACGAAAATCGGCGTGCAGGCAGAGCAAAATCTGCCTCAACATTCCAAATGGAATGTTGAGGCAGATTTTCCTCCTGCAAAAAACTCTGTGTGAACCCAGCCTAATGCTGCGATTTTATTCAGACTTTCAGAAGTCATGTTGCCATGGGGCCCTAGCTTTACGTCACGTTCCTACAGTATGGTGCAGTTTTTGAAGCTGTTTTGTTTATATTTTTTCTAGGTAAAACCAAGGGAGAAGAAGTATATAGGAAAATCTAAGGCAGGAGCTACACACAGATTTTTTTTGTAGCAAGATTTTCCAAGATTTTTGGAGTTACAGGTGCTGTCAGGAAAAATACAGTACCGGAGTGCAATTATTCAGCTAGAAACGTCTGTGTGTAGCCCCAGGAATATACTTTTTGCATTCACTTGTTTAAATTAAAGAAGTGCCTTAGGCCTTGGAAAAGACATAGCAAAAATTTTCATTAATCTGCTTAAAATCTACCTAATAGGTAAATATATAGAAAATTTAAATGCTATATACAGTTTGGAACATAAACTTAAAAATACCAGACCACAAAATGTTATATGTACAACTTCAACCCCTGTCAGCTTTTGCAAGCTGTTAGGCTCACCACAAGGTGAATAATGCTTATCAGATAGCGTTAAAACCGCCCTTAGAAAAGTTGGAAGACAATTGCCCAGTCTTATACAATATCTGAGTGTGAATCGCTTCTCGGCCTTTTGGCTAAGATCAAGTGTAGTACCTGCTCAAGCTGAGGTTAGTAATCATCCCTGGTGGTGGAAGGGATGACAGTACGCCAAGGTGAAGGCAGGGAACCACAACGGTCATCGCTCTGGTGTATGCATTTGGTTTAAAGGTACCATTTGTAGGTGACCAAGCGACCGCCGGATCGAGGTCAGGAGGTCGGGTAGTTTGGAAGCCAGAGTTGCTGGTGACCCTGGGGTGCCCTAACTCACTGGGGGTGGGATCCCACTGAGTGAAGGCACACTTGCACTCTCTCCTATTTCACACTTCTGAGCACACACCTTTTTTCTCCCTGCCTTCTCGCTGGGAGATGAGGAGTTTTTATACCTGGCGGATGTCCAGGCTGTATCACAGCGCCCATCCATTTATTTAATTTTGTTTTTTCACTATGTGTTTTTCACGTTTGTCACAGGATTTTTGGATGCTGTGCCCTTCTGGGACCCTTCCAATGTCTAGGGGGAAAATGTGTGGCCTTCTGGTTCCTTTTTCCCCTGCAACCCGGTCTCCCTTCTTCGGAGGGGAGGTGCAACCAGATGCAGGCTCCAAGGTGGACACTGGGGTTGCAGCCCAGGTAGAAGCCTTGGAGTGTTGTTGGGTCTCCCTAAGCTTCGGCAAGGGAGGATCATTGATCCTCGATCCTCTAGGACTATGATTTGGAGGGTTGGGGAATGGTTATGTGGGGCCTCTCTCTTTTAAGAGAAGGGCTGCGATAGACCGCATCCTTGTGCACTTTTTGTGTGGCACCCCTGCACTTTTTATGCACTTGGGTGAGAGAAAGCACGGTTCGGGCTTTAAATAAAAATAAAAAAACCTGAGTGTGATCGTTGTCATAGAGTATAACATACCGTGACCTGCACACCCTGAGATAATCATTCACATAATTAGGCACTCTTTCCCATTTCCATACATATATTAAAGCACAGTTGTTTAATTTACACTGCCGGTACAGCTGTGCTGACAACTTTCATACAAAATTCAGACTTAGCCCTGGAGAAATATTAAGAATAAGGTTAGTGTAAAGGATCTGCCAGACACAGCTTCTGTGTCAACGCCCATAGGTAATCAATCTGCATCTGCTTCTATGTCTGTGAGACTGACTCCATCTTCCACCACTCAGGATGGCAGGCTTAGGAGTGGGAGAACCTATCACAGCCTGGCCAGATGGAGCTAGCTCCCGCCTTCTGTCTATTTATACCTGCCTTTCCTATTTCTCCTTTGCTTGTGATTCTTCTCTGCTGGTTTCCTGGCCCTGCTGCAGCTTCTTGAACTACTGACCCTCTGCTTGTTATTGACCTTGGCTTTACTGACCACTCTTCTGCTCTGCATTTTGTACCTCGCTCATCTCCTGGTTTGACTCGGCTCGTTCACCTCGCTTGTTGCCCACGGTGTTCCCGTGGGCAACTTCCCCATTTCCCCGGCTTTTTTGTACCCTTGTCTGTTTGTCTGTCGTGCACCTATTGAGTGTAGGGACCGTCGCCCAGTTGTACCCCGTCGCCTAGGGCGGGTCGTTGCAAGTAGGCAGGGACTGAGTGGCGGGTAGATTAGGGCTCACCTGTCTGTCTCCCTACCCCATCATTACAGTTAGTAGAGCTTTCTCGACCGATCCATGTTTGAGTATTGCTTCTCATCTCAAAGAAAATCTATCTAAAATTTCTGTCACTTTCAGCTTTTTCTGGGTACACTGGGATCAGGGTCAGCAGTCAACTCATTATCAGCTGGTAAAATTATAATAAAATGCAACACCTCTATTATAAAGCTGGTGCCAGATAACACAGAATTGACAATAGGAGATGCAGACAGCTCATTTTCTTACCCTCCCTTGCACATATCACAGAGCATGCCCACAACACTCTCCCAATGTCCATATTTTTATTTTCTGAATTTTTTTGTCTATTCTAGTTGTGTTATTTAAAACCATACACTTGGGCAGTAGTACTGTGCTAGGCAGGCAACCAACCAAGAATCAATTGCAGGAACGAGAGAATCAATTCTTCACAAATCAAAGTCAGTCCGAATTTCTCAAACGTTTCGGATTCAGCGTAATGCAAAACTTTTGCGGTACGTGGCTCATGAACCACAGCAAAATGGCAGCTACCGGCGAGCGCCAGCAGACATTTTACAGATTAGAAAAAGGATCAAATGACCTCAAGTTTTCTTCCCCATAATGCCTTCCAAAAATGCACTGCAGTTATCCCTCTCTCTAGCACAGCCAATCATAAAGGGTAAAGATGGATGACTCATTTCCCCTATAAGAACTTGTTCACATGTGGCATAATTTTATGTAGTGCATCATTTTATTTCTGCATCATGTCAATTACTGCTGCGGAAAATGGACCAATTTCCAGTATGAAAATCCACACTATTTACCACAGTGAAAATGAAAATCTGCACCTAATTCTGCTTTAAAAAAAAAAAAGTATGAAATGGTGCAGATTTTCCGTACTGAATTTTCTGCTAGTTGATGTGTAAATGCTGCAGAAATTCCGTTACATGTGGACAATCTCTATAAAGTCCAACCAGGAAATGCAGGAAATACTGGTTGGATACAGTCCTAGAAGACATCAAAGAGCCAGGCATGAGTTTTCCGGGCAATTAGAGCACTTGCGATTTGCAGCTCTATTATTTAGACTTTATCGAATGGGCCCAAAATAAATTTTGGGAAATTCGCTCATCTCTAATAGAAATCTGGCATAGTTGATGGAAAAAAAACAAAAAAACAAATGTATCATATCTGTCATACATAGCCTAGAATTAGGCAAATATCCACTGAACATGCAAATTCCTTTAGTCATTAATATGTAACATCTGAATGTTGCTTAGCAAATAGGCCAAGGTGACATTTATTACATAATCTTGTTCAGATTTGCAAAGAGAGGAGAAGATGGAATGGGTGTTAATTATTGTGCACATTCTAGCAATTCTACTTGAAATTTCAGAGGTGAGCATTAATGCCGAGATTTTCTTCTTTCATCAGTACGGCTGAGTTGTGCAGAAAACCCTGGGAAATCTGCATTCGGTAATCAAATTAAGATGTTCCACACAAGCAGAGCTCAGTTAAACTCAGCAGGGACTTGGAGACATGGTTCTGAATGCAACATTTTCGTGTGAATGTTTCGAAGAGCTCTTTATCTTAATATCTAATCATAGCCGGGAAAATGTGTTTAGTGTTATCAGACCTTAAGATGCATCAAATGTTATTAGGGGTATCTCCAGAATCAACAGCAATGCTAATTTAATTCCATTTGCCAAATCCAGAAGCTTTTCAAATATTTTTATTATTTAAAAAAAAACAATTATTTGCCCAAAACAAACCCCCAAAGTACCCTATGAATAGCATTTTTTGATATACTTGGTTTCAACTAGAGACATCCTCCAACAGTTCACTGTTCTCGCAGTCGATCATGTGCATTGGTAGGTTGCTATCTCTGTATAACGGCATAGTATCCCCACCTGCACTGATTCTGGGCAAGCATGCGCAGTGCATCGCACTGTGTTTTAACAAATTCACACGCTCCTTTGCATTGTATCAGTACCCCTCGGCTGTGTGACAGGTACCACACACAAACCACAAATTAATTTATCCCCAAATACAGCAAGGAGAGGACTGGAAGGTGCCAGTAAAAGAGACATAGGGCTAATGCGAAATGTAGTTTCCCATTGTAATACAGCGGTCACATAATGAAAGATGGAGGACTGACAATTTTGTTGAACAAGCAAAGCTACAGGGGGACCAGCGTCAAACCAGAGAGAAGGCAGGCACATAGTAAGGTTATGAGGGCATGATAGATTATATTTGACTAAATCTGGCAAGTACAGGGCTTTTCAGAAAAACATAGGATTCTGTTCCAACCCCTTTAATGATTACTTTTTCGAAGACTTAATTCGCATAATAAAGGAGAGTAGTTAGCATTATCTTATGGGCAGTGCACCGGAAAGAAAAAAAACATGGACATCGATTCTCGAGGATATTAACTATTGTAGGAGCACTACTATGTGACAGATAATTGTTGCAGTTTTTTTGTGACTTCTCTACTCTGCCTGAACATGTACAAAGGAAAGCTTGTAAAGTTATGTGTTACTGTGTGAGAAACTGGCACCAAGCAAAATCTTTGCCTAAGGTATAAGGGCATGACCACACATGGCGGAATTCCTCCGCAACTGTCCGCATCGATGCCGCACAGAATCTGCGTTGCAGATTCTGCAGCGGATCTGCACAAAATGTGCAGTACATTGATGCGGACTAGCTGCTGCAGACTGCAGGAAAAGTGCTTCTCTTCTCCCTATTCAGTGCAGGATAGAGAGAAGGGACAGCACTTTCCCTAGTGAAAGTAAAAGAAATTCATACTTACCGCCCGTTGTCTTTATGACGCGTCCCTCCTTCGGCATCCAGCCCGACCTCCCTGGATGACGCGCCAGTCCATGTGACCGCTGCAGCCTGTGCTTGGCCTGTGATTGGCTGCAGCCGTCACTTACACTGAAACGTCATCCTGGGAGGCCGGACTGGAGACAGAAACAGGGAGTTCTCGGTAAGTACGAACTTCATTTTTTTTTACAGATACATGTATATTGGGATCGGTAGTCACTGTCCCGGGTGCAGAAACAGTTACTGCCGATCGCGTAACTCTTTCAGCACCCTGGACAGTGACTATTTACTGACGTCTCCTAGCAACGCTCCCGTCATTACGGGAGCCCCATTGACTTCCTCAGTCTGGCTGTAGACCTAGAAATACATAGGTCCAGCCAGAATGAAGAAATGTCAAGTAAAAAAAGCAAGACGCATCCGCAGCACACATGACATGTGCATGACAGCTGCGGACTTCATTGCGGAACTTTGAATCTCCATTGAAGTCAATGGAGAAATTCCGCCATGAGTCCGCCACTGCTCCGCAACAGACAGAGCATGCTGCGGACACCAAATTCCGCTCCGCAGCCTATGCTCCGCAGCGGAATTGTACGCATCGTGTAAACGAACACTGCTAAATTAAAGTGAAAGTCAATGTAGAAACGGCTCCGCTGCGGATTAACGCTGCGGAGTGTCCGCAGCGGAATTTAAGTGCAATTCCGCCATGTGTGAACCCGCCCTAAGAAAGCCTAGCTTTGTTCCTGAGAACATTGATCCTTAAAGTCTACCTCCATTTACTACAAAATGCGGCAGAATTATTAATGTCTCTAAGTTTGAAAAATGACTTAACAGTGTAGAGAAAACTGTTGAGATGGCATGTGCCACACTTACAGGGGTTAGGTGGGGACTGAAAATTATTAGCAGCGTTCTCACTGAAGTATGTGAGTACACTCGCTAATATACACTCCAGTCCCCGTCAGGCTGATTATGAGATGTTAATAGATGTTTATAGCGCTGGCGGCGGAACGGAAGTCTAGTGGCACAGTTTTCCTTCATGACGACACGACTCTTCATCATGTGACCGGCCCCGCTGTACTCTATGTAATCACTGTGCTACTGCTTGTACATAGAGTATAGCAGGGCCAGTTATATTCCGGTCGCAGGACCGGAATGTATAATAGCGAGTGTACCCACATACTGCAATGAGTACACTGATAATACTTTTCGGTCCCCACAGAACCCCTTTAATATCAAATGATCTCAAACACTTCTGTATATAACGTAGCATAGCTTAATACTTTCAGCTGTAATACATATTGGTACAATGAAGAGAGTGCCAGTGCAAGTCCAATGACCCCTCAGCTTTTAGCACCTAGATATGTGAATCTCCAAGCTAACATTGGCAGTGTTTCCATGGGAGTCATCGGGCATGCGCATTACAACCCAATTGAACCCATTGAGTCAACGTTACCTTGAAGTTTCGGCAATGTTCATGAGGCTTATTCATTCGTTCCATCAGTATGGGGTCCCACCTCGCAGACTCCCACTGATATTACCTTCTGACGTGTGGACAGCATGGTGACTTAGGGGTTAGCACTCTTACCTTGCAGTACTGGGGTCCTGGATTGAAATCCAACCAAGAACACCATCTGCATGGAGTTTGTATGTTCTCCCCGTGCTTGAGTGAATTCCCTCTATATGCTCTGGTTTACTCCCACACTGCAAAAACATACAGATAGGGAATTTAAATTAAGAGCCCCACTGGGGACAGTGAGTGAAGACTTCTGTACAGCGCTATGGAATATGATGGTGCATAATAATATGTTTCTTTGACATGTCAGAAGACTGTTAAAACTAGAGGATCACTTTATTAGGTCACTGTGCACCTTTTTAGAGGTGGAAACCCAACAAGTTATTGGGTTTATCTCAGAGATTGTGGCAACTTTTTTTTATTTTTTTTGTTAAGATTATAAAGAACTAAATCATTGGAAATGAACTGACTGCTGTATTCAGTCAATGAGCAATTATTTTTAATCTCATAATTAAAAATCTTATTTCCTGTTTTAGAAGTATCACACTGCTGTGTAAGATCCGGTACGAGAAAATGTGGTTAGAATTACAGGGCAGATAATAGGATTTCCTTTTTTTTTATAGCAGAGCCAAGATTGCTGAATGTAACGTGAACGAAAGTCTGCTACATCTGTGCTCAAAGGTGTTAAATTGTATAACGTAGGATCAAACTGACATTTCAAAGTGACAGTGTTTGTTGTGTGTATTTTTACTCAGCGCGGAAAGTGCTGATCGCAGAGGTACTGTTCTAGAAAGATACTATAACTGAATCACAGTTATAATTCTGGCAAGACATTCTTTATGCCAGGCCAACATTTTTCCTTTGAATTTGCTGACCCATTACTTGCTGAGAAATACAGTGCTGGTGTTTCTCTAGAGGATATTAAATTGGCAGCCTCTGCCACCAACATATACGTGATTAACACACACAACGCTCTGACCTTGACGGCATTTCATTCTTTACTTGGATAATCACCAAATAGATACAACTACAGACACTTATTTAAGGGTCAATACAATGTTTTGTCCTACTATTTTTGTTTTTCCATTATTTCATTTTATTTATGCATTTTTTATGTTTTATTCAAAAAAATTATAACTTAGCTTAAAGTTAGCCTCTGTTTTAAAGCAAATTTAATGTGGATATTAAAGTATTTGCATAATTTTAAGAGGTTGTCCGGGATTAGAATGAGGATCTGCTTCTCTTCTAGAAACAGCTCCACTCTTGTCCATGGGCTGTATTTGGTCTTGCAACTCATCTCTATTCAGGTGAATGGGGCTGAGCTGCATTACCAGACATAGACCTTGCTGTTTCTGGGGGGAAAAAAGGCAGACCCTTTTTTATAATCCTGGACAACCCCTTAAATAATTCCCTAATATAATGTTCAAAATTGGAATTGCTCATAATAGCATGCGGGACTGTGGAGAATTTCTAGAACATCAGTTCATTAGAAAACTAAAGACTGCTGTTCATAGCTGGAAGTATCTCAATAGACTCATGGAATCCAGACTACAATCTATCATAAAGCAGCATGTTACCTGTGGAACTGCAGGATTTTAAATTCCCCCACAGCCTGGCATGTTATAGTGCTGCATTGTGGATGACTACTCTGATCCCCACGGGGGTTTGGAGGACCAGTCAACCTGCTGGGTGCAGTGTTTGTTGCTAGGCAACGATTTGGCTTTATTCAAGTTCTTACGAGTAAGCTCATAACCATAGGAGACCATATTTTTTGTTCAAATGTATTTAATCATTTTAGATGGCTCTATGATGTCTGCTGCAAATGGGAAACTGATAATAATAATAATAATAATAATAATAATAATAATAATAATAATAATAATAATAATAATATAATAATCTTATAATATTTTAGTTAGGACCTCCTGTAATCATTAGTCTATATTTCTGGCTACAAGGTGTAAATCTGAACATCTATTTGGTGCCTTCGTCTCTTGGGAGTCATCTGAAGCCCCCTGTAACACATTTATTGTGGTACTATATTTGTTGCTTATTGGTTTTTTAAATAATGTAAAAAAAGCCGCATTTTAGACGATCAGTTTAGGTTTTACGAGCAGTCATTTATTTACTGCACATACAAGAGACGTGTTAAAAACAAGGACCAAATAACTGTAATATAATGTTAGAAGAGTGGAAATAGCAGGATAAATAAAAGACAGTGGAAAATGTAAAAGCACAGATGGGTTAAAAGTCATTAGCTACGTAAAATTTACCAGGTACAAGTATGGTCAGTGGTAGCTAGAAAGTTAGAAAATAAGAGGACACTTAATCAGAGGAAAAAATGTATCATAGTTGCCAACATTGTAGAATAATTTCCAGGAAAATTATAAAGCTGAGCTGGCAATACTGTCTCGGAAAACGATATCATACTATATTTCCTAGCATGAGATGATTACTAAATTTCCATTACGCAATGTATTTTTTATAATAATCAATAGTCATATTTAATAAAGCTGAAATGAAAGAGAAAACTGGGAAACATGAACTGGGAAGCCATTTTTTGAAGATAATATTTTTTAAGCTTATCAAAAACAAACTCTTCTCGGAGATCATAACCTGGGAATATAACATGTATAACTAAATAAAAATACACATACTTTACATTGCCACAAAAGTGAAGAGTTTGAATGTACAGCATAATAGCATGATGCCTCCTATTTCAAAAATGTAAAAGAACTGATGTAGTTAGAACAAGCCATAAATAGCATTTTTAACTAAATAAAAAAAAAAAATCACCAGTAAATATAAATCCTGAGTTGTCCTTTTCTTTCAAATAGTTTTAAAATTCTATTTTGGTCCTTCGAAAGCTGGATGACAACGTATGTGGCTGAGATTCCACTCCCATCTGCGTTATCATCCAGTTGGCCAAGATATCTGAATGCCAAATCTACCTCCTTATTCAATAACACATACCTATCTCTGTATTGCTGCTGAACAAGGCAGATTTACCATATAGATTTCAGGTGAACAGGGCATGAAGCAGATTGGTGAAGATCCAGCACATAGCTTGGCTAGAATACAAGAGTCTTTTTGACACCCAACACAATCCATTTAAAAGGGTTTCCGCTGCAATAAAACGCCTTTCCATAAGCTATATTAGGGCATATGGACATCATAGAGGACTGTTAGTTAGAACTGAACACCTCCGACAAAAAGTGCCTCTCGCGCTGGTTGACCCAGCCAGTCCATATATTACATGATTGGCCAACTATTTAACACTACATTTTCCCTGCAGGCTGATCGGCCAGCCGCATCTTACCCCGACAGTAACAGCCAATCGTTTGCGGTTTCTAAGGCCGGACGTGTGGCGAACAGCTGATCAGCAAGCCGACTTCAATACAAAATGGCGTTTTCTTGATAAGACAACCTTATTAAGCTAGAAAGTTCTTAATCATATACTGTATATTGCCAACCATCTTATTTTAAGATGGTTCGGTGACACCACTCCGGGATCTGTAGTGGTGGACATGTTGTCAACTCTTCAAGATGCGAATAACTGAGAAATGGCTTTAGTCAACTCAATAAGTTATATTTTCTGGAGTTTTTTTTTATTGTAGGTCTCGTGTTATACTGCAGATGGACGTATAGCCAATGAAAGCCATAAGGCACCAGCAATACTTAGATATCCTACAATTAAATAAACTTGTTATAAGGGCTCCGGGCTGAGTATGTGTTTTGTATGTGACATTATAAATTACATTTGAGACATGCATGACCTTCTAGGACAACAAAAATTGTCGTAAAGAATGTATTCGTTTGCAATAACTTTGACCCTTAAAACTTTGCATTTAAGCATTAGTGGAACAAAATGGGTGTGAGAAAGCTTTATTTCCTGGACATTTTATAGTTGTAGTACACATGAAAGAAAAACTGCAGCACTCCATTGTAATAAAATAATGTGATATTTCTTCACTAAATTCCGTGACGTTTCGGCCCACATAAGGCCTTTCTCAAAATTTATATTGGACTAATGTGGGCCACAACATCACAAGTGTTTGATAAATAAGTATCACATGACTTTTATTCCAATGGAGTGATGCAGTTTTCCTTTTGTGTGGATTGCATTGTGAAGTCCTGGAAACTGGACCTCGAGTACTGCAGAGCATCCGTCAGGTTGCCATTCCAATTAATCATTTAGATCAAGTGGGCATGCTGGTTTTCTTCTATATTATAGTTGTAATATACCGTAATTAGTTGTGTCATCTTTGAATGTTGTGATAGTCATATTAGTAGTGGCAGGTCTAGCTGCAGGAATATTCTAGCATTTATTTTAACAATGTACAGTATATGTACAGAAAGCTTGTTTGAGGTCTGAACTCTAATATGTCATTTCTGGTCTACCTTTCTTGTATTTCTATTGAGGTTTGGTACTGTCTTTGCCCAAGTCTTTAAAAAGAAATAAAAGAAATAAAAGGTTATTTTTAAAGACTACAGTAGTAAACCTCCATGAAACTTAGAGTCCTCTTACACGGCACGACGTGGGCCGTGAAAATGAGCGCCGATCAACGAGACAGCTCGTTGATCAGCGCTCGTTTTCTCCTTTCATAAGTTGCTAGTATGGGGACGAGCACTCTTTACTACGATCGACCGTGCTCATACATTTCTATCATGTCGGCAGCACATCTCCCTGTTTACACAAGGAGATGTGCTGCCGACAACGATAATATTTTCAGCTGCATAAACTATAGAATCAGCCAATGAAGGCGCGTTTGGTAACACAAGGCAATGTTCGGGACTAAGCGCTCTGTGAATGTTCGTTTGCACGATAATTGGTTCATGTAAAATTTCCTTTACTGTGCCTTACATTGTCTAATCTTTCAAAATCCTCAACCAAAGTGCTACTATACAAGAGGTAATAAAATAGGGAGTACTGAAAAAAATAACAACATACTTTCAATAAGGATACTGAAGACAGAACCAATTATTTCACACCAAGGAACTTCATTATGACTTGCTGAGTCCTGTAACGCAATTTGTATTCAAGCATTATTGGATTTGCAAAAACATAAGCTAAAGTAATAAATGCTGCTGAATTTGTGATTTATGCCAAAAACAATCATTGCGAGACAAACTTCATGCCGTATAATACATCTTAAGTATGTTCACAGGTTTAGTTGCTGACAAGGCCCTTATAAAAATCACTTTGTAAATTGATCTTTCTTAGTGATTGTGGATCAAAATACTGGTTCTAGTTACTTACTCTTTGTATTCGTGAACTTTGTAAATATATTTATAATACATGTTAATTGATTCTTTTCCATTATTGTGTATGTAAGTAATACATGTATAATTGTACTGTTCTGATATAAGAATGCGTCAACCGTACAGAAATGAACAGGCGCTATGCATCGCTCCATGCAGAAATGATCCAGTGCCGGTCTCTGGCACAGGAAGAAGTTTAATAAAAGCAGCCACTGAATGCCTGCTCACAGTGGGACAGTGACTATGTCAACAAGAAAGCATGGAGATCAGTAACTTGCTGTTTATTAGAGACTTATTGTGGCTGGTACTGCTAGGCTGGAACCACACATCGAGTTTTTGTTGAAGATTTTGATGCAGTTTTTTTCTAGCAGTCAAAGCTAGAAGTGGATCCAGGTGTCATGGTGCCGTTATTGGCCATCTCCCTCCACGCCCACTTGGTACTGACCTGTCCCCGGCATCTCCTATGTCCAGGTCATTTCCATGCTATGTCCAGGTCATTTCCATGAACCGGTTTTATGGTACCTGTATCTGGTCGCACATTTGGTCTCTGTTACAAGTTTTTTCTAGCGTACCAAATGTGCGACCAGATACAGGTACCATAAAACCGGTTCACTTTCTTCCTATCTATTATTTTAACTTTCTTTATGTTCTGACATAATTTACTATCTTATCTCACGTTTCATCTTACATTGTTATATACATATGTTACATAACGTATTTGTCTTTATTTACATTGAATATTTCACCAGCTTCTCAATAATACGATATGTGTTACACATGGATTTTCATTTAAAATATATATACGACCAAAAAAATATATATACGACTAGTCTTTATAACACAATACAGACATATATATATAGATCTCTTTCCATTATATATTTGGAATCCATCTCATTATGACTGATCATTCCATAAACTCTTTCTTGACCATCTTATGTATTCATTTGTGTATCACATCTACTACCTATATATTTCAAATAACTCTCTTACTTTTGCCGTCTAGTCTATATCATCATATATACTTTGTTTATGCACCACATTATTCACTAGATTACCCTATATATGTCTAATAACTATTTCACCCCTACCATTAAGACGGTTTATACCGTCGAATGGCGTCTATATAATTAATTATGCCATAAATACAATGTAGTAAGCCTACAGACCTGAAATGGGTGTCATATCAATGAGGACAGCTTGCGTTCCACTGGGCGATGATACCCCTTAGACTGCGCATGCGGATATCCGGTTGTAGGAGCGGGCACCATAAAAATGGACGCTGCCGTGAACACTTCCACACCTTGGAGCGTCTGGTAGACGGCGTCATAACACTATACCTCTGGGAAACTACATGCAGGTACGGCACCAGGAGCGATACTACCTAGATACCTACGGTCCCAATTTACTTTTCTATCCTCTATTGTCCTCTTATGCATATCTCTATCCACCACTTTTTCTCCACGCCGGTTTTTTATGCTATGGTCCAGAGAGGTACTTTATCAATACCTCTCCAACCAGATCAGGCCCTGATGCCTTTAATTGTGTCTATGTTCTATATCGTAATTTGCATATCCCTGTGTTTTTATGTCATACCCCCTGTGTATACCTGCATACCTAAGTTTAGGGGGATTATCCCTATTATATTATAGAACTACAAGCACTGGATCATAAACGGCCAAGTATATGAAATATGTCTTGCCGCTTATGCAGGATACCATTTATATCGTCATTTTCTATCAGGATTGATCTTTCTTATTTGAATTGTTGAATGTATTTATGACAAATTTTTATTTGTATTTTTATTTTTGATTTCCTTTGTCCTATACAAAATGTTATATGTGATCTTGTATTTTTTGCTTTCCTTGCAGCGATTGTGAGAAAGGCCTTGGTTGGGCCGAAACGTCAAATTAAATACCTATCGCTTGCATTAAAATTTCTGCTCTGTACAATATTATACCATGTGGAATGAATGAAAATAAATAATTCTTCCTTGGAATCAATACAATCATATGTCTTTGGAGTACTTTCGGGTTATTCTATATATCTATTAGTGGGGTACAACCCGAACCTGAACAGCACCAACAAATAAAGAGGAGCGCATCCTTACTATTTTTGTTTTAATATTACTTGGACTGCAGAAAGAACATGTCTTATCATGCCGTGTTTTGCGGTCCAGGCTCATAGAAATGAATGAACGCAGCCATGTGCACAGCCCGCGATTTGCAGGTGGCCGCGGGTGACACTCCAAGTCATGGCCCGTGAACACCTCTACTGTTGTGTGCATTAGGTCTTACCGTGCGGTAAAAATTTCATGTTAAACTTATTTTGCGGGTTGTTTCAATAAAAGCGATATCACATTTATATACATTTTTTTTATGTTTTACTACTTCTGAAAAGAAAAAAGCTTTTTTTTTTTTTTTAAAAATCATGTTGTGTCGCCACATTCTGGGAGCTAGAAGATGGCAACACATTTTAGAGTGCATTGCACTTATTGAGTAACTTAAAATTCCTTTTTTTAAGTGGGGGGATTTAAAAAACGCTATTCCACTGTTCCTGTTTTTATGTGGGATAAATAATGCGTTCGTTTTATAGTACCAGTTATAGTGTAGTACCGTTTTTATAGTACCGGTTATAGTACCAATATACAGTTATCAAAGTAGTCACATATTTAGTTCTTTGTGACAAGACTGTGAAAATATATAATACTGTGCCTTTCCCACTGAAGCAGACACTATATTCAGAACCATTATGTAATGTAACGGTTACTGATACTAACAATTGAAATTATATTTAAGATTTGTGATGCAGTCTAGGTAGAATTTTGGATTACAATATTTCGTAGTAATTCGACATGATTTATTAAAATTCATTTTTATGTGTATAGGATGAAAATATACAGTATGGGAGGTTAAACAAATATGGACAGTTACTCTATCAAATTTGAGATCGTTCTGAGCTGTATTTCCCCATATTTAATAATCCTAAAGTGCTTTGTGTCTATAAGGCCTTATTTACACGAGCGTATTTCACGTCCTTGGTACGCGCGTGAAAATCACGCACGTTGCACGGACCTATGTAAGTCAATGGGGCCATTCAGACATTCCATGGTCTTCACGCAGCGCGTGTCCGCTGCGTGAAACTCACTGCATGTCCTATACTTGAGCGTTTTTTGTGCATCACACACCCATTGAAGTCAATGGCTGCGTGAAAATCACGGACATCACACAGACGCACATCCGTGTGCTGTGCGTGATTTGCGCAACAGTTGCTCAAAAAATGAGAAAAACAAAACCACCTCCTTCATTTCATTTTGCATCGGTCAAAACCACTTGACATAAGGATGCCATGCGCGCAAAAAAACGAAGACACGCACCAAACACTGATGACACATGGAACTGCAACGCGCGCAAAACACAGCGTTTTTTACCTGCGCAAAACGCACACGTTCGTTTAAATAAGGCCTTAATATAATTGAATAAAGTAAAAATTAAAGCGGAAAAAGGACCCTCCCAATCAGCAGTGTGGAATCACAACCTCATGTTAAAACCAACTCTATATCTAGTGGCAAAACTATATGTTGAATTTGCACCCAGGTCCCGGTCTCTGCCACATAAGAAGGCATTAATACTAGAATTGGTAGGAGATTTTGTATTGGGCACAGTCTATCAATATCAGTGGTGAAGGTAGAAGAATTGATTGACTAGGTTTGAGATTTTCCATAAATTGAGTTGATTCCTCATCTTGAAGAATCAATTAAAAAAATATCTCTGTATATGGGAAAATTGATTTACCTGTTTTTGCATTGGATATGAATACTATGCCTCTAGGAAGATTCATGGAGAAGGGAATGTTGGAAGACTGACATAGCTCTACTCTGGGAATAGCAAATTACTAATTTCATTACTTTATGCATATGTGTATTACAGTTAGTAAACACAACACAGGGAATATGTTTCTCTTTTATAGGTCAATGCTTTTGATATGTTACAATCAGCAATATTCCACCGTTTATGTTCTGGGCCTCATAATTTAGGTATTTTTGGGCTTAGCAATTTCCACCATCGTAGATACATCTTGATATTTGTTCTTACTATAGTCTTCTTAGCTATAAAAGAAACTATGCATTGCTCTCTGTATGAGTTAATAAAAACATAATCCAGAACCCACATCTTCGGACCCCAACAGCTCCAATGGTTATCCGAGGACTTGTAGATGGTGTCCCATTGCATACTCTGTTAATCAGCTGTCTGGTCATAACCATTAACAGGCTTTCACCTATGTTCATTGTCCATTACTGGCTTCTAACAATGTGCTTGTTCGCAGTCTGTCAGAAACATTACACTCTATAACTCCATCATGTTATAAATGTGACCTTAGGGTCCAGTGAGTCTGTGCTGACACTGGATTTCTGTCCGGCTCCAATGAATCCGCAAAGCCAATGTACGGGAAGGATGAATCATATTTTGCCAATGCTTTAAATCATATGATTTACTTTCTAGCATAAAACGAGGCATATTAAACACCACATCTTTCGGTTTATGAGAAGGATTTTCCAATTAATTGTTAACAACTGGTAAAATATTTCCATTACTTTCAGTAAGTTGCTTTAACACTATACATGGTATGTTTGTGTATTTTTGAAGAGCCTAAAAGATTTTTTAATGTCCCTATCTTGCTATTTTTGGGACAGATACTATACTGCATGTCAAGTATAAAGATTAAGGAGATTTCATAACATAAGTGTGTAAATAATTAATTCTGGTCTTGTAGTGAGACATACTCTGGGCTCTTTGAACACAAATAGGAGGCACAGGAAATTAAGATTCACTGAACCGAGTCATCAGCGTGGAATAGGAGAAGTTTAGAACATAAGGGATGATTCTCCTGGAGGCTTCATAAGATGTTTGTAGCCAACATTTTCTGTCTTTACTCATCATTCTATCCCCTTTTCCTAATGTATTTCTGTACACACACATCTCTTTCCCTTGTTCCGGATTATTAATGTGGGAATCTAAGTATAGGGAGTAGAATGGAGATGAGCTGCAATGACGGACACATCCCATAAACACGCATTTATATGCTGGCACACAGAGACTATATATATATATATATATATATATATATATATATATAAAATGTTATCTGGATCTAAGATGTTAGCAGCAGATCTTAAGTCCTGTAAATTGCGAGTTAGGGGTCTCCATGGTCTTTTTTCCAGCACATCCCGCAGATGCTAAACCTAATTTAATTCTGAGGAACATGGAGGTCAAGTCAATACCTTTTCATTTTTCTCAAACCATTCCTGAACGATTTTGCTGTGAGGCAAGGCGCATTATGCCACTGAAAGAGGCCACTGCCATTAGTGTATACCGTTATCATTAACCCCTTAACGACATGCCAGATACATGTATATGGCATCCGTTAAGGGAAAGTATGGAGCAGGCTTCCGGGCTGAGCTCACTCCATACTTAGCAAGTGACGGCTGTGTAATACAGCTGACACGTCACTGCAAAGGGCGGAATCAAAGATCACTTTGACTCAGCCCGTTTAACGCCTTAGATGTTGCGGGCAAATAGGACCATGGCATCTAAAGTGTTAGAATATGTACCACTCCCCCCAAAATTAAATCACGGGGTGCCAATGGTCGTCATGGCAGCCTGGGGGAGGGGTCTAATGAAGGACCCAGGTCTGCGATCTTTGTTAGAAACACGATATGCTGCGATACATTAGTGTTGCAGTATACCATGAAAGCGATCCAACGATCGCTAGTTCAAGTCCCCTAGGGGGGCATGTAAAAAACAGTTTTTTTTAATGCTCCCAAAAAACATCTTTTAAAAGTTCAAAAAATCCTTCTTTTCCCATTTTTTACTCAAATTAACGTTAAAAAAAAGTACAAGTTAACTTAACTGGTATTGCTGCGTCCGTGAAAGTCTGAGCTATTACAATATAATGTTGTTTAATCCGCTGGATGAGGGCCGTTAAAAAACAAAAGTAAAAAGCTCAAATTGCTGTTTTTTGGTCACCTTAGCTCCCCCAAAAAAATGAAATAAAAAAATGGAATAAAAAGCGCATGTACTCCAAAATGGTAACAATAAAAACTACAGCTCGTTCTGCAAAAATGAAACCCTCACATCGCTCAAATGGCGAAAAAATAAAAAAGTTATGGCTCCTAAAATGTGGCGACATAAAACTATTTTTGTTTTTTAGCAAATCGTTTTTTTTAGTATAAAAGTGGTAAAAGATAAAAAAAACAAATAAATTTGGTATGACCGTAATAGTATCAACCTGGGAAATAAACTAAACGTGTAGTTTTTACTGCCTGATGGACACCGTAAAAAATAAACCCCCAAAAAATGTTGTAATCGCTGGTTTTTTTGCCTGTTTCACACCACAAATCTTGTTTTCCACGTATCCTAGTACATTATATGGTACAATAAATGGTGTCATGAAAATCTACACTTGTTCTGCAAAAAACAAGCCCTCATACGGCTATGTTGGTGAAAAGATTAAAAAGTTATGGCTTTTGGAAGGCAGAGAGAACTGAAAACACAAAAATTGGCCGTATCTTTAAGGGGTGTACTTGGTTTGCTGAAGAATAAAAGTATTCGGCACACAATGTTGTAGATTGAAGAAATCTTGTTTTTATTGGAATATGCCAATGACTTAGTGCGACGTTTCGGTCATTATGACCTTCATCAAGCACTGAGTCGTTCGGGCAGTCAGTTTATCCTGAAGTTGGCGCTCGTGTTTCTAATTGCGGCTGGCCGCTAGTAATGGCGCTCTTACTAGCGGCCAGCCGCAATTAGAAACACGAGTGCCAACTTCAGGATAAACCAACTGCTTTCAGTGGTGTAGAGGAGTCAGCATGGGCACCCTGACCGGTCTGCAGGCATGCAGCCCCAAAAGCAGCAAGATGTGATACACTGTGTGCTGACACCTTTCTATCATAGCCAGTAATAAAGTTTTCAGCAATATGTGCTACAGTACCTCTTCTATGGGATTGGACTAGAAGGGCTAGCCTTCACTCCTCACGTACATCAATAAGCCTTGGGCACCCATGACCGCACCCATGACCTTGTTGTCAGTTTACAGGTTGTTCTTCCTTGTGCCACTTTTGGTAGGTAGTAACCACTGCATACCGCGGACACCCCACAAAATCTGCCATTTTGGAGATGCTCTGACCCAGTTGTCTAGCCAGCAAAATTTCGCCCTTGCCAAAGTTGCTTAGATCCTTACACTTGCCCATTTTTCTGCTTTCAACACATCAACTTCAAGAACTGACTATTCACTAGAGACCTAATATAGTCTACCTCTTGACAGGCGCCATTGTAATAAGATAATCAATGTTATTCACTTCACCTGGCAGTGGTTTTTAAAGGAAATGTGTCAGCAGATATGAGCCCACCAAACTGCTGACAGAGGTACATACATAGGGCCTGTGGAGACTAGTTGAAACTTATCTTTATCGCCGATCTTAGTGCACTGAAAAAAGAGAAAATAAAGTTTTAATAACTCACGCACAGCATGCAAATTAGCACGTAACGTTCCTGAAGACCTGAAGTGTCCTAATTCTTCTGCTATAAAGCTCTTGCCCTCCCTAATGCTGTTGAACGACATGGCAAGGGGCAGGTGGGCAGCATCATTACGTCCTGCATTGTGGAGCTGGCGCCTGCTATGTCAATGCATATGTTGTCCATGGTTGGATGTGAACTCAGGACTCCAGTGCTGCAAGGTAACACATCTAGAACCGATAAAAACACAGGGACATATACAAAAACACCGAAAAAGGCCATACTTACAAATGGACACAGCCAGGCCAGAAATGCTGATGAAAGGGCGAGCAGGTGCTTTAAATAATAATAGCCACTCCCACTAGTCTTGAGGGGAGTGGTGTGTGGTGTATGGGATGTGTAGTAAGAAATAATAAATGAATAGTGTGTGTGCAAGTGTAATACTATGAGTGAAATATAGGGGGCAGTAATAAATGAAGTGCCTCAATAGAAATAAATGGATAATGGAGTGCAAGTGAGTGAAACATGGAGGGATAGTGTGTACGTCATGAGGCACAACGTGTATAGCCAGGTAGAAGCCTATTTGTGACGCCTTGATAATTCATAGAGCGGGCTACCCTGCTTGCTATGCCAAACAACAACACACCATGCTCTCCCAGCATGAAAGACCCGGCTGTGTCCAAGAGAAGCGAATATACATAATAATGAAAAATACCTGGGGTATTGGTAATCATTTTGGCCAAAAGGACGGAAGCTCGCAATCCACGACAAGGATCCCCAGACTTGCGAGTCCCTAACTCCTAAACTGGAACAGAACGTTCCTGATGCACAAACAGAACCGATAAAAACACAGGGACATATACAAAAACACCGAAAAAGGCCATACTTACAAATGGACACAGCCAGGCCAGAAATGCTGATGAAAGGGCGAGCAGGTGCTTTAAATAATAATAGCCACTCCCACTAGTCTTGAGGGGAGTGGTGTGTGGTGTATGGGATGTGTAGTAAGAAATAATAAATGAATAGTGTGTGTGCAAGTGTAATACTATGAGTGAAATATAGGGGGCAGTAATAAATGAAGTGCCTCAATAGAAATAAATGGATAATGGAGTGCAAGTGAGTGAAACATGGAGGGATAGTGTGTACGTCATGAGGCACAACGTGTATAGCCAGGTAGAAGCCTATTTGTGACGCCTTGATAATTCATAGAGCGGGCTACCCTGCTTGCTATTCCAAACAACAACACACCATGCTCTCCCAGCATCAAAGACCCGGCTGTGTCCAAGAGAAGCGAATATACATAATAATGAAAAATACCTGGGGTATTGGTAATCATTTTGGCCAAAAGGACGCAAGCTCGCAATCCACGACAAGGATCCCCAGACTTGCGAGTCCCTAACTCCTAAACTGGAACAGAACGTTCCTGATGCACAAACAGAACCGATAAAAACACAGGGACATATACAAAAACACCGAAAAAGGCCATACTTACAAATGGACACAGCCAGGCCAGAAATGCTGATAAAAGGGCGAGCAGGTGCTTTAAATAATAATAGCCACTCCCACTAGTCTTGAGGGGAGTGGTGTGTGGTGTATGGGATGTGTAGTAAGAAATAATAAATGAATAGTGTGTGTGCAAGTGTAATACTATGAGTGAAATATAGGGGGCAGTAATAAATGAAGTGCCGCAATAGAAATAAATGGATAATGGAGTGCAAGTGAGTGAAACATGGAGGGATAGTGTGTACGTCATGAGGCACAACGTGTATAGCCAGGTAGAAGCCTATTTGTGACGCCTTGATAATTCATAGAGCGGGCTACCCTGCTTGCTATGTCAAACAACAACACACCATGCTCTCCCAGCATCAAAGACCCGGCTGTGTCCAAGAGAAGCGAATATACATAATAATGAAAAATACCTGGGGTATTGGTAATCATTTTGGCCAAAAGGACGCAAGCTCGCAATCCACGACAAGGATCCCCAGACTTGCGAGTCCCTAACTCCTAAACTGGAACAGAACGTTCCTGATGCACAAACAGAACCGATAAAAACACAGGGACATATACAAAAACACCGAAAAAGGCCATACTTACAAATGGACACAGCCAGGCCAGAAATGCTGATGAAAGGGCGAGCAGGTGCTTTAAATAATAATAGCCACTCCCACTAGTCTTGAGGGGAGTGGTGTGTGGTGTATGGGATGTGTAGTAAGAAATAATAAATGAATAGTGTGTGTGCAAGTGTAATACTATGAGTGAAATATAGGGGGCAGTAATAAATGAAGTGCCTCAATAGAAATAAATGGATAATGGAGTGCAAGTGAGTGAAACATGGAGGGATAGTGTGTACGTCATGAGGCACAACGTGTATAGCCAGGTAGAAGCCTATTTGTGACGCCTTGATAATTCATAGAGCGGGCTACCCTGCTTGCTATGCCAAACAACAACACACCATGCTCTCCCAGCATCAAAGACCCGGCTGTGTCCAAGAGAAGCGAATATACATAATAATGAAAAATACCTGGGGTATTGGTAATCATTTTGGCCAAAAGGACGCAAGCTCGCAATCCACGACAAGGATCCCCAGACTTGCGAGTCCCTAACTCCTAAACTGGAACAGAACGTTCCTGATGCACAAACAGAACCGATAAAAACACAGGGACATATACAAAAACACCGAAAAAGGCCATACTTACAAATGGACACAGCCAGGCCAGAAATGCTGATGAAAGGGCGAGCAGGTGCTTTAAATAATAATAGCCACTCCCACTAGTCTTGAGGGGAGTGGTGTGTGGTGTATGGGATGTGTAGTAAGAAATAATAAATGAATAGTGTGTGTGCAAGTGTAATACTATGAGTGAAATATAGGGGGCAGTAATAAATGAAGTGCCTCAATAGAAATAAATGGATAATGGAGTGCAAGTGAGTGAAACATGGAGGGATAGTGTGTACGTCATGAGGCACAACGTGTATAGCCAGGTAGAAGCCTATTTGTGACGCCTTGATAATTCATAGAGCGGGCTACCCTGCTTGCTATGCCAAACAACAACACACCATGCTCTCCCAGCATCAAAGACCCGGCTGTGTCCAAGAGAAGCGAATATACATAATAATGAAAAATACCTGGGGTATTGGTAATCATTTTGGCCAAAAGGACGCAAGCTCGCAAACCACGACAAGGATCCCCAGACTTGCGAGTCCCTAACTCCTAAACTGGAACAGAACGTTCCTGATGCACAAACAGAACCGATAAAAACACAGGGACATATACAAAAACACCGAAAAAGGCCATACTTACAAATGGACACAGCCAGGCCAGAAATGCTGATGATAGGGCGAGCAGGTGCTTTAAATAATAATAGCCACTCCCACTAGTCTTGAGGGGAGTGGTGTGTGGTGTATGGGATGTGTAGTAAGAAATAATAAATGAATAGTGTGTGTGCAAGTGTAATACTATGAGTGAAATATAGGGGGCAGTAATAAATGAAGTGCCTCAATAGAAATAAATGGATAATGGAGTGCAAGTGAGTGAAACATGGAGGGATAGTGTGTACGTCATGAGGCACAACGTGTATAGCCAGGTAGAAGCCTATTTGTGACGCCTTGATAATTCATAGAGCGGGCTACCCTGCTTGCTATGCCAAACAACAACACACCATGCTCTCCCAGCATCAAAGACCCGGCTGTGTCCAAGAGAAGCGAATATACATAATAATGAAAAATACCTGGGGTATTGGTAATCATTTTGGCCAAAAGGACGCAAGCTCGCAAACCACGACAAGCTCGCACTCCATTATCCATTTATTTCTATTGAGGCACTTCATTTATTACTGCCCCCTATATTTCACTCATAGTATTACACTTGCACACACACTATTCATTTATTATTTCTTACTACACATCCCATACACCACACACCACTCCCCTCAAGACTAGTGGGAGTGGCTATTATTATTTAAAGCACCTGCTCGCCCTTTCATCAGCATTTCTGGCCTGGCTGTGTCCATTTGTAAGTATGGCCTTTTTCGGTGTTTTTGTATATGTCCCTGTGTTTTTATCGGTTCTGTTTGTGCATCAGGAACGTTCTGTTCCAGTTTAGGAGTTAGGGACTCGCAAGTCTGGGGATCCTTGTCGTGGTTTGCGAGCTTGCGTCCTTTTGGCCAAAATGATTACCAATACCCCAGGTATTTTTCATTATTATGTATATTCGCTTCTCTTGGACACAGCCGGGTCTTTGATGCTGGGAGAGCATGGTGTGTTGTTGTTTGGCATAGCAAGCAGGGTAGCCCGCTCTATGAATTATCAAGGCGTCACAAATAGGCTTCTACCTGGCTATACACGTTGTGCCTCATGACGTACACACTATCCCTCCATGTTTCACTCACTTGCACTCCATTATCCATTTATTTCTATTGAGGCACTTCATTTATTACTGCCCCCTATATTTCACTCATAGTATTACACTTGCACACACACTATTCATTTATTATTTCTTACTACACATCCCATACACCACACACCACTCCCCTCAAGACTAGTGGGAGTGGCTATTATTATTTAAAGCACCTGCTCGCCCTTTCATCAGCATTTCTGGCCTGGCTGTGTCCATTTGTAAGTATGGCCTTTTTCGGTGTTTTTGTATATGTCCCTGTGTTTTTATCGGTTCTGTTTGTGCATCAGGAACGTTCTGTTCCAGTTTAGGAGTTAGGGACTCGCAAGTCTGGGGATCCTTGTCGTGGATTGCGAGCTTGCGTCCTTTTGGCCAAAATGATTACCAATACCCCAGGTATTTTTCATTATTATGTATATTCGCTTCTCTTGGACACAGCCGGGTCTTTGATGCTGGGAGAGCATGGTGTGTTGTTGTTTGGCATAGCAAGCAGGGTAGCCCGCTCTATGAATTATCAAGGCGTCACAAATAGGCTTCTACCTGGCTATACACGTTGTGCCTCATGACGTACACACTATCCCTCCATGTTTCACTCACTTGCACTCCATTATCCATTTATTTCTATTGAGGCACTTCATTTATTACTGCCCCCTATATTTCACTCATAGTATTACACTTGCACACACACTATTCATTTATTATTTCTTACTACACATCCCATACACCACACACCACTCCCCTCAAGACTAGTGGGAGTGGCTATTATTATTTAAAGCACCTGCTCGCCCTTTCATCAGCATTTCTGGCCTGGCTGTGTCCATTTGTAAGTATGGCCTTTTTCGGTGTTTTTGTATATGTCCCTGTGTTTTTATCGGTTCTGTTTGTGCATCAGGAACGTTCTGTTCCAGTTTAGGAGTTAGGGACTCGCAAGTCTGGGGATCCTTGTCGTGGATTGCGAGCTTGCGTCCTTTTGGCCAAAATGATTACCAATACCCCAGGTATTTTTCATTATTATGTATATTCGCTTCTCTTGGACACAGCCGGGTCTTTGATGCTGGGAGAGCATGGTGTGTTGTTGTTTGGCATAGCAAGCAGGGTAGCCCGCTCTATGAATTATCAAGGCGTCACAAATAGGCTTCTACCTGGCTATACACGTTGTGCCTCATGACGTACACACTATCCCTCCATGTTTCACTCACTTGCACTCCATTATCCATTTATTTCTATTGAGGCACTTCATTTATTACTGCCCCCTATATTTCACTCATAGTATTACACTTGCACACACACTATTCATTTATTATTTCTTACTACACATCCCATACACCACACACCACTCCCCTCAAGACTAGTGGGAGTGGCTATTATTATTTAAAGCACCTGCTCGCCCTTTCATCAGCATTTCTGGCCTGGCTGTGTCCATTTGTAAGTATGGCCTTTTTCGGTGTTAAGGTAACACATCTACACATTCATTAACAGATCTCTATATAGACATACTGTATATTTAGTTACGCATACTTAGACATACATACACACACATGCAAACATCTACCATTTTTTTGCCATTTTCAGTCCTTTTCTGTGTGGTACAGGTAGTTTTTACTGCAAGACCATCCCATATATTTATATATTTATATATTATATTTGGTATAATTAAACGCAACGTTGCTTTTGAGATTTCTTTTTCAGATGGCTGCAATACCAGACATATCCCATGAACAGGTGTGGCGCTGTTTGTGGGGGGAAAAAATATATACTGGTTTTTCTAACCCCGGACAACCCCTTTTCTTGCAGATTTACCTGCAGACCTTTGTAAAACTACAGATAATACATTTCGATCACAATGGGATGCACCAAATTACAAACCCTGCCCTGCTAAATTGATAAGGTCAGCTCGGCTACATCTGTATCTGTATCTGTCTTTGTCTTTGTATGTGTGTGTGTGTGTGTGTGTGTGTGTGTGTGTGTGTGTATGTGTGTGTGTGTGTGTTTATCATTGTATGTGTCTGTGCATGGTTGTGTGTATGTACATTTATGCATATCTGTATGAATGTGTGTTAGGCCGCAGCTGAATTATTGCGGGTACATAAATATTTTGTAGCTTTGCTTTCTAGAGCAATAATCATTAGGTTGTTCATTTAGTTCAGTACTTAAAAAAAACTTCCACTTGTGTAACTGAGGGAGCAGAGGAATAAATATATAACTTTTATTCTGCAGATCTTCCTTTATCTGTTGTAATGCTGCAAAAAAGATGATCTACAATTAGAATGCGTGAGGTAGTCAAATTTATAGAATTATTAGGAAACTACAATTTTCCAGATTCTCCCATTATTTGATTTTATTAAGCTTAATATGTGAAAATACGTATTACTTTCAGCTTTCTTGACGTAGCAACGGCTCTGATACTGGATTGTAGCTGACTTTTAAAGGCCAACCTGTGGGAAATCTATATAGTTTACGAGGTACATAATAAACACATCTAGAGTGTTAGGGGACTGTTCCGGAAATTGGTATAGAGAAAAATCATGCTCTTACCCTTATTAGCTACATTAGGATATTCTAGCTGCATTTTTAGATTAAAGAGGAGGAAATAAGGGCACATTTCTCGTGTTTCTTAAGCTTCGTTGTGCAGTATAATGAACACTATTCTATATGCACATTTCATGTTCCTGAATCGGGTAACACTGTAATAGAAATAAGTTTAATGTATCTGAGAATCTAGTATTGTCTTTAGCAAAGAACCTGGTATAATAAACTATAAGCACGTAAGAATGGAGTCAAGTCAAGCTTTAAAAGGGGCAAGCACTAGTTGCTATGATACTGTCCTAGTTAGAAACACTGAAACCCCTTTCCCCAGTCCACAATTGTGTGCCTGATTCTAATGAACTAGCAGTGGATCTTGATTATTGTCCCGGATGAGATCCCCATGTTCTCCCAGCAGTGGTGGATTAAGTAGACCATAGGCTCTGGGCTGTTCCCCAAACTTGGGCCCACTCTTCTCCACCGCCGCTCCGTTGTGTCCATAGTCAACATCACCTTTCTATGCGAGCATTGAAAAATGGGTGTTATGATTCCCCTCGTAAAAGGGCTGTGTTCCTACATACTGACAGTCTCCAACCATCTCTGACAGTATCACACTGTGTAGGGACACATCCTACTGACAAAGGGAATGGTAATGCTTAGCTGTTTATTAGTCCCGGGTGACTTTTTTTGGAATGCAAGAATTTCCTATAACAGACATGTCAGGAGAGGTGACAAATCCTCCATAAATCCAGTGACTCATAGTTAACATCTTCTCTGATGGGAGTCGTTCTCTTTTCTTCTCCATCTGACACAGACCGTTATGGCGACTTCTCCTTATGATGAAGCGTTTCCTGCCGAGACCTCTTAGACACTAAATACAGACCCCTAAACTAATGCTGACCCCAGACCAGACCCCTTAAATATAGACCTCAGTCCAGACGAAGGCTTCCGGGCCGAAACGCGCGTCGGGGCTGACACCAGAGACGGTGACTGTCACAGATGGGTAAGAGTTCCTCTTCAGCAGATGCTATTTGTTCAGCAAAAAGGTCTATTTATAGTGTAACACTCATTGTTTATTGAGTTTTCAATTTATGACTGTTTTTACAGATACTGCCCTGATTTTGACATGTGATATGTGTTGCGTTTTTTGGCTAAACTGAGCTATGCATCTTGCTCTTGTATAGTAGTATTGCCTTATTTACAAGGCTCTACTGATGGGCACTGATCTATACACATGCGTTTAAAATACTATTACATTTTGAATTATCTTGTTGCTTGCTGAATAGGTTCTCTTGCCGGTTTATGCATTATAATTCAATATATACATTGTACAATCGCAATATGCTGATTATTTATCTCTGTGATTAAATTGTGTCACCCATTATCTATGTATTTGCATGTATTATGTATATCTATCTGGTTGTCTTTTTTGCACTGTGGAAATCATCTCTGGTTTTAATATATGCTTTATTTTTAAATTGATTTAATAAAGTTTCTTTGTTTTAATAATATTTTGGTGTGTCAGACTCCGAAATTTAGGTTTTGTTAATATAGACCCAGGACAAACCCCCTAAATACAGACCCCTTAAACTAACACAGACCCCATATACTTTAATAGCTCAACAGTAACAAGAACTGAAAACATAAGGTCATTGCAGGACATACACAATGCAGTTATGTTGCGTTTTTTGCCGCGATTCGCTCCAATGTACTATGGGTGGACATGGGTCGCGGGCCCCAGGCTGCCGCCCCAAACACCCCTATGATGATCCGTTACTGTCTCCCAGCCTCAATACAGTGTACAGTCATCTGCTCCTGCATGAGACATAAGAGCTTGGAGCATGTCTGTAGACAGCCCACACAAGCACGCACATACACACACAAACACACACCAGCAGCCCTTACTTATACCCCTTCCTCACACAGTCTCTCTGCATAATATGATCGATCAGTAAGGCTGGGTTCACATCTTCGTTCAGCTTTCTGTTGTTCTGTTCCATTGAAGTGCTGGATCCGTCGCATGACGATCAACAACGGTGCTCAATGGAACCCATTGAATTTAAAGGATTTAAAGGATTATGTCAGGTTTCTGTAATGGTGTCCATTGTTTTACCAGAAAAAATAGCTATGCAGAAGTGAACATACCCTGGGAAGCTCAGAAATGCATGCCCTATAGCCCTCTTTTTTAAGTGAGTGCAGAGATTCTGAACTGACAGGATAATAACCAAGCATAGAGGGAAAAAGGCATCTGATGAGTAGAGAAAGGGGCATTTTTCTTTAACAAGATATATTACAATGTTTATTTTCTTCGTATGCTCTATTCATTTATGGATAATTCGTTAAAGCAACGGTATTTAAAGTACACACTAATTGCAAATTTACTTGATGCTATATACTGACACAAGGGTCATTGATGGTTTATATAATAAGTGTTCTGGCCTTTACAGTAACAGATACTTCACTTTAGTAAGAACGTATTTGCATAAATAGACATTAAAAAAATGAATCTGAAAAGATTTCAAAGTAATGATGTGTTTCTATGGTAACCTTTCTTTGGATGTCTTGTAATGTCGGAAAGAGACACATCTACAGTTCACCCCATTTCTCTTGTTTTCAGCGAATCTATAACATGATTTGATTTATCTAGAAGTGGTTTGAGGTAAACAAGGAGAGTAACTAAAACAGAGAAAATGATTGCTAGGTTGCATTATGTGTTCTTAACAGATATGGCTATTTTATCCTTAGCAAGCCAGGAGATGGCATATGGGTTAACCTGTTTGGACGGGGCACTGCTTTAGTAATGTATGCCTATTTGCCAGGGGCGTAGCTAAAGGCTCATGGGCCCCGATGCAAAGGTTCTTCTCGGGCCCCAAACACCACCCCCCCAAACTTCTCATGGCCGACGGCCCGCAGCTTTCAACTGCATCACTGGGTCTCCTAAGTGACAACGATGCAGCACTAGCAACCAAGGGCGTCACTAAGGTCTTAAAACGTCAGGGGAAATAGCCCCAATACATATACACCCCAAACAAATGTGTGTGCATGTATGTATATGTGTATATAGGAGACAGCATATCTATAGCACTATGACCCTATAGCTATGGATAGGATTAGATACAGCGGCTTAGCAACCAATATCACACATGATAGGATTAGATATAGGGCCCAGCTCGCTGACATTGCGGCTCCAGTGCTGGACCAAGGAAAAGTAAGTATAAGAATTATTTAGCTTTTTTATGTTACTTATTAAGTTTGGTTGTAGGACTACATCGGATTCGAGGACTACTTTGATAACTGTGTTTTTTTTATTCTCAATAAAATGGATAACGAGGGTTCTGTGGGATTTTTATTTCAATAAAATATTTCTTCTATGTCTTTGTATTTTTTTAAACTTTATTACTATCCCCTTAGTAATGGCCGCTGGCTGATTGACAGCGTCCATTACTAAGGCGGGGCTTAATGTTAGACATGAAGAGGCTAACACTAACCCCCATTATTACCCCGGTACTCACCGCCACCAGGGGTACCAGGAAGAGCCGGGTACGATCCAGTACCCGAGCATCTGTAGTGATGGAGGGTCACTGGCACGGCCACAGGCTAGTATTATTGGGCTGGGAAGACTCAAAAACAGTGTTCTTTCAAACCCTGGTAATGCTAGCCTACTGCTGCTATGTTGTATCTGGCTGGTTATAAAAATGGGGGAACCCCACATCGTTCTTTCCAATTATTATTTTTTTATATTTTTTTGAAATGATGTGGGGTCCCCCCCATTTTTCATAACCAGCCAGATACAACATAGCAGCGGCAGCCTAGCTTTACCAGGGTGGGAAGAGCCACTGTGTTTGGCCTTTCCCAGCCTAATAATAGCAGCCTGCGGCCGCCCCAGTGCCGGACCATCACTACAGATGGTCAGGTACTGGACCGTACCCGGCTCTTCCCGGCACCCCTGGTGGTGGTGGGTACCAGGATAATAATGGGGGTTAGTGTTAGCCTTTTCAGCGGCTAACACTAAGCCCTGCCTTAGTAATGGACGCTGTCTATCACTAAGTGGCCATTACTAAGGCGGTAGTAATAAAGTTTCAAAAAAATACAAAGACAGGAAAAATAGGTTTATTGAGATAAAAAAAACACACAACACTCGTTAAACATTTTATTGATAATAAAAAAAAACTTCATCGAAGTAGTCCTCGAATCCGATGTAGTCCAAAAAACGAATCTGTAAAAAAACACAAACACAAAAAAAAATTAGTAAGGGCCTGTTCACATTACCGCTGCCCTTCCGTTGAGGGCTTCCGTTTGAGGTTTCCGTAGAGTAACCCCTCAACGGAAAGACAAACTGAAACCTCAGCTTCCGTTTCCCTCACCATTGATCTCAATGGTCAATAGTGACAGAAACATTGCTAAAAATTTCCATTTGTCACCGTTGTGGCAGGGTTCTGTTGTTTTGACGGAATCAAAAGCGCAGTCAACTGCGCTATTGGTTGCATCAAGAACAACGGAACCCTGTCACAGCGGTGACAAACGGAAACTATGGGGAGATCAATAGTGAGGGAAACGGAAGCTGAGGTTTCAGTTTGCCTTTCCGTTGAGGGGTTACCCGCCGGAAACCTCCTACAGAACCCCTCAACGGAAGGGCAACGGTGATGTGAACACAGCCTAACACATATGGTAGGCTTAGATACAGGGTCCAGCAGACAGTAATCTTGTACAGTATAAGATTACTAAGATTACGGTCTGCTGGGGCCCAGTATCTAAGCCTACCACATGGTAGGCTTAAAGAGGTTGTCTAGTTCCTAAAAATTAATGACCTATACTCAGGACAGGTCATCAATAGCTGATGGGTCGGGGTCCGACTCCCGAGACCACCGACAATCAGCTGTTTTGAAAGGGGTGCAGCGCTTGTACGAACGCTGCTTCCCCTTCATTTCCCTTAATTG